>NC_134361.1:143885981-144220077 GCF_048569485.1 Anomaloglossus baeobatrachus | reverse complement strand
GGTACGCCCCCGAGGACGATTCCTGGGAACCGGTGGGTAACATTCGGGCACCCCGGAAGATTGCTCAGTTTCATCGACGTTTCCCGGACAAGCCAGGCCCTGATCCGTCCTGAGGCCGTCTCTGGGGGGGGGAGTAATGTCAGGTTTCCAGGTTTTCCAGTTCTCTTTTGAATGAGCTTGCCCTCGGTTAACATGGAGTTTACTGTTCTGTTGCCCTACTTCCTGTCCAGCTGCTTAAAAGGCCGCCTCTAAGCCTAGTCCAGTGCCTGAGTATACTGCTTGCTGTGTGCTCCTGCTTTGCTGCTGCTAATCCTGATTACCTTTGGATCCTCCTAAAGACTACCGACCGACCGACTCTGGACCTTACCCGGTTTCTCAAAGCTGTGCCCGGATTCCTTCTGCCATCTTCGGTCAGCACTCTGCCCGGTTCTCTCTGGTTCGTAACCACTCTGGACATTCATTCCGTACGGACACTCCTGGACTTTTACCGCTTGCCCCTTGTGTCCCGGCTGCTGCGCATTTAGGCCTTCCGGGGTGATTGCCGGACAGTCCCTGTATAGGGGTTCGCTCTGGTGGTCTCCCTGGGGGAGTCCGGTGCGTGGCCCCGGGAATTCCCTTCGCTCCGTTTCGGGAAGGTATTGTGTGTATTTGTACCGCTGTGTTTTCCGTTGTGTATCTACCGTGGTTACATATTATAAAATATCTTGTACCAAGAACTCGTCTCTGATTGTCATTGCCCTACGCTATCGAAATCCTCAGAACATATATAAGTATTACAGTCCCATTGGTGCCAAGAAATTTCCAGCACCTGTGCATTCCACCCTCCTGCTCATTTTTACTAAGCTATTATAATAGCAAACACAGCTGAAACTTAGTGGCATCCAAAAAGTGGCAGTTGGACTCCATTAGTGTCCCACTGGTGCCAAGCAATTTCAAGCATCCCTCTGCATTCCACCCTCCTGCTCAGTTTTACTAAGCTATTATAATAGCAAATCCTGCTGAAGCTTAGTGGCATTCAAAAAGTGGCTGCTGTACTCCATTAGTGTCCCACTGGTGCCAAGCAATTTCCAGCACCTCTGCATTCCACCCTCCTGCTCATTTTTACTAAGCTATTATAATAGCAAACACAGCTTAAACTTAGTGGCATCCAAAAAGTGGCTGTTGGACTCCATTATTGTCCCACTGGTGCCAAGCAATTTCCAGCACCTCTGCATTCCACCCTCCTGTTCATTTTTACTAAGCTATTATAATAGCAAACACAGCTTAAACTTAGTGGCATCCAAAAAGTGGCTGTTGGACTCCATAGGTGTCCCACTGGTGCCAAGCAATTTCCAGCACCTCTGCATTCCACCCCCCTGCTCATATTTACTAAGCTATTATAATAGCAAACACTGCTGAAACTTTAAGGGCCATAGTTGCATTGTCAGGGATAGTCAGTGTTGTTTTTTCAGCTGTCAATAAAGCTAGACCACCTCTGCAATCTACACCACCTCTCAATTTTTACTACCACATTTTAAGTGGCCAATTTTGTCGCAATCGAAATGATTGGAAAAATGACAGATGCTGGTGGAAAGGGTAACAGGCATGTTGGAAAAAAAAAAAGTTTTTGTCCGTGGGGAAGGTGGCAAAGCTACATTAACATCTGCTAAAGATAGGCCATCTTCCAGCAAAAGTAAGATGTCTACTACTTTCCGTGGACAATCCGATGTGCTCCCTTTTTTACGGACCCGAACAACTGTAACAAAGGTACATGATGCACAAAAAAAGCACATGCTTGAATTGATCTCAAGTGCTCCAACAAGTGCCCTCTCCTCCACCTCAACTACCGTATCCAAAAAATAACAGTCCTCTGAGTTGTCATCCCAATCACACTTGCTTTCTCCCAGCTCTCAAGTCTCCATCCGCCCTGCACAGTATGGTGGAACAGAGATGGCTGAGTCTGCAGAGCTGTTCAGTCACACTATAGCCTGTGAATCAGAGGTCTGCTCCCAAGGTACAGTGAGTACATACCAGGAAATGGTTTGCAGTGATGCCCAGAACCTTTGTGACTCAGATTCAGGCCGTGATGACCAAGTTTCTGAGCATAATGTTGACCCTTATTCACAAACTGTAACACCTGTTGGTAGAGACAATGAGGAACATACTGATGACGATGAGACGCAGATACCAGATTGGGATGACAACTTAAATATTCGGTCAGGACAGGAAGAGGCTAGGTCTGAGGGGGAGGGGAGTGCAAGCACAACACTTGATGAGGAAGTTCTAGATCCCACCTATTGTCAACCCACAGTCAGGCACTTGAGGAGGTCAACAGAGGCGGTGGAGGAGGATGCAACTTACGACGAAGTTACCTTGCACCTTCCTGGACAGAGGAGGAGTACTAGTAGCACGTCTACAACTGCATCCTCAGCCACCACTCTGCCTCTGAGCACCAGTCGGGGTGGCTCAGCAGGTCACATGTCCTCTAAGCCTTGCCTAGCCTGGTCCTTTTTTGACCTAGCAAAGGATCGCCCAAATCATGTGATCTGTAAAATTTGTCGGAAATCTGTAAGTAGAGGCAAAAACCTCAGCAGTTTGACAACTTCTTCCATGAATCGTCACATGAATAAATATCATATGTCCCAGTGGGAAGCTCATTCTGCTGCTATGCGGCCTAGCGGAGCGGACCATCCACTGCCTACCCCTTCCAGTGCATCCGCGCACTCTTCATCTTCTAGTACTGTGGGGACAGCTGTCACACTTGGTTTTCCACGCACACCTTCCACCACTGTAACCGCAACAGGCAGTTTGCTTGGTAGGTCGTCAGTTGGTTTGGAAGGGGAAACGCGTGTGTACAGCTCTCTCAGACATCAATAGCACCAACGTTGGATGAAGGCAACATCATGTCTACACCTGCACTTTCCTCACAAAGCTGCATTTTTCCAGGGACACCCTACTCAACACCGTCTACACACTGCAGCCAGATCTCTGTCCCTCAGATGTGGACAAAAAAAAGGCCATTTCCTGCAACCCATGACAAAGCTAAGCGGTTGACTTTATCCCTCTGTAAGTTCTTGGCTACCGAAATGCTGCCTTTCCACCTGGTGGAAACACAGGATTTTCAAGACCTTATGTCCGTTGCTGTACCCCAGTACCAGATGCCCAGTCGCCACTACTTCTCTAAGAAAGGTGTGCCTGCGCTACACCAGCATGTCGCACACAACATCACCGGTTCCTTGAGAAACGCTGTGTGTGAACGGGTGCATTTCACCACCGATACTTGGACGTTACATGTCACTGACTAAGCACTGGGTAACTATGGTGATAGATGGTGAAGGGTCTGCTGCACAAGTCTTGCCGTCCCCACGACTTGTGCGTCAATCCTCTGTCTGTCCAAGTTCCTCCACTGTTTCTGCCTCCTCAACCTCGTCTGGGTCCTCCACCTCCGCGCCAAGCCTGCCTGATCAGGCCACCAGCGTTGTAACTGCGCACAAGGAGTCACGCACACCTCATTACTATGCTGGCAGCATCAGGCGGTCTTTATCTTGACATGTCTTGGAAATAAGAGTCACACAGCGCCTGAGTTGTGGGCAGCTCTGGAGACTGAGTTTGGTAAATGGTTGTCTCCACTCAACTTGCAGCCTGGTAAGGCCGTGTGCGACAATGCTGCAAACCTGGGTGCGGCCCTTCGCCTGGGCAAGGTGACACACGTGCCTTGTATGGCTCACATGTTGAACCTTGTTGTCCAGCAATTTTTAACACACTATCCCGGCCTAGATGGCCTTCTGAACAGGGCATGAAAACTGTGTGCTCACTTCCGCCGTTCAACTGCCGCAGCTGAGCGACTTGCATCGCTCCAGAAAACTTTCGGCCTGCTGGTTCATTGCCTGAAAGGCGATTTGCCGACACTCTGGAATTCGACTCTCCACATGTTACAGCGACTGTGGCAGCACCGCCAAGCACTGGTACAATACGTCATGACGTATAGCCTGGGCCAACGACATGCTGAGGTGGGGGAGATCACCCTCATGGAGTGGTCTCAGATCAAGGACCTATGCACCCTTCTGCACAGTTTCGACATGGCGACGAATATGTTTAGCGCTGACAAATGCCATTATCAGCATGACAATTCCAGTCATTTACATGCTGGAGCACACGCTAAACACTATTCGGAGTCAGGGGGTGGGACAACAGGAAGGGGAGGAAGTACAGGAGGATTCATATGCGCAATGGACAACAACATCACCAAGGTCCAGACGTTCATCATCATGAAGGCGACAGGCATGGGACCATGGGGGACAGGGATCAACAAGAGCGCATGGTAGCAGGCAAAATGTTGAGGAAGGTGCAGGAGAACATGAAGAAATGGAGGACGAACTGTCCATGGACATGGAAGACTCAGCGGATGAGGGAGACCTTGGTCAAATTTCAGTTGAAAGAGGTTGGGGAGAGATGTCAGAGAAAGAAAGAACGGTTAGCACCTCTATGCCACAAACACAGCGTGGACGTGGTCCGCATGGCTGCGCAAGACACATGAGCGCCTTCTTGCTGCACTACCTACAACATGACTCTCGTATTGTCAAAATTAGAAGTGATGATGACTACTGGCTTGCCACACTATTAGATCCCCGGTACAAGTCCAAATTGTGTGACATAATTGCAGCCATAGAAAGGGATGCACGTATGCAGGAGTATCAGCAGAAGCTGTTACTCGATCTTAGCTCGGCTTTTCCACCAAACAACCGTGGTGCACGGAGTGAATCTCCCAGTTGTGACGGTCTCGTCATGATCAACAGTCTAACCGTACCAGCAGCACCGTATCTGGTGGTGGTAACAGCAATTTTATTGAATTGTTTCATAATTTTTTTAGACCATCCTTTGCAAGGCCACCAGAGACAACAAGTCTGACACATAGTCAACGGCTGGAGAGGATGATACAGGAGTATCTCCAAATGAACATCGATGCCATTACTTTGCAAATGGAGCCTTGCTCATTTTGGGCTTCAAATCTTGAAAAATGGCCTGAGCTCTCCACTTACGCCTTGGAGATCTTGTCGTGTCCAGCTGCCAGCGTTGTCTCTGAACGTGTCTTCAGTGCTGCTGGGTGTGTGCTGACAGATAAGCGCACGCGTCTGTCCAGTGACAATGTGGACAGACTAACGTTCATCAAAATGAAAAAGTCATGGATCCGCAAGGAATTTACTACCCCTGTGTCATCCTGGGAAGAGTAAATGCTTGTGTATTTGGAATGTGCTTGATGCAAATCAAGTGTACAACTGGGGCACAAGTGCTGCCACTGAAGGGGTGTCTGTGTGGCCCAATTTTTGGAAAAAAAGGGAAACTCCGCTTGGAGTAACCCTTGCTTGCAGTGTTTCTAAAAATGATCCAAGATGAACAGATCTGGGATCAGCAAAGACTTTGCTACCTACCCCGGTGTCATCCTGGGGACGGTTAAGGATGGCGTATTTTTGAATGCGCTTGATGCAAATCTACCTGTGAAGTGTACAACTGGGGCACAGGTGCTGCCACTGAAGGGGTGTCTGTGTGGCCCAATTTTTGAAAAAAAAGGGAGACTCCGCTTGGAGTAACCCTTGCTTGCAGTGTTTCTAAAAATGATCCAAGATGAACAGATCTGGGATCAGCAAAGACTTTGCTACCTACCCCGGTGTCATCCTGGGGACGGTTAAGGATGGCGTATTTTTGAATGTGCTTGATGCAAATCTACCTGTGAAGTGAACAACTGGGGCACAAGTGCTGCTGTGGCGCCCCTGAGGCTTCCGTCGCCACAGGAACATTGCACCCCAGCCAGTGGTGTGATGTCCCATCCTGGGTAAGGAAGGGGGTAAACGCCGGTCCACAGGCAAATTTGCACTACACCCATTGTTAGGTACACACAGGGACCGGGGATAGTGGCAGCTACCCCCATGCTGCATGCTGGGGGGGGCGTAAGACCCATCCCTTCTCCCATAGGGTGGGACTTAGCAACAGGGTAGGTGGGAGGAGCCAGCAGAGAGTAGAGTAGAGACAGGAAGGTCAAGTTTAGTCAGTTAGTTGAGAGGAGTTGAAGTAAGGAGGAGAGCTGAGAGAAGTGAGGAGAGAAACAGCAAGAGAAAGTGACGCTTCCTGGTGGTGACCCTGGGGCCCAGTTAGGCTCAGGTGACACTGTCGCGGGCGGGGAGGTACACTGCACTCACCATGCTCGGGGCCAGCGCTGCTGCTGCTGCTCGGTGCCTCGAGCGGTGGGCCGGATCCGGGGACTCGAGCGGCGCTCCTCGCCCGTGAGTAAAAGGGGGTAGTTTGGGGATTTGGTCCATGACGCCACCCACGGTTTGTGGTGAGGTTGAAGCACCACCGCTGCTGGTGACGGGGATCCCGGGAGTGATGGCAGGGAGCAACTGGGATGTTGTTTCCCCCTCCGTGGGTAGGGGTTGGTTGTCCCGGGGCCCGGTAAGGTGAGGCGGGGAGGTACGGTTGGTGAGGTGCAAGGTCGCGGGGGCAGCGCGGTGCCGGATGGCACGGTGGTACTCACTCAGCCAAGAACAGATGCAGAGTCTCCGGTAAAACAAACGGCTGGATGGACAGGTCCTGCAGCCGGCTGCTGTGGTTTCTCCTGGACGGTTGGTGGTGGCTGCCTTTCCCTGCACCTTTTGTGTAACTTCGGTCCCGATCGCTTCCCACTGGTAACCCGCTCCCCAGCGTGGATATATGCCGGAGGAGCCCTTTTGCCCGCAGGCTCTGGCCCTGGGAATTCTAGCTGTGGCGGTAGCTGTATTTCCCTTTCGCTGTTTGGACGATTGCCTTCAATCGGGTCTTGGCTGTTTGAAAACTCTGGGGTTCCGGCCTCTAACAGATTTGACCTTTTTAATGGCGACTCCAAGCCTGGTCGGGGTCCGCAGGCCCTGCTGGTTTGTGCTGGCTTCTCTTCGCTCCCCGGTTCGGTACCGGCAGGCCACCGCCCGTCCCCGGTCCTACAGTTCCGCGTCGATCTGCCTCTCCTGCAGACGGCCACCACCTGCTCTTGGTGCCTGGGCCACGTACCCGGACACAGTCAGTTTGCTCTCTACTACCACTTCACGCCCTACTCTTTCACTTCCCTAAACTGATCTGCACTGACTTCCTTTTCCGCCTCCAGGACTGTGAACTCCTTAGTGGGTGGGGCCAACCGCCTGGCTCCACCCCACCTGGTGTGGACATCAGCCCCTGGAGGGAGGCAACAAGGATTTGTGTCTGACTGATGTGCCTATCTCGGGGTGTGGGGTGTTGTGTTGTAGTACCTGTGACGACCTGGCTAGTCCAGGGCACCACAACACCACAGCAGAAAACCACAGAAAGGATTCCAGGGCCACTGCAAAGCTTTCAAGCTTGTGGCCTGTTCCACCAAGTCATCGGGTAGAGGGATCAAGCTGCATACGGGGAACGGTCCCTAAAAACTGGAGGAAGAGAAGTCATTTCCAAAGGTGAACACCGAGGCCCAGGGTGGTTGCAAGTGCCCAGGGCCACATCCCACTGCAGAACCCCTGGGAAGAGGGTACAGTTCCAGCTAGGCAAGCCCTCTTGTCCAGAACCTGTAGTGGAGGCCAAGGCAGGTTCATCCAGCAAAGGCAAGGCTTTGAAGACAGCTGAAGAGAGGGACACAATAGAAGGGTGCACCGGCTTTTATTCCCATATCTACCCGGGATCGGCGGAGGTCCCTGACAGTGGGTTCCAGCAGTCCAAAGGCACCAGTGTGCTACAACCCAGGAACTGTGAGTAAACATCTTGAAACTGCACCCTTGGTGTTGCCTCTGTTATTTCGCCTGCACTGCACCGTCTACAACACCCTCATAGACTCTTACAAGCACCAACGGTTACCCCGGGGTACCGCTCCACCTGTGGGGAGCAGGACCATCCAAGCTGCCATTCCACCAGCCCCAGAGGCCCCATACAGCAGCGGCGGCTTAATAGCCGCAAACCACAGGTGGCGTCACAAATACAAACTTTAATAATCACCACCCCCACTGAAGCCATATTAATTGACTCCTGCCAGGGTCACGGAGTCGGGCCCCGCCACCATTGACTACCCCCGGACTAGTCCGGCCCGGCACCGGGTGTCCCATAGCCCTGGGGTGGGCGAGTCACTGCCACTGAAGGGGTGTCTGTGTGGCCCAATTTTTGGAAAAAAAGGGAGACTCCGCTTGGAGTCACGTTGCGGTGTTTTACATGATTTTAGAAGGGCATGCCATGCCTATATCTGTGTCTCGTCCTCTTTTTCCTCGTAACGCTGTTTTGTTTTCGCATGAGAATTTGTTCTTGTCACCTTCCCATGTGTTTGTGTTGTGTTGTGAGTTGTTTGTCACCTTTTGGACACCTTTGAGGGTGTTTTCTAGGTGTTTTTATGGGTTTGTGATTGCCTCCCATTGTTTCCTATGGGGTTCGAGCGGTTCGCCGAACCGAACTCGAACGCAACCTCCGTTCGGCGAACCAAGCTCGAGCCGAACCGCGACTGGTTCGCTCATCTCTAATTATCATCCATTGTTGCCATAATACAGTATTGTCTCCCATTGAAGCTGTAATATAATAATAATAATAATAATAATAATAATAATAATAATCATAATGTCCCTCATTGTGGCCCCCATACTGTATAATGTCCCCCATTGTGACCCCACAATATGATAATGTGGTCACATCATGGTGTTCTTTAAATTTAATTAAAAAAAAAAAAAAATCTAACATTTGTCCTACCTGTCCTTGCTCCTGGGAAGAGCAGCTTCTTCTTCCTCCTCCATCACCTTGCACAGGAGGCTCAATGCAGTGATGGCAGTGTGTGCTCTGTGTAGGTACACCATCATCATCTACTGCTGCTGGCCTATATATGCCGGAGGCATGTATAGGTATTACTGGGGTGCCTCTGATAGGCCACAAGCATGTATAGGTATTCCTGGTGGCCTCTGATATGCTGGAGATAAGGTATGCACACCAGTGACTATGGAAGGGGAATACATGGAATAGCAGAAACTGCTGTGTGAATACTGACATGAAAAATTCAATAGCTATTTGTAAGAATGAAATGTGAAAAATGGAACCTGCATTACTGCCATGAATATATGAATAAAGAGAAATTTAGCTACTGAATTGATCAATGCAGAAGAGCCCCAACACTACGCCAAAGTATTTCTCTACGTTGGGGTCCCTAGCTTGTGTGTGTCCTCTCATGCAGTTAAAAAACTTACCGTGTATGGGACGCTGAGACCCAGGCTATTTATGCGTATAATGTGGATTGGCAATAGGTGTGTATGGGGAGGGTTCACAAACGAAAAAACTACTAACATTAAGGAATAACGTTTGGAACTCCATTCTATGTCTGAACTGGGTGCAAAAAACCTAAAAAACATCACTATGGGGAGATAAGGTATGCACACCAGTGACTATGGAAGGGGAATACATGGAATAGCAGAAACTGCTGTGTGAATACTGACATGAAAAATTCAATAGCTATTTGTAAGAATGAAATGTGAAAAATGGAACCTGCATTACTGCCATGAATATATGAATAAAGAGAAATTTAGCTACTGAATTGATCAATGCAGAAGAGCCCCAACACTACGCCAAAGTATTTCTCTACGTTGGGGTCCCTAGCTTGTGTGTGTCCTCTCATGCAGTTAAAAAACTTACCGTGTATGGGACGCTGAGACCCAGGCTATATATGCGTATAATGTGGATTGGCAATAGGTGTGTATGGGGAGGGTTCACAAACGAAAAAACTACTAACATTAAGGAATAACGTTTGGAACTCCATTCTATGTCTGAACTGGGTGCAAAAAACCTAAAAAACATCACTATGGGGAGATAAGGTATGCACACCAGTGACTATGGAAGGGGAATACATGGAATAGCAGAAACTGCTGTGTGAATACTGACATGAAAAATTCAATAGCTATTTGTAAGAATGAAATGTGAAAAATGGAACCTGCATTACTGCCATGAATATATGAATAAAGAGAAATTTAGCTACTGAATTGATCAATGCAGAAGAGCCCCAACACTACGCCAAAGTATTTCTCTACGTTGGGGTCCCTAGCTTGTGTGTGTCCTCTCATGCAGTTAAAAAAACTTACCGTGTATGGGACGCTGAGACCCAGGCTATATATGCGTATAATGTGGATTGGCAATAGGTGTGTATGGGGAGGGTTCACAAACGAAAAAACTACTAACATTAAGGAATAACGTTTGGAACTCCATTCTATGTCTGAACTGGGTGCAAAAAACCTAAAAAACATCACTATGGGGAGATAAGGTATGCACACCAGTGACTATGGAAGGGGAATACATGGAATAGCAGAAACTGCTGTGTGAATACTGACATGAAAAATTCAATAGCTATTTGTAAGAATGAAATGTGAAAAATGGAACCTGCATTACTGCCATGAATATATGAATAAAGAGAAATTTAGCTACTGAATTGATCAATGCAGAAGAGCCCCAACACTACGCCAAAGTATTTCTCTACGTTGGGGTCCCTAGCTTGTGTGTGTCCTCTCATGCAGTTAAAAAACTTACCGTGTATGGGACGCTGAGACCCAGGCTATATATGCGTATAATGTGGATTGGCAATAGGTGTGTATGGGGAGGGTTCACAAACGAAAAAACTACTAACATTAAGGAATAACGTTTGGAACTCCATTCTATGTCTGAACTGGGTGCAAAAAACCTAAAAAACATCACTATGGGGAGATAAGGTATGCTCACCAGTGACTATGGAAGGGGAATACATGGAATAGCAGAAACTGCTGTGTGAATACTGACATGAAAAATTCAATAGCTATTTGTAAGAATGAAATGTGAAAAATGGAACCTGCATTACTGCCATGAATATATGAATAAAGAAATTCGGCTACTGAATTGATCAATGCAGAAGAGCCCCAACACTACGCCAAAGTATTTCTCTACGTTGGGGTCCCTAGCTTGTGTGTGTCCTCTCATGCAGTTAAAAAACTTACCGTGTATGGGACGCTGAGACCCAGGCTATATATGCGTATAATGTGGATAGGCAATAGGTGTGTATGGGGAGGGTTCACAAACGAAAAAACTACTAACATTAAGGAATAACGTTTGGAACTCCATTCTATGTCTGAACTGGGTGCAAAAAACCTAAAAAACATCACTATGGGGAGATAAGGTATGCACACCAGTGACTATGGAAGGGGAATACATGGAATAGCAGAAACTGCTGTGTGAATACTGACATGAAAAATTCAATAGCTATTTGTAAGAATGAAATGTGAAAAATGGAACCTGCATTACTGCCATGAATATATTCATGGCAGTAATGCAGGTTCCATTTTTCACATTTCATTCTTACAAATAGCTATTGAATTTTTCATGTCAGTATTCACACAGCAGTTTCTGCTATTCCATGTATTCCCCTTCCATAGTCACTGGTGTGCATACCTTATCTCCCCATAGTGATGTTTTTTAGGTTTTTTGCACCCAGTTCAGACATAGAATGGAGTTCCAAACGTTATTCCTTAATGTTAGTAGTTTTTTCGTTTGTGAACCCTCCCCATACACACCTATTGCCAATCCACATTATACGCATATATAGCCTGGGTCTCAGCGTCCCATACACGGTAAGTTTTTTAACTGCATGAGAGGACACACACAAGCTAGGGACCGCAACGTAGAGAAATACTTTGGCGTAGTGTTGGGGCTCTTCTGCATTGATCAATTCAGTAGCTAAATTTCTCTTTATTCATATATTCATGGCAGTAATGCAGGTTCCATTTTTCACATTTCATTCTTACAAATAGCTATTGAATTTTTCATGTCAGTATTCACACAGCAGTTTCTGCTATTCCATGTATTCCCCTTCCATAGTCACTGGTGTGCATACCTTATCTCCCCATAGTGATGTTTTTTAGGTTTTTTGCACCCAGTTCAGACATAGAATGGAGTTCCAAACGTTATTCCTTAATGTTAGTAGTTTTTTCGTTTGTGAACCCTCCCCATACACACCTATTGCCAATCCACATTATACGCATATATAGCCTGGGTCTTAGCGTCCCATACACGGTAAGTTTTTTAACTGCATGAGAGGACACACACAAGCTAGGGACCCCAACGTAGAGAAATACTTTGGCGTAGTGTTGGGGCTCTTCTGCATTGATCAATTCAGTAGCTAAATTTCTCTTTATTCATATATTCATGGCAGTAATGCAGGTTCCATTTTTCACATTTCATTCTTACAAATAGCTATTGAATTTTTCATGTCAGTATTCACACAGCAGTTTCTGCTATTCCATGTATTCCCCTTCCATAGTCACTGGTGTGCATACCTTATCTCCCCATAGTGATGTTTTTTAGGTTTTTTGCACCCAGTTCAGACATAGAATGGAGTTCCAAACGTTATTCCTTAATGTTAGTAGTTTTTCCGTTTGTGAACCCTCCCCATACACACCTATTGCCAATCCACATTATACGCATATATAGCCTGGGTCTCAGCGTCCCATACACGGTAAGTTTTTTAACTGCATGAGAGGACACACACAAGCTAGGGACCCCAACGTAGAGAAATACTTTGGCGTAGTGTTGGGGCTCTTCTGCATTGATCAATTCAGTAGCTAAATTTCTCTTTATTCATATATTCATGGCAGTAATGCAGGTTCCATTTTTCACATTTCATTCTTACAAATAGCTATTGAATTTTTCATGTCAGTATTCACACAGCAGTTTCTGCTATTCCATGTATTCCCCTTCCATAGTCACTGGTGTGCATACCTTATCTCCCCATAGTGGTGTTTTTTAGGTTTTTTGCACCCAGTTCAGACATAGAATGGAGTTCCAAACGTTATTCCTTAATGTTAGTAGTTTTTTCGTTTGTGAACCCTCCCCATACACACCTATTGCCAATCCACATTATACGCATATATAGCCTGGGTCTCAGCGTCCCATACACGGTAAGTTTTTTAACTGCATGAGAGGACACACACAAGCTAGGGACCCCAACGTAGAGAAATACTTTGGCGTAGTGTTGGGGCTCTTCTGCATTGATCAATTCAGTAGCTAAATTTCTCTTTATTCATATATTCATGGCAGTAATGCAGGTTCCATTTTTCACATTTCATTCTTACAAATAGCTATTGAATTTTTCATGTCAGTATTCACACAGCAGTTTCTGCTATTCCATGTATTCCCCTTCCATAGTCACTGGTGTGCATACCTTATCTCCCCATAGTGATGTTTTTTAGGTTTTTTGCACCCAGTTCAGACATAGAATGGAGTTCCAAACGTTATTCCTTAATGTTAGTAGTTTTTTCGTTTGTGAACCCTCCCCATACACACCTATTGCCAATCCACATTATACGCATATATAGCCTGGGTCTCAGCGTCCCATACACGGTAAGTTTTTTAACTGCATGAGAGGACACACACAAGCTAGGGACCCCAACGTAGAGAAATACTTTGGCGTAGTGTTGGGGCTCTTCTGCATTGATCAATTCAGTAGCTAAATTTCTCTTTATTCATATATTCATGGCAGTAATGCAGGTTCCATTTTTCACATTTCATTCTTACAAATAGCTATTGAATTTTTCATGTCAGTATTCACACAGCAGTTTCTGCTATTCCATGTATTCCCCTTCCATAGTCACTGGTGTGCATACCTTATCTCCCCATAGTGATGTTTTTTAGGTTTTTTGCACCCAGTTCAGACATAGAATGGAGTTCCAAACGTTATTCCTTAATGTTAGTAGTTTTTTCGTTTGTGAACCCTCCCCATACACACCTATTGCCAATCCACATTATACGCATATATAGCCTGGGTCTCAGCGTCCCATACACGGTAAGTTTTTTAACTGCATGAGAGGACACACACAAGCTAGGGACCCCAACGTAGAGAAATACTTTGGCGTAGTGTTGGGGCTCTTCTGCATTGATCAATTCAGTAGCTAAATTTCTCTTTATTCATATATTCATGGCAGTAATGCAGGTTCCATTTTTCACATTTCATTCTTACAAATAGCTATTGAATTTTTCATGTCAGTATTCACACAGCAGTTTCTGCTATTCCATGTATTCCCCTTCCATAGTCACTGGTGTGCATACCTTATCTCCCCATAGTGATGTTTTTTAGGTTTTTTGCACCCAGTTCAGACATAGAATGGAGTTCCAAACGTTATTCCTTAATGTTAGTAGTTTTTTCGTTTGTGAACCCTCCCCATACACACCTATTGCCAATCCACATTATACGCATATATAGCCTGGGTCTCCGCGTCCCATACACGGTAAGTTTTTTAACTGCATGAGAGGACACACACAAGCTAGGGACCCCAACGTAGAGAAATACTTTGGCGTAGTGTTGGGGCTCTTCTGCATTGATCAATTCAGTAGCTAAATTTCTCTTTATTCATATATTCATGGCAGTAATGCAGGTTCCATTTTTCACATTTCATTCTTACAAATAGCTATTGAATTTTTCATGTCAGTATTCACACAGCAGTTTCTGCTATTCCATGTATTCCCCTTCCATAGTCACTGGTGTGCATACCTTATCTCCCCATAGTGATGTTTTTTAGGTTTTTTGCACCCAGTTCAGACATAGAATGGAGTTCCAAACGTTATTCCTTAATGTTAGTAGTTTTTTCGTTTGTGAACCCTCCCCATACACACCTATTGCCAATCCACATTATACGCATATATAGCCTGGGTCTCAGCGTCCCATACACGGTAAGTTTTTTAACTGCATGAGAGGACACACACAAGCTAGGGACCCCAACGTAGAGAAATACTTTGGCGTAGTGTTGGGGCTCTTCTGCATTGATCAATTCAGTAGCTAAATTTCTCTTTATTCATATATTCATGGCAGTAATGCAGGTTCCATTTTTCACATTTCATTCTTACAAATAGCTATTGAATTTTTCATGTCAGTATTCACACAGCAGTTTCTGCTATTCCATGTATTCCCCTTCCATAGTCACTGGTGTGCATACCTTATCTCCCCATAGTGATGTTTTTTAGGTTTTTTGCACCCAGTTCAGACATAGAATGGAGTTCCAAACGTTATTCCTTAATGTCTGATATTCTGGAGGCTGGCCTCTGATATGCTGGGGGCATGTATGGGTTTTGGTGGGTGGGCAGCCACTGCCTCTCTGCAATATTTCGCAACTGGGTGTGCATCTGAGGACACCAAACCAGCTAAAGTTAACATGGCACCAGCGTGCTCCCCTCTATCTTGGGCCTGCGATCCTCATATCGCTGTTTGACATGCTGCACCTGTCCGTTGCCTCCTACTAGTGTGCAGACTGCTGAGACCAGATTACCCTCAACCAAAAAACCTCCCATGTCCGATTAACCACTCTGAAACAAGTTAACCAAAATACAAACTTTATTAGGAGAGCTTTATAAAATTGGTAAACATCTCTCATCTTTTGTTGTGGATGGAGGTCGGTCACAGCACAATTAACCATTATAAATAACCACTTTCAAAACGAAACTTTGTGCCAGGCCGGACTTCCGGCGCACTTTAGCCTTCGTAATTGAACTGTGTTCCTTGAAACCGCTGTGACTGTAAAAGAATAACCAAAAACTAGGGAGGGAGGGTGGGACAGCACCGTCCGGATCTCACAAGGTGAGGAGAGACCGGATCCCGGAAAAGAGGGAATATTTATAGGGGGGAAGAAAGGGATTATGGGAACATTCCCATTGGACAAACCCTTTGGAAGGGGAGGAGGGAGAATCGGACATGAGAGGGGGACTTAACCCCTTACTACCCGGGCACAGCAGTCAGGGTGCATTCAGTAAAACACTGACATGCCCCTGAAGACTGCTGAGACCAGATTACCCTCAACCAAAAAACCTCCCATGTCCGATTAACCACTCTGAAACAAGTTAACCAAAATACAAACTTTATTAGGAGAGCTTTATAAAATTGGTAAACATCTCTCATCTTTTGTTGTGGATGGAGGTCGGTCACAGCACAATTAACCATTATAAATAACCACTTTCAAAACGAAACTTTGTGCCAGGCCGGACTTCCGGCGCACTTTAGCCTTCGTAATTGAACTGTGTTCCTTGAAACCGCCACGGAGGAGCAGAGGCCCTAGACTGTGCTCCGACCCCCACCCATAATGAACAAGGCCTGCTCAATACCGTCTTGCAGGCCTGATAAAAATATGTCTAGGCCAATATTATTCAAATGAACGCCATCGTTCAACATCAGGGAGGAATTGTCCCCTTCCAATTGCCAGTGTCTAACGACGATCCCTGCCTTAAAGCGGACAAAACGCGAAATACGTGAGTTGAGTGTCCGCCTCGAACGCTCCAGAGCTGCAGCTCCTTGGGCCCCTCGCCAGACAGGCCGGGAAATGACCTCGGACCAAACAAGGACAAGTTCAGGAAAAAAAAAAGGCATGAAACTTGTCCACGTCAGACCTCATTGTGGTGATAAGCTCCGCCAAACGGCGGGCACCGAGGTCATTTCCCCCGGCGTGAATGACGAGGACCACCGGAGTTAAAGCAGACCTCGCAATTTCCACAACCTCCGGTATAACTTGAGGCCATATGAGACCCCTGACGCCTCTCCAATTGACTTCGAAGCCCCGAAAGCCAAGGGCACGTCCTCCAGGTCGATTCTCAGCCCGCTGTCCTGCCCAGAAAATATAGGAGTGTCCCAATAACCAAATGACAGGTTTGGCAGCTCCTAAAAGAAGAAAACTGTCAGTGACACATGTACAAGAAGGCAAACCTGTGCAAAAGAAAATTGATTAAAGAAGCAGTAATTCTGGTCTAATATATCTCGCAAAACACGCGGAACGCCACCGGCCTATGCGCTGTATGACTTCATTAGGCAATCCCGCCCGGGCGGCCTCAGTCGCCGCCCCAATCCGGAAGGAGTGAGTACCAAATTCGCCGGCGGGCAAACCCAGGAACCGCAAACATTTTCGAAAAACGGCTAAAAATTGGAATCTCGTCAGAGGGGAACCATCTTCATGGACCAGGAAGGAAGAACTACCATGGCGCAAAGCGATATAGTTAAGGGTCAATGTAACAGGGCATACCGGACCATGAATAGCAAACAAAGATATCCAGCAGCCATTTCCGGTTTGATCGGTTTTAGATTTCCGAATTCTAATCCTTAAACCCCCATTACACAATGCGATGTCGTCGTGCCGAAGGCCCTCATGAGTGCCTCTGGCAGGAGAAACCAACTCACTAATGCGCAATGCTCCAAAAAAGGCAATAGCAAAAGAGGCGGAGAAGAGGGCAGACTCGAAAGGAGGAGGACAAACAGCGGAGATATGTCCGATGATACGAGAAAGAAGGCTAAAGGAAACCGGCCTTCTACACTCCCTTATGGGCTGCCCCCTACCCCACCCCTTAACTGCTTGCTGAACTATAAAAAACTTAGTAACGTCCGACCAACCTCGGAGTTTGAAATGAAAAGCAAGTCCAGACAATCGGTTCCGCGCTACCGCGCAGGAAGCACCTTTTTTATACAGATGGTATAGATACCGGCAGGTAACGTCCAGTCTAGCCGAATCAGAGGTAGAAACCGGATAATTAGCTGCAAAAATTAGCCATTCATCCCATGCCTTACCGTAAGCCAGCCAAGTCCTCGGGGCCAGTGAAGACGTCACCAAAGGCATCAGCTGCATTCCAGCAGGTCCCATATGCTGGGTGGACACGACATTCCCTCTGGTTGTGCCCGAGGACACAGCTGCCGAAATTTCTGAAATTGAAAACGGGAAAGTGAGTCAGCGATAGCGTTGCACCTGCAAGGCACATGGCGAGCCCTGAACCACATATTGAGCTCGAGGCACTGCAGCACAAAATATCTAAGTAACTTTAGGACTGGCAAAGAGGATGAAGTCAGATGGTTTATCGCGTGCACAACGGACATATTATCAGTCCAGAATAAAATTCGTTTATTTCTGAAGGCTGGCCCCCAGATCACAACAGCTGTTACTATGGGGAACAATTCAAGGAGGGTCAGGTTGGACACAAAACCTCTGTTGTGCCAAGATTGGGGCCATTGCTCAGCACACCATTGCTCGCCAAAAATAACGCCAAAACCCAACGATCCCGATGCATCGGAAAAAAGTGATATTTCTTCATTGGAAAGAAAGTTATCCTGAAAACAAGTTTGACCATTATACCTGGATAGAAAATCATTCCAGATAAACAAATCAGCTCTCAAGCAGGGGGTAATCCTGATGCGATGATGAGGAAGGCGAATGCCTTTAGTGGCAAGTGATAACCTCCGGGAAAAAACTCGGCCCATTGGCATGACACGACAGGCGAATACAAGAAGGCCCAGCAAAGATTGCATCTGACGAAGGGTCACACTACGAACCGAACAAAAACCCATAATCAGAGAGCGCAGCTTTACTACCTTGTCATCCGGGAGGCGGAATAGCATTGAATTTGAATCTATTTCAATACCGAGGAAAGAAAGAACCTGGGAGGGGCCTACTGTTTTGTCCTTCGACAAAGGAACACCAAATCTGGACATCAAACTGCAAAACGTATCCAATAGAAGCTGGCAATGGGTGGAATCTTGAGGCCAACAAAAAGGAAGTCATCAAGATAATGAATAATAGATTGGGAACCAGATTCCACCTTCACGGCCCATTCTAAAAAAGAACTGAATAGCTCAAAGTATGAGCAAGAGATTGAGCAACCCATGGGAAGGCATGTATCGTAATAATAAAAACCATCTACGAAACATCCCAACAGATGGTAGCAATCCGGGTGAACCGGGAGAAGGCGGAAAGCCGACTCAATATCTGACTTGGCCATCAAAGCACCCGGTCCCGCTTGCCTAACTAACGCAACAGCTTTGTCGAAAGAGACATACGTGACTGACGCATCCGAATCGGGTATACCATCATTGACAGACAAACCTTTCGGATGTGAAAGGTGGTGAATTAAACGAAATTTCCCAGGCTCCTTCTTCGGGACGACCCCCAGCGGGGACACCCGTAAGTTGTAAAAAGGGGGTGATTCAAAAGGGCCCTTTAATCTGCCTTTTTCTAACTCACAGTTTATTTTATCAAGTAAAACTTCATGAAGCTCCGTTGCAGACTTTAGGTTACGGGCAAAAAGGGGGTGTCTGTTAAGTTTAAAAGGAATAAAGAAACCAAAAGAGAAGCCGAAGCGCAGCTGCGCCGCCGCGTCCTTATTGGGGTACCGGTCGAGCCACGGCCCCATCTCGGCTACGCTCACCGGCGTCCCGAGTCTCAGGTGGGTTTGACGGCTTTGTTGGCAATTTCGCCGAAGGGCGAGGGCATTTTGCCGCTGCGTGGGGGCCTCCGCAAGCAAAACATTCATGTTTATACCTGCAGAGACCAAAGAATCGGCAGTGCCCTTCGTTGAATTGCCAACATGTGCCGGGTCTACGGACGGCCACTGAACTGGAACCGGCGGAGTTGCCAGGGGCCGCGGAATGAAAGGGGGCTTTAGGAGTCATCATGAGGCGCAACCAGGAATCAGTAGCTTTAACCCCCCAACCCAAGTGAGGTTGCAGGGCCAAACGACGCCTGAAATCCTCATCATAACGCTACCACGCAGATCCGCCGTGCGCTTTGTATGCATTATAAATGGAATCAACATATATAAAAAGCTCCGAACAGCGTTCGGGGTGCTTCTGACCCATAACACCTCCCAATACAAAAAAGGCTTGCAGCCAGTTATTGATAGTTTTAGCGACCCTGGGTTTTTTGTCAAAAGGACGTTCGGCGGAACGCCTCTCTTTGTCAACCGTAAATTGGTCAGTGGAAACCAGCGACCAAATGTCTATGTAATCATTAGCCCATATTTTGTTGACCGTCTCTGGGTCAAGGTGAGAGCCCAAAGGGGACATACCACAAAAGAACGTGTCCTTATGTATATCAGCCCGAGGAGGAGGCTGAAATCTCTTCTCGGGCTGATTTCCAAGTAATAGGGGGTTAACCAGTATTTTATTACCCGGGGTATTTAAATGAGCTAACAGCGCTTTTAAAGACATAGCTGTATTATCACCTCCCCAAGCCCCAGAATAGTTGTACTCACCGACCGCTGGAGCATCTGTGGGATTCACCGATACATGTGGAGCCGTTACCAAGTCGGCAGCCTGTGGTTGAACCAAATAGGGTTCGGCATCTCTCCGGCGGCGTGATGTGCGACGAGAGCGCCTACTGGAAGTAATGGAGTCGCCGGATGACTCAGCCGTGGTTGATGGCGAACGCCATCTTGATGAGCGAGACCTACGGCTTCTCCGCGATGAACGTGACCGCCGCTCAGAATAAGCTGAGCGGCGACTGCGGTCCCTACTGTACCGCCTGCGTCTATATGGGCTGCGAGAACGTGAGGAGGAGTCGGAGGCAGCGGAGCGGTTTCCGCGCCCGCGGCGTCGCCTACCGCGGGCCGTGCTTCCAGCACCCGCAGCATCCTGAACAGGGAGAACCCGTGGTAAATTCTGCAGCTCAGGGGGTACAGCCATCGCCGGTTGTACTGCGGCTGGCAATGCCATCGCCGGAGGCGCAGCCGTTTGGAACGGCAGCACCTGCGGAGCCACGGGAGGCAAAGCCATACCCACCTGAGCTGCAAAAGGCAAGGCCATCATTCCAGGGGCTGCAGGAGGCACAGCCGTCACTACGGGCGCCGCAGGAGGCAAAGCCATCACCGCAGCAGCCGCAGGAGGTAAGGCCATCACTGCAGCTGCGGCAGGTGGCAAAGCCAGTTCCCCCCCCGGGTTCATGGACTGTATTGACATTTGGGAAGGTATGATGTTGGAGGAAGCAGCAGCCCCCACCCTGCACACTTCTGAAGTAGTGCAGTGTGACAGAGAAGGGAACACAGTAGATGGTGGGGGCTGCAGACTATCAGCATGCTCCTCAGCCGATGAGGAGCTGCGGCTCTGATTACCTCCCATCCTATAAGGTGCGGGCGCTATGCAGGGAGGAGGGGTGACCTGGTGCAGCAGGGCAGTTGTAGCAGGTGGGTTTTGGCGCGCAGGGACGTTATTCATTAAACCAAGCGGCGCCGCTTTGCCTGAGGGTGATGATAGGCTTGCGGCTGCCGCGTTCACTGCTGGGGGCGGGTGTGAGGACGCCACAGGGCGATTCGCGTGCGCCCGCCGTGCACGAGGAACGCGTGCACGCCGGGCGCGCGCGCGCCCCGCGCGCATGCGCAGTGGGGAGCTACATGCAGGGCTGAGACGCTCCGGAGGGCGGATTGTGCGGGCAGGCCGCCCGCCGACCGGAGCGTGCGGTTGAGCCTCAGGGGGAGGGGAACGCTGCTCACCCAATATAGCAGCAAGCCACGCATCTCCCTCCCTCCTGAGTCTGTCCCTGACAGCCTGATTGAGCAAATCGGTCATCTCTCACCGGGAAGGCTGCTGACAGCACCGTCCGGATCTCACAAGGTGAGGAGAGACCGGATCCCGGAAAAGAGGGAATATTTATAGGGGGGAAGAAAGGGATTATGGGAACATTCCCATTGGACAAACCCTTTGGAAGGGGAGGAGGGAGAATCGGACATGAGAGGGGGACTTAACCCCTTACTACCCGGGCACAGCAGTCAGGGTGCATTCAGTAAAACACTGACATGCCCCTGAAGAATCTCAGTGTGACCACTGGAAGACACAGGCAGAAGAGAGTCCTCCTGTGCAAGAACAGTATATGGGCCCTTTGAAGTCCAATTGCTCATCAAATTGCACAATCCCACCTGCTCTGGAGGTAGCATTATCCCCCCTTTCCTCTTGGGTCCCTTTGTGGCTGCACAGGTCGCACCAATGGTACGTCCACCCCGGGTCTGACAGCTCAGATGGCCACCTGAGGCCAGATGCTTGTCTCACCTCATGACAGGAGCGGCCCTGATTGTAATATTGCTACAATTGTGACATATTAAAATGTAAATTATACATAGAATCATAAATTATGATGTGTGCCTCAACACAATTGGTTGTATACTGTATCCCTGCTCTGGATATGGAGGCCCCTGGCTGAGGTATTTACTGTTGGAAACTGTTCTCTATATACATAAATAATACTTTTATCTGCCACCCTCACACATTTTAAAAAAAAAAATATGACTGTGACATTTATTTAGTGGCTTTAATGATACGATCATTCTGTACAGTTCACCAGACACAGTTCAGATCAACACACAATGTCACACAGCACATGGTCTCTGCCTTCCCTCATCAATTCTGCAACTGCTGGCTGAGAAGATAGATAGATAGATAGACAGACAGACAGACAGACAGACAGACAGACAGATAGATAGATAGATAGATAGATAGATAGATAGATGGACACGTGTACATCTTTTTTATATATATATATATATATATATATATATATATATATATATAATATAAAGCTGGGTGTATGTGTGTGTGTGTGTGTGTGTGTGTGTGTGTGTGTGTGTGTCCGCTAAGGGAATCCGCACCGTCGCATTTACAATCACAAAATTTTGCACAGACATTCCATGTGACTCAGGGAACGTCATAGACTATGTTTTGACTGGAAAATTTAACCCCGCACTTTACAGTTACTCTCCAACAAACTTGCCTCCATTAAAGTCAAAGGAGCTACAAGCTATAGGTTATTAATAGCAGCTGTGAGTGGTTGCTATAGGAACGAAAGACATTCATAGTATAACAAGCTTCTGTGTGAGGTAATAAGATGTCGGTAGAGAAACAGAGAGAGACAGACAGACATAGGCACAGACAGAGTAAGAGGCAGACAGGGAAAGAGACAGAGACAGACAAAGAGACAGAGGCAGACAGACACAGACAGACAGACACACACAGACAGGGAAAGAGACAGGGAAAGAGGCAGAGACAGGGAAAGAGACAGAGACAGACGGGGAAAAAGACGGCCAGACGGGGAAATAGACAGACAAACGAGGAAAGAGACAGACAAACGGGGAAAGAGACAGACCTGGAAAGAGACAGACCTGGAAAGAGACAGACAGGGAAAGAAACAGATGGGGAAAGAGACAGACGGGGAAAGAGAATAACAGACAGACAGGCACAGAGCTAGAGAGAGACAGACAGATACAGAGAGAGACAGAGATATAGACAGAGATAGAGAGAGACAGACAGAGACTGATACGGAGACACACAGATAGATAGACACAGACAGACAAACATAGATACAGACAGAGACACACATGGATAGAGACATACACACAGACAGAGATAGAGAGAAAGAGACAGACACGGAAAGAGACAGACATGGAAAGAGAAACAGAGAGACAGACACACAGAGATAGACAGAGACACAGACAGAGACAGACAGACAAAGACAGAGACAAACACACAGAGACACACACAGAGACAAACACACAGAGACAGACACAAACAGACAGACTGGGAGAGTGACAAAGATAGTTATTATCCCGGGCAATATATAAAGCTGTGTGTGTGTGTGTGTGTGTGTGTGTGTGTGTATGTGTGTGTGTGTGTGTGTGTGTGTGTCCGCTAAAGGAATCCGCAACGTCGCATTTACAATCACGAAATTTTGCATAGAAACCTCATTTGACTTGGGGAACGTCATAGACTATGTTTTGATTGGAAATTTAACCCCGCAAATTATAGTTATTTGCCAAAAACCCTTAACATTAAAGTCAGCTACACGTGGGAGCTACTGGTCAGTAATAGGAGCTCTGATTAGTTGCTATAGGCAATGAAGGACATTCTTAGTATAAAAAGCTTATGTGTCAGGTAATATGATATCGGTAGAGACAGACACACAGAGACACACAGAGACAGAGACACAGAGACACACACACACACACAGAGACAGGCACACACACAAATACACACACAGAAACACAGACACACAGAGACAGACACACACACAGAGACACAGACACACAGAGACACAGACACACAGATAGAAACACACAAAGTCAGAGACACACAGACAAAACACACATAGACAGAGACACACAGAGACACAGACAGAGACACACAGAGACACACACACTGACACACACACAAACACACACAGAGACACACGGAGACTGATACAGAAACAGAGAGACATACAGAGACACACACGCAGAGATACAGAGACAGACACACAGAGACAGAAGCACACAGAAACACAGAGACAGACTCCAAGACACATAGAGGCAGAGACACACGGAGACAGACACACAGAGACACACACAGAGACACACAGACACACAAAGACAGAGACACACAGAGACACAAAGACACACAAAGACAGAGACACACTGACATACCTAGAGAGAGAGAGGCAGACAGAGACAGAGAGGGAGACAGACAGAGAAGGATACTGACAGACAGAGAGGGATGCATACAAACAGAGAAGGAGAGAGAGAGTGGGAGAGGGGGAGAGTGAAAGAGACAGTTACTGTCCCAGGCAAAACCGGGTACTACAGCTAGAATATATATATATATATATATATATATATATATATATATATACACAGTATGTATATAGTTTACAAATTTCATCATGATGAGAACAGGCTACGAAATATCAATCCTGTCAACTATATAACTTGAAGATAGGAAGGCACTTTGTGGGACAAATATAGAGATATAGCTCATACTATCTAAATATACTATATATACAGTATTTGCTTTTATGTTTCACATCCCTGACTTCATATTCTAAAGTTTGTAAACACAAGACCCACCGAACACATATGATATATTCCTATGATAACACTTCTAGTTTTTATGTCCGCTCCTGAATTTTTAAAACTATCTAGAATACATAAAAATAATACAAGTTTATAAACGTACCTTTTCAATCTCGTCAAGTAAATTGGCTACAGCGGTCACATGCCCACTTAAAGCAGACAGATCAGAGGCAGCATTGGAAGAGGAGCCGCAGGGGGTTGGTATGGTGACAATACTTTATTTTATTTTATTATTTTAGGCATTATTGTGGAGTTTTAAACAACCACATTAAAAATCTCTTAAAAAAATACAAAGAAAAGTAAACACTAATTTTCCAAGTGTAACAAGTGTATAAAGAATCCAGGGATCTAATTCTTATCTCTAAACTCCATCTCACTAGCTAACAGTGATCCCTTGAAAGTCCTATGTTCTGTATTGCATCACCCGGACTCCTAAAAGGTGGCTTTACACACTGCAACATCGCAAACGACATCGCTGTAACGTCACCGGTTTTGTCACGTTATAGCGACCTCCCCAGCGACATTGCAGTGTGTGAAACCTATCAGCGACCTGGCCCCTGCTGTGAAGTTGCTGATCGCTACAAATCGTTCAGGACTAGAGTTGAGCGAGGTTCGCAGTTCGAGGTTCTCCAGTTCGCGGCTCGAGTGATTTTGGGGGCTGTTCTAGATCGAACTAGAACTCGAGCTTTTTGCTAAAGCTCGATAGTTCTAGATACGTTCGAGAACGGTTCTAGCAGCAAAAAGCAGGGCTTTTTACAGCTACAGTGTGCATGAACCATCGCTGGCAGCCTGCCACAAGCTGGTAACCAAGATAAACATCGGGTATCCAAGCAAAGCGCTTTGGTTAGTAACCCGATGTTTATCCTAGTTACGTGCAGGAAGCCCACACTTCCCCGCTCAGCTCACTCCGCCCCCTCCTGCACGCGGCATGTACACACACACACACACTCACACTCACCTGTCCCCAGCCAAGCAGTCCACGACACTGACGTCCTCAGCGCCACCCATTTCGCACTCCGCCGCCAGCACACATGGCTCCGCCCACCTGCACTCTGCACACATGGTCCCGCTCGGCTTACCTGCGGTGATGAAGTCCCGACCTCAGCACTGTCACTGTCCTCCATGGCCGCCGCTTGTCACATCACCTTCTCTCGCTTCCGACCCAAGACTGACTAGCGGTGACGTCACGGGCCGCTCGCGATACTTGGCTGTGAAGGCGGCGGTCATTGAACTCAGTGACAGGTGCTGTCAGCAGTGCAGGAGATCAGCGCAGGTAATGTACCTCGCTGACAGTAACACTTGTCATCCCCTGCAGTGACCTGGGCTGACCCATTGATGTTAGCTCAGGTCACTGCACTGCTCTCCCAGCCAATGGGGAACATCCTGCTCTTCATTGACTGGGACAGTGTGGATCGTCATGGCAACCCCTTGGATTACACCAGACCTGGATTTGTTTTTCTTTCTAATAAATTGGTTAAAGAGGGAATGTATTGGGGAGTGTTTTTTCAAATAAAAATGTGTTTGTCGTCTATTTTTTTTATTACTGACTGGGTTGGTGATGTCGGGTATCTGATAGACGCCTGACCTCACCAACCCCAGGGCTTGATGCCAGGTGACATTACACATCTGGTATTAACCCCAAATATTACCCCGTTTGCCACCGCACCAGGGCACGGGATGAGCTGGGGAGAAGCACCAGGATTGGCACATCTAATGGATGCGCCACTTCTGGGGCAGCTGCGGCCTGCTATTTTTAGGCTGGGGAGAGTCCAATAATCATGGTCTGAGAATATCAAACCCCAGCTGTCTGCTTTACCTTGGCTGGTGATCCAATTTTGGGGGGACCCCTACGTGTTTTTTTTTTTTAATTATTTATTTAATTTAAAATAACATCGTGGGGTGCCCTCAGTTTTGGATTACCAGCCAAGGTGAGGCTGCCAGCTGTGGTCTGCAGGCTGCAGCCGTCTGCTTTACCCTAGCTGGCTACAAAAATAGGGGGAACCCTACGTCATTTTTTTTTTTCATTTTTTTGGCTAAATACAAAGCTAAGCACCCCTTAGTGCCACATGAAAGGCACCAAAGGGTGCAAAATTACAAAATGCAGGAGAGTGGGACATTATGTGTCTTTCTTCCATTATAATGACAAAAAAGACTGATATGAAGTGCACAAGCACAAGAAAATCACCAGAGCGCTCTACGCTGTGAAAAGCAGTAGAAAATGGCACTGGAGTGAACATGTGACCGCCTCATGTAGGATGAAGCTATGGATCCTGGGTAAATTTATGTATTTTCCCTCCTTCAGTTTTTTTGCAGTACACAAAAAAAACGGAAGGCACACGGATGACAAACAGATGACATACGGACCGTCTACGGAACAGAAACGGATGCCACACGGATGCACCCGTGAAAAAAAATGGACTGTTTTTTGCAGACCGCAAAAATGGATCGGTCGTGTTAATGTAGCCTTATTCTGATCTGCCGTTTATAAACAGCAGGCAGAAATAAGTGAATAACGCCCCCCGGCGTCAGAAAATCTCCGGGGTTTAAGGGCTAGCTGAGACCCTGGAGATCATGATTCAGGATGGTTTTTCCGGTCCCCGCTCACTTGATCACAGGTATACACCGTACACCAATGATCACGTTACAGTAAATGACAGCGCCGGTAAAAAATTATTTATCTCCCATCTGGCATGAACAAACATGATAAATCTCCTCCCCGGTCCCCTCCGGTCCCCCGGTGTCGCCAAAGTGCCCCCCCTGATGCCCTCCCAGAAATCCAAGATGGCACAGCAGCGCGCCGGCCGCATTCACCCTACTCCTCTGATTTCTGTCGCATGTGCCATGACACATGCGACAGAAAACTCCTCCCCAGACCCTGCCAGGTCACCCCCTATAACCCCACCGGTGTTCCCCGGTGTCCCACGGTACCTGTGCAGCGTTGATCCCCCCACGGCCCTCTCCTTCACAATAGACGCTGCCGCATGCACAGAGCGGCTGTCAGCTCAGCTTCCTGTGTTCAGACACAGTGAGTGGTGGTTATGCATCTGTAAGCTAAATGGGCGGCACGGTGGCTCAGTGGTTAGCACTGCAGTCTTGCAGCGCTGAGGTCCTGGGTTCAATTCTCACCAAGGACACCATCTGCAAGGAGTTTGTATGTTCTCCCCGTGTTTGCGTGGGTTTCCTCCCACACTCCAAAGACATACAGCTCTATGGAATTAATAACACTATATTAATGAATAAATTATTATTATTATTACTGCAATGCCCTGCTCATGAGGTAAGGAACATAATTGATCAGGAGAGCTATATACTACATTTCCAAATGGAGGGATTTGCTTTTATAGTTTCCCTGCTGAACGACTACCAAACATGAGAGTCCGTTATACGCCACAAGAAAACACATCTAAATAGCGAGCTCTGTTGTTAAGTATTCATTCAGCTGGATAACTGGACTTAAAGGGGTATTCCATCTCCAAGATCCTATCCCCAATATATAGTAGGTGGAATAGCAATAATATCAGCAAATACCAATATTTGGAAATGTAGAATAGTTCTCCTGATTAGGCATGCCCTTACCTCATGAGCAGGGCATTGCAGCTTTGGTAGCAACCATTACGACATGGACTCTGCTGCTGTGGACCCGGGGAGAGTGAGTGGAGATTCATTGTACCCACACTCCTCACATGAAGGGTCTGCACTCCTAGAAAATGGGGGATACATTCCCTGAGTGTCTCCCCCCGATATTCTAGACGGTCCAGAGTCGTCGTGGGACCCCTTTATTTTTTTTCTTACAATAAATTGGTGAAAGAGGAAATGTTTTGGGGACTGTTTTTTCAAATAAATTTCTTTTGTCGATTTTTTTTTTGTTAGTACTGACAGTTTATGATGTTGGGTATCTAATAGACGCCATGACATCACAAACTGCTGGGCTTGATCTCAGGTGACTTTACAGCTAGTATCAACCCGATTTATTACCCCGTTTGCCACTGCACCAGGGCACGGGATGAGCTGGGATGAAGCGCCAGGATTGGCGCATCTAGTGGATGCGCCACGTCTGGGGTGCCTGCGGCCTGCTATTTTTAGGCTGTGAAGGCCCAATAACTATGGACCTTCCCACACTGAGAATACCAGACCACAGCTGTCCGCTTTACCTTGGCTGGTGATCCAATTTGGGGGGGACCCTACTTTTTTTGTGTAATTATTAATATTTATAAAATAATTATAAAAAAAGAGCCTGGGGGGACTTCCACATTGGATCCCCAACCACGGTAAAGCTGCCAGCTGTGGTTTTCAGGCTACAGCCGTCTGCTTTACCCTAGCTGGCTATCAAAAATGGGGGGACCCAACGTCATTTTTTTTTAACTATTTTTTAAATAGAAAAAATTAATGGGCTTCCCTGTATTTTGATTGCCAACCAAGGTAACGGCAGGCAGATGGGGGTGGCAACCCATAGCAGCCCTGAGCCAGGCTTGTTGGGTAATAATGAGTTAATACTAGCTTTGTTTTACTAGCTAGTATTAAGCCAGAGATTCTTAATGTCAGGCACGTTTGACCCGGCCATTAAGAATCTCCAATAAAGGGTTAAAAAAAAGACACCACACAGAGAAAAAATACTTTAATAGAAATAAATACACAGACACATTAGAGACTCCATCTTTATTACCCCCTGTCAGCCCTCCACGATCCATGGTCTTCTGTCTTTCTCGTTCAACAAATGCAGCTCTGCTCCATCACTTCTGCATGGGGTAAGACGCTGCTTCCCGTGCAGCCTTCACTCCGTGAAGACTGCACGGGAAGCAGCGTGCAGCCTTCACTCCGTGAGTGATCAGTGCTGCTGGCTGTTAGCGGTAACAGCGGTAACGCTGACAGACGCGTTACCATAGCAACGGTGCTCCGATCATGTAATTCCCGGAGCCGCGGTTAGCGGTGACGTCACCGCTAACTGCGTTGCTGTGGCAATGGTGATCTCCGTTAATGACCGGCTATGTCAGCCGGTCCCTAACGGAACGGGGAGTCGACCGTGTGCTAGAGCATGTAGCCGGTACACGGCGATACACAAATGTGCACCGTGTACCGGAGAGTGCAATGACAGGACCTAGGACAGGACATGACGTCAAAGCCATGTGACCAGTCTGTAGCCAATGAGATAATAGCCACGTGACTGGTCACATGGCTATTTTGACGTCACGATAGGTCCTGCATCACTGCTGGCAGTGCTGGTCACCGGGAGGATTCAGCGATCATCGGATGGAATAGCGGCAGGAGAAAGAGTGCAGGAGGGATCGCGGGGACCGGTAAGTGTTATGGCAATGTTTATTAACTGTATGTGTACATTTATAATGCGTTTTTATGTGTTTGTGATTGAGTCCCATTATTTCCTATTGGTTCGAGTTCGGTTCGTCGAACGTTCGCCAAACTGAACTCGAACGAGACCTCCATTCGACGAACCGAACTCGAGCCGAACCACGGCAAGTTCGCTCATCTCTATTCAGGACCATTCTTTGGTCCTTTGTTTCCCGATGTGCAGCAAAGTCTCAGTGTGTAAAGGGGACTTTACAGCGACTTCGTTAGCGACTTCCCTTTCAAAAAGCTGCTTTACAATGTCCCCAATGACTAGCTAGGTTGTTCTGCAGGTCTGGATCGCTGTTGCGTCGTTGGCCAGGTCTGCCTGTTTGACAGCTCACCAGAGACTTTGTAGCGATCCCGGCCAGGTTGGGATCACTGGTGGGATCGCTAGAAAGTCTCAGTGTGTAACGGGGCCTTTCCTGTCAGTCAAACAGGCCCAGTCACACACAACGACTTACCAGCGATCCCGAAAACGATGCGACCTGATAGGGATCGCAGGTAAGTCGCTGGTAGGTCACTGGTGAGATGTCACACAGTCAGATCTTACCAGCGATGCAAGAACAATACAGGTCGCAGTAGCGACCTATATTACAATCTCAGCCTTTAAGGTACAGTCACACATACCGAGATCGCTAGCGAGATCGCAGCTGAGTCACGGTTTCTGTGACGCAGTAGCGATCCCGTTAGCGATCTTGTTATGTGTGACACCTACCAGCGATCAGGCCCCTGCTGTGAGATCTCTAGTCGTTGCAGAATGGTCCAGGCCATTTTCTTCAAAGGCGAAGTCCTGCTGGGCAGGACACATCACTGTGCTTGACACTGTGTGACAGGGTCACAGTGACTGCTGAGATCGTTATACAGGTCGCTACTGTGACCTGTATTGTTCCTGCATCGCTGGTAAGATCTGACTGTGTGACATCTTACCTGCGACCTCCCAGTGACTTACCAGCGATCCCTATCAGGTCGCATCATTTTCTGGATCGCTGGTAAGTCGTTGTGTGTGACTGGGCCTTTACTCACAGAAATGCTACGGCTGGACTCATAGATCCCATTCTTATCATACAGCTCATGGACAATTTGCCGACTTATGCTGGGTTCACACATAGCAACGCAGCAGCGATCACGACGGGCGACCTGACCTTATCAGGATCGCTGCTGCGTCGTTGCATGGTCGCTGGTGAGCTGTCAAACAGGCAGATCTCACCAGCGACCAGTGACCAGCCCCCAGCCAGGAGCGACGGGTGGAAGCGGTGCGGAGCTTGGTAACTAAGATAAATATCGGGTAACCAAGGGCTTGGTTACCCGATATTTACATTGGTTACCAGTGCACACCGCTTAGCGCTGGCTCCCTGCACGCCAGAGTACACATCGGGTTAATAAGCAAACCCTTGCTTATTTACCCGATGTGTACTCTGGCGTGCAGGGAGCAGGGAGCCGGCAGCACAGAGCTGCGGACGCTGGTAACGAAGGTAAATATCGGGTAACCAAGGAAAGGGCTTCCCTTGGTTACCCGATGTTTACCGTGGTTACAGCTTACCGCAGGCTGCCAGACGCCGGCTCCCTGCTCCCTGCTCGCTTCAGTTCGTCGCTCTCTCGCTGTCACACACAGCGATGTGTGCTTCACAGCGGGAGAGCAACGAGCAAAAAATGAAGCAAGACATTTAGCAACGAGCGGCGACCTCACAGCAGGGGCCAGCTCGTTGCTGGATGTCACACACAGCGACAGCGACGGGACGTCGCTGCTACGTCACAGAAAATGGTGACGTAGCAGCGACGTCGTTGTCGTCGTCGCTGTGTGTGACACCACCTTACTGTAGGGAAAGGAAAGTGAGTTCAAGAATTCTATCCCTAGAGTCTGTATCTCTTTGTTTATCCACTCACATCTGGATTATATGTATTTAAGCTTGAGCAATAAAAGTTGCAGTAGTTAGGGACCATTTTTCATGGTGACAGATTCTCTATATGTAACCCCAGCAGTAAGTGATCCTGAATCGGGTTGTTCTTTGCTGAACTTTATGGACTGTTTTATTGTCTCCAGATCTGGGATTATTAGGAGGTTCTTTGTCAGTTCAACCCTGATAATCTATATATAAAGGCATTGGCCATTAACTGAGAACAGTATTACCCCTATTAAAACATAAACAAGAAATCTAAAGGAAAATAATAATATAATAATTATACAATGATGATTATAATCACTTACATAAGGCAGATGGCAAACACCCACTGACAGATTCACTGTGGCGCACAAGGAAGGCTCCATCTCGTCCATCACGGCTCAGTAACTGTTCTGCATACGTCTGGCTTAGTTCAGCATGGTACCAACACTCACACATGCTTTTTATGTGATATCTAAAACACTTCAAAACAAAAAGTAAAACATAAAAGTATTTTAAAATGTTAAAATGTCACTTAACATGAAAGCTGCATACAGGCTGGTAGGTTCTTGTAGTTGATAACGTGTTTCATTCTGATGGTTTAATTATTGAGAACCTGAATCTATGACATTCTCAAGACAATTGATATAGGCAAAGGAATTGTATTTTTAATAATACAATGTGATGTCTTTCTTACATTAACATAGATATGTAGCTGATAACCCCAATGCAAACATTACCGAACCCTGATCTGTAGACGTAAATAATTAATACGAAGGTTTATTCTATGAAAGCTTTTTACTAGCTGATGTCCTTCTTTCAAGGTTCTTTGAAAAATGCAAGTATAAAATAAAAAAGAAGTCTACTTATCTACTGCAATGATTTTTGGACATAAATTAGATACTGTGAAACATATTACATTAATAAATAAATAGTTTAAGATAGTTTAATAACGATTTATAAAACATTTTAAATAAGAATTTCAATCCTATTTTTTTTTACGTTTTTATATAAAGGTCTTTTTTTTCTTGATTTAGGACTTTGAATGCTGAAACTTTTTAAGTTCAAATTCAAATATGCTTTATTGGCAGGACCAAAATACAATTAGTGTTGCCAAAGCAAGAGAAATACAGTAAGTGTGGTGGGAGGGGATCAGGGTTATGGGGAGTTGGGGGGCACAATTTGGGCTCTGACAGTCCATTTAGGGGCTTAGGTTCCCCTCAGCTTATGACATGTGGTGACAGATTGGGCGGCGATCTCCACCATTGATTCCTCTTCCCCCAGTAGGAAGCGGAGTTTCATGTCCTCATCCATGGATGGAAAGCCCGGGCTATGGGTGGTAAATTTCTGGAAGTGGGAGCCCCTCACTGCTGAGTATTTGTCACAGTGCAGTAGGAAATGCGTCTCGTCCTCCAGAGCCCCCTGCTGGCAGTGCTGGCACAGTCTGTTCTCTCGCGGCTTGTATGTCTGTCGGTGCCGCCCTGTTTCCACCTCTAGGCTGTGGGCACTCAGTCTGTACAGGCTCAGGGTCTGCCTGTCTTTGGGGTGGCGTAGCCTTTCCAGATATGGGGCCAGAGTGTAGTCCCTCCGCAGTGACCGGTAGATGGTGAGTTTCTGGGAGTTCTCTAATTCACTCTTCCAGTCCTCTATGTATTGCATCTTGCAGCTCTCTGAGATCTCTTTTATTTGGGCTTTTGTCAGGGGGTGTTGCTGACTTTGGCTGGACTGGCTGCCGGGGTTCCTGGCTTGCTCTGGGCTCCGGCTCAGCAGGGCTTTATGATGGTAGGAGCTGGGGTTGCTGTTCTGTGTGTGTGCCTGGTGTGATAGCGCCCTCTTGTGTATAGTGAACCATAAGGGGAGTCGGCCCAGCTCTGCCCTACAGGCTATGTTTGAGGTGCTGCGATGGACTTGGAGGAGATATTTACAGAACTCCATGTGGAAGACTTCGGTAGGGCTGGAATCCCACTTTGTGTGGTCTGGGTAGGTCACTGGGCCCCATACCTCGCTGCCATATAGCAGTATAGGGGTGATGACGCTGTCAAATATCTTGAGCCAGACTCTCACAGGTGGTTTGAGGTGGTACAGTTGTCTTCTGATGGCATAGAAGGTTCTGCATGCTTTTCCTTTCAGGGCTTCTGCTGCTTGCTTGAGGCTCCCGTTATTGCTTAGCTCCAGACCGAGGTAGGTGTAGCTGCTGGTGTTCTCCAGCGTGGAGCCATTTAATGTGAAGGAGGGAGTGTTTATTTTGTTCTGGTTCCTCTTCTGAAACACCATGACTTTGGTCTTCTTTTGGTTGATGGGAAGCGCCCATGTGGTGCTGAATGTTTCCAGTACTGCCAGGCTATCTTGGAGGCCTCTTTCAGTTGGGGAGAGTAGCAGGAGGTCATCTGCGTACAGCAGGAACTTCACCTCTCGGTCATGCAGACTGAGGCCTGGAGTGGGGGAGGACTCTAGAGCTGTTGCTAGTCCATTTATATAGATGTTGAATAGAGTTGGACTCAGGCTGCAGCCCTGTCTGACCCCACGGCCCTGTCGGAAGAAAGCCGTCCTCTTTCCGTTCACCTTCACGCTGCACCGGTTCTCAGTGTATGAGCTCTTGATCACGTCGTAGGTCCTGCCACCTATTCCGCTCTCCAGGAGTTTCAGGAACAGGCCTGGATGCCACACTGAGTCAAAGGCCTTTTTGAAGTCCACGAAACATGCAAATATTTTCCCCTGTTTTTTGTCGTGGACGTGGGTCTTGATGAGGCTTTGCAGGGTGTAAATGTGGTCCGTGGTGCGGTGGTTTGGCATGAACCCAGCTTGGCTTCTGCTGAGGACGTCACCCTGGGTGAGGAAGGCGATAATCCTTTTATTAATGATGCTGTTAAACAGTTTTCCCAGAATGCTGTTGACACAGATCCCTCTGTAGTTTGCTGGGTCATATCGGTCTCCATCCTTGTAGATGGGCGTTATGAGACCTTGATTCCAGCTTTGAGGGAAGTAGCCGGCACTCAGGACGTGGGTGAATAGTTTAGCCAGTGCTGCATGAATATCTGGGGAACTGTATTTGATCATCTCTGGCAGGATGCCGTCACTGCCCGCGGCCTTCTTAGATTTTAGCAGTTTGATTCTGTCTTTTATTTCCAGCACACTGATTGGTATGTCCAGAGGATTTTGAAAGTCCTTGATTGTCTCCTCCATGTCCCTCAGTTTAGTCATTATATGCTCTTGTTCTGGGGTTAGGTCGTCTTCTGGGATATTCTTGTAGAGGCCCTTGAAGTAGCTGTGCCAGATGTTGCCATTTTGAATGTGGAGGGTACTTTGCTTGGGACTTGTACCGATATGGCTCCATGTCTCCCAGAATGAGTTATCCTGGAGGGAGTCTTCGAGCTGCTGCAGTTTGTGGGAGATGTGCTTTTGTTTTTTCTCCTTGAGGGTTCGCTTGTACCTTTCAGTGGACGTTCAGTCTTTGTTATGGCAATACACTCATCCATACATCAAAGATATGGATATTCTGTAAACATAGATTATATGTCTGAGGCACAGGCTCCCACCAAGAACCGTTGGAATCTTGACTCCTTTGAATCTAGCCTTCAAAATCTTAATTCTGTTTTTACCAAGATTACCAAGACTCTGCAATGAAAATAGCGAAAAGCAGCCTATTGCATAAACCCCTATAAATAATTCCCATTTACAGACTCATCTTCACTGCTAGCTATAAGTAAAGCATTACTATATATAATATGAAATATATTACAAATAGAGATGGGCGAATACTAGCTATTCATGTTCAGATAATGCTTACCGAATACTGAGTACTGTTCCACTAATTGTCACGGCAAGAAAAATGCTCAGGTTTCCTATTGACTTGTATTAGGTTTGTTGTTTATGACAAATATTGGAATAATACTTCAAGATTTGTTACAAATAATCCGAACACGAATATTTACTATTCACTCATCACTATTTACAAGCTCCACTTCCCATCTAAAAAGACAAATCAGACTGACCGCCCTGCTACCTGTATAATATGGGACATGGTGATGTATTAATTCTAGAAGCAATCCTCAGAGATGTACCCGGTCTCTAGTTTAGTGAGCACCTGCTGTATTTTCTTCTAAACATTCAAATTAGTTATATTGCAAGAAAACAACATTCTTTTCTTTCTAAGGATTTATTAGAAAACAATTTGCATCTTACCTACTTGTATGTAAATTCCTTAAACTGATGAAAGGAAGATGTCACGTGTGTACTTTTTAGGGTTTGTTCTGATGGACCATGTCAGCTGTAGAATATCTGCTGCAGAAAATCCCCAGCACCAAAAATGGCAGAGTCTTCCCACAATTACCCTTCACATCTCAAGTCCACAATGGTGGTCAGCTTACATTTCACTTTAGATCTTCTCATATACACAATACTGTTATGTGATACATAGCAGATTCCCATGCAGAAATCACGCCTGGTGAAAACATACCTCTCCATCTAGCTCAGATTACATGGTCGCTGAGTACATTATAATATATATATATATATATATATATATATATATATATATATATATATAATATTATATATTATGCAGTATATGGATATATACATATATATAATCCTATATATATACTGTGTATATATATACTGTATATAGATATATATATATGTATATATATCTATATACAGTATATATGGAATGATATATATAGGACTTTTATATATATATATATATATATATATATATATATACAGTATATACCGTATGTGTGTGTATATCTATATATATATATATATATATATATATATATATATATATCTAATATATAAAGCTGAATGTGTGTCTGTATGTATGTATGTCCAGGATTGGCATCTGCACCGTCGCAGCTAAAGCCACAAAATTTTGCACACTCACACGTCTAGACCCGAGAGCGTCATAGGCTATGTTGTGAGGCGAAATTTTAACCCTGCGCGTTCCAATTTACCAATCAATTTTGCCCCTATCTACATAATGGGGAAAAAGTGAAACGAAAAGTGTATCCGCACCGTCGCATTTACAATCACGTAGATAAAAAACCTGTTGGAGTCGGGGCTCCGTGTCGTTTCGGTGAATGGGGGCAGGGGGCGGGGCCAGAGCAAGCGTGCAATGCGTGAGGGGGCGGGGCGTGGCCGAGTTGCCAATGCGTGCAGGGGGCCGGGGCGAGAGGCCAATCCGTGGGGGGGGGCGGAGCCTGGGCGAGCGGCCAATCCATGCGGGGGGCGGAGGCGAGGCGAGCGGCCAATGAGACGCTTGTCACGGTAAGGACAGAATTTTGGAGCAAGACAGACAGACAGACAGAATAAGGCAATCATATATATAGATATATATATACATATATGTATATATATATGTTTTATGCAATTCTACACCAAATTCTTCTGTGGGTGTGTGGGCTTATCTCACTTTGTCCTCCAGTCACCTATGGAATCTAGGGTTGATGCGAGTTCTATACCTTCTCACCACAGCCTTACTGCCTTAAACACACTTTTTTTATGTATATATATATATATATATATATATATGTATATATTTTTAACTCATTAATGACACATTTTTTCTTATAAGATTTTTATTTTCATTGCTATTTCCACATGATTTTATCACTGGTCTCATGAATACTTTTTGTTCTTTTTTCACTGCATCACGTCACACCACGTGATTTCTGACCTTTTCCCGCCGATTTTTTTCTTTCTGTGGGAGGTTCTTTTGACGTTACATTGTGTATATATATCTGGGATACATACACTTCTATAGATTTGATGTAGCTTATGCCTGTTGGTCCTGAGGAAGGGAGCAGAGCCTCCTGAAACGCGTAGACCTGTGCAAAAATAAAAAGTTTACATTAATCCAAGTCTTCATCAGTGATCTTTGGCGCGGTTTACAAAGCCCCGTTCCACAATCTCTCGCATTTACAATCACGAAATTTTGCACAGACACCTCATGTGACCCAGGGAACGTCGTAGACTATGTTTTGACAGGAAAATGCTTTACAGTTACTCTCCAAACAACATGCCTCCATTAAAGTAAATGGAGCCTGGAACTTCAGGTTATTAGTAGGAGCTATGATTGGTTGTTATAGGGACAAAAGACATTCATAGTATAAGAAGCTTATATGTGAGGTAATAAGATGCCGGTGGGGAGACGGATAGAGAGAGACAGACAGGGAGACAGACAGGGAGACAGACAGAGAGACAGACAGAGAGACAGACAGGGAAAGAGACAGGGAGATAGAGACAGACAGGGAAAGAGACAGACAGAGACAAACGGTGAAAGAGACAGACAGAGACAGATGGTGAAAGAGACAGACGGTGAAAGAGACAGACAGAGACAGACGGTGAAAGTGACAGACAGAGACAGACGGGGAAAGAGACAGACAGAGACAGACCTGGAAAAAGACAGACCTGGAAAGAGACAGATGGGGAAAGAGACAGATGGGGAAAGAGACAGACAGACATGCAAACAGGGACAGAGACAGGCAGACAGGGAAGGAGGAGACAGACAAAGATAGATGGGGAAAGACACAGACCTTGATAGAGACAGACGGGGAAAGAGACAGAGAAATAGAGACAGACAAGGAAAGAGACAGACTGAGACAGGCAGACAGGGAAAGATACAGACAGGAAAAGACACAGACAAAGAGATGAGGAGACAGACGGGGAAAGAGACAGACCTGGGAAAGAGATAGACCTAGAGAGAGACAGATGGGAAAAGAAACAGAGAGATAGAGACAGACAAAAAAAGAGACAGACAGAGACAGGCAGACGGGGAAAGAAACAGACAGAGAAAGAGACAGATGGGGAAAGAGACAGATCGGGAAAGAGACAGACCTGGAAAGAGACAGACCTGGAAAGAGACAGACGCAGCACATTACTTGGCCAATTTAGTTAAATCTGTGTGGAATATCTGTGTTGTTGAAATATATGTTGTGAAATGCTTCTATTAGCTTAGTTTTTGCCTTTTAATAATTACATTTCTATCTATTTGTTTTGTTGTTTTTGTGTGCAGAATAAATTTTTGTTAATACATTCTATTTTGTTAACAACAGTTATTAACCCGGGCGAAGCCGGGTAGTACAGCTAGTATAGATATATAGATATATCTATTATATCTATCCATCTATCTATAGATTATATTCCTACCCCAATACATTACTCTGGATGAAGGCTATAATTAATATGTATCTTGTTATATATGCAAATACATACGCATTGCTATTATTACTACTATTATCACAGTTATTGTAATTTTTATTATGTTGCTATATTTTATTTGAATTAGTTTATTCTCATTTTGAAGCAGTGGGTTTGGGAAAATGACAGAACTATATTTAATAGCGACGCACCCTGAAATAATTGAAACCCCATCTTTATGATACTTCGTGTTGTTCTGTTTTGTGTATTTTTTGGTTACATTTTTACTACAGTCCTTCATAAATGGTAATGCACATAAAAAAATGTAGGTTTCAATGTTTTCCTTTGTTGTTATTTTAGGAGTCTGTGGCTAATTACTATGGCAGTGGCTCATTGGTGTGATTTATGTCCATTTGTTACCTTACTATTATACACATGAATGGTAGACGTATTTTATATCACAATATATGTAGATAATAATCTATTATTCAGATCACTGACTTGCAGTGTATACATGGCGGCAGGTAATGTAATGCTGGGAAGTTTAGAAAAATGCTCACCTGTGATAGTATTGGATTACAGCTGTAAAGTAAATGTACTCCACTGCTTGTATTGCAGATAAAGAATGGTATTAAGGAGGATTGAGTCGGAAGGAAACCATAAGGCGTCTCATAACCCACAGACCTGTGGCTTTAGCTAAAGCATGAAGACTGTGCAGTTACATAGCTCTTAGATGAAGGAGTTACTTAATGACACGTGATGACACGCAAGGCAAGGATACACAAAAATAGACTAATCTGGTACACAGCAAATGCAGCAGGCAAACAGTCAAGACTATATTACCTTTTCCATTTATTTCATCCATGACCATTTACAAACTTACAGAATTTTTATGAGTTTTAGCAGCTTCCCTTACATTTGTTTTAGTGGGGAATCAAAGATTGGGAAAATAAAGAGTTGAAAGAACAGAGACAGGTTTTTTAGGGGTAAAATACAAAGAAACATTCAAGATATCAAAAGATACAATTAAAAAAAAAGCCAAACGTACAGAAGTAAATAAGCAATCCCCTACATGTAGAGAATGAGACTGAGAGTGGTGTCGGTCCTGGTCATGTTGTTGGCGTGTCAGATAGGTTCAGTTCCCATCTGTCTATCCCATCCTTATATACCCTGCTGTACAGTTTTACTATGCACACAGTAAATGGAAAATCCCCAGTTTTATAGGAGCTTCGACTACTCAGTCCTAATTAGTATGTACGGTATAGTCTCATCATCAAGGGGACTTTCTTTACGTTACCCCATAGTCCTAAGATTTTCTTCATATTTCCTTACACTTACAACGTTATGAACGACTGATTGAATCCCAAACCTAAACCTTTTTTACACACCTACCACTGGCCCATTTAAAACTGGTAAAGTTGTAAAGTGTGACGCCCTGGCCGGGCCAGGTAGTCACAGATAGGCCCCTGCACTACACTTTCCCTCACAGGTGACATCAGCCAACCTTTAAAACCCTAGTCACCCCCCTCAGGGCTGGATAGACACACCAGGGGGCGGAACCAGGTGGTTGGAAGACGCTTACCAAGGAATCTGGACAGCCCGGAGTGGGAAAGTAGTCAGACAGGTGTTGAGTTCAAGTTGGAGAGGAGTGTGGGCTGGAGCTGTGTGCAGCTCCAGCAGAGGCAAATACCCCAAATTGAACGGCGCCAGGGTAGGAGCCCTGGTGCCATTGGCTAGGAGGCAGACGGCGGTCTCCGTCTGCAGGAGCCGGAAAGACGGCTCGGTGGAACCGAGGTGGACCGGGACAGGGTAGTGGCCCGCTGGTACCGACCCGGGGAACCGACACGGAAACCGGAGCACACAGGGGGGTACTCGGACACTGAAGCCGGGCCAAGAAGCGACTGGAACCGGTTAATTTACCAATTGAGGCCAGGACTAGAGGTCTTGTCCCACCCAAAGTCCCTATTAGAAGACAACAGCCCACCGAGGGGGATAGAAGGCCACCGCCAGGTCTCAGAGATCCCACGGGCCAGCGTCTGCGGGCAAGGGCTTCTTAGGCCACATCCAGCCGGGAGCGGACTCCTGAAGTTGCAAGCACAGGCAGTCCACCATTTCACAAAGGTGCAGGAGAAAGACAGAGACCACCAGCCGGGTGGGGGAACCAGAACGTAGCCGGCTGCGGGCACCAACTACCATCACCTTGGTTTACCAGAGACTCGTGTGTTTCCTTCAATAGTGAGTACACCAGCACCCTGCGGTCGCCCATCTCCCTGCACCACAAAACCCCCAACGGGTCCCGGGGCCACCATCCCTGCCCACGGAGGGGTTAACAACTTGCTGCATAACATCTCCCCCGGGTGTCCCATAACTGCAGCGGTGGTGTCGAACCTCACCACAGACCGTGGGTGGCGTCACGAACTTAGTACGGCTCAGCCCGTACATATATGTCCTACATCCACCAATACAATCCCCCTTTTTGATCGAAGTGACCGCGAGACCCCCGGGTCCGGAGACCCTCGAGCCACCCACAGAAGGTCCGGATCCGAGCAGCTCGGCTGCTGCAAGCGGGGCGGCACAAAAGCACTGAGGGTATTTTCCATCAATCACAGAAGTTCCTTGTAGGGTCTCACAATTTTTGAGACTAGGTTGATTTACAGTTTTGCAATATTCTTTATACTTTTTAACAATGAATAAATGTCTAGGGAATTTTCAGTGACTAAAACTATTCACATGTCTATTACCAAATTATTAGTTTTCAATAACAATACCCCAAAAGAACCGATGATATGTGTGTCAGGCGGCTGATGATCATCTACCACTGTCTGTATTTAATGTTGAGCTTTACATTGTTATGCTGCCATAATGATGTATACGTGTATCTTATCTTATATGCTTATTTAAATAGCACCATCATATTCCACAACGCTTTATAGACATCATCATCCTTGTACCCATTGGGGCTCACAACTTAAATTCCCTATCAGTTTGTCTTTGGCGTGTGGGAGGAAACCACAGAACTTGGAAGAAACCCACCAGGTGGGTATTTCATGGTATTATGAAAATCACAGGATCAATGACATGTTAATGAAATGCAAATGATATAGATGTTAGAGCCGCACAGCTATAACTAATGACAAGAGAGGGTGCTCCATGCTCATGGAAGCCATAAGGAATAAATAAACAGACTGAGCATGAAAGTGAGCACACCAATACACTATAAAAAGCAATATTTTACTACATACAAAAACACACCTATAAAAACATTTAAAAACAAGTGCCTAATACAGAGCAGAAAAATGAAATCATGCACAGCAAGGAATTGCAGTGATAATCAAATAAAAAACTGCAGTTAGATAAAAAGCCCAGAGAATGCAATTATCCCTACAATATTTGAAGGGTATCAAGATGGAAGTAAACCGCAAAACAGGGAATATAAGATCCAATTCCTAAAAGACAATGCATATACCACAATTGACAAACATCAAGAGATAACTAGTCACTCCAAATACATGGGAAGCAGGAAGGTATAAAAAGTATTACCAAATGATGAGAATTCATTGCTGTAAGGAATAAATATGTAAGAAGACAATACAAGAAGATAGCTGTGCATGAGACAGTAGTGTCCGACACTTACTTTCTGACCACTCCCCTCCTCTTGAAAAGTCACATGATCCTTCATGTGATGCCGGCTATAGATTAATTCTATACTGACCACCCAAGGAGACAGGAGGGTTCTTATAAGACTGAAGATGCTTCTATTGGAGCTGTTTCATGTGCTGTCTGGTGTTTTCTTCTGTTGATTGTTTATCCTCTTGTTGTCAGCCTTAACTCTTGTCGCCTTATAAACCTGTGTAAGCATGCTGTGTGATATGGTTTTTGGTGTCCTCTGTTTGTCTATTTTTGTAAGGTTATCAATCTGGTCCCGGCCCTCCCTCAAATTGGGAGGAGAAGGTATAAGATCAGGGCTTGCCAGGAACAGGGCCAGTAAGGCGGCCCAGACTTCCTCACCATCAGAGGTATTTCTGGGAGCAGGGATAGCTAGGGCCCCCTAGCCTAAGGGTCAGTCTAGGAGTCCCTATCCCCTGTTCCATCCAAATATCCCATGACATAATGTCCTCGATACTGGCCCCCATCCTGTAACAATGTGCTCCATCCTGCCCCCTTCCTGTAATAGTGTTCTCTATCCTGGCCTCCATCCTGTAACAATGTTCTCTTTCCTGTATTAATGTCCTGCATCCTGGTGCCTATCCTATAATAATGCCCCATCCTGTAATTAGCTCCCCCTTCCTGTAATAATGTCTGCCTTCCTGTATTAATATCCTCCATCCTGGCTCCTATTCTGAATTAATGTCCCCATCCTGGCCCCTACACTATAATAATGTCCCGATCCTATCCACCATCTTATAATAATGAATCTCATCCTGTAATAATGTCCTCCATCTTGACCCCTATTCTGTATTAATGTCTTCCATCCTAGCCATTATACTGTAAATATCACCACCATTGCCCCCATTCTGTAATAATGCCCCTCCTGGCACCCATGCTTTAATAATATCCTCCATCTTGACCCCTATGCTGTATTAATGTTCACCTAGCATCTATACTGTAATAATGTCACCCTCCTGGCCCCCATACTGTAATAATGTACCCATTCTGGCCCCTATCATATAATAATGTCACCATCCCGGAACCCATCTTGTAATAATGCCCTTTATTAAAAAAGCTTGTCCAGTAATAGGGTCCCCAAACCTTTGCCCCCACCCTGTATTAACATCCTTTGTCCTGACCACCATCCTGTAATAATGTTACCTATCCTGCTTCTATTCACAAACACATAAAAAAAAAGATTCAGCTTACTTGACCCCACTCCCATGAAGCAGCGTCCTCTTCCTCCTCCAAAGCCTTGGAGGAGATGGGGCAGTGCATGGCAGTGATATCATGTGCCGCCTGCGATGGGCACGTTCATGTCACCTTCCGGCTTCAGATAGGATGTTGGCATGTAAAGGTATTGCAGTGCAAAGAGCCACTGTTTGGACTGCAAGACATTTCAACTGAAAGGTATAATAGAGCCCAAAGCAGACCCATGGGCGGAGTGACCCATGACTCAGCTTTGGAGGGAAAACCAGGGGTTAATAGCAAAGCAGTAGTGGGTGGGTTGAAGTATTTCAGGTCATTTCGTCGGCGGGAGAGAGGAGGTTCTTGGAGATGGTGACAGAGTTGTGGTTGGTGGTACAGCTGGTGGATGTAACCTCCCGTTTTTGGTTCAGATTTTGGTAAAATTGCTGGCGGATTTGAGGTTCTTCAGGGTGGGGTCCCTGGTAGTCAGTGTTGTTGGCTATCTTTTCTGGCAATAGTGGTGCCCCCGAGCCTGTGATCGCAGCTGGGGGCAATGTTGGATGGTTTCCTTTATCAATGGTTTCCACCAGGTTTTGGAGCTCCAAGAACCTCCTCACCTTTCAGGTTAATTTATTGTTGTTTGTTACAGTAAAGGCCTGGAGATTTGTGTGTGCAGATAATTTTGACTAAGGTTTCAGACCTTAATTAGCTAATTAGGGTTATGGTTTGATCATTATCAGTATCAGGAAAGTCCAGGTGATGCAAATTTCACAGCTTTCTAAAAACTCAGCCTCCTCTAACATTGTGCCAAAAAACAGCAGCCATGTGTTCTTCCAAGCAGCTGCCTGGCACTCTTAAAATGGTGGAGGCAGGTGAAAGCTATAAGATAATACAAAACTATTTTCAAGTTTCCCTTTCCTCAGTTCGAAATGTAATTAAGAAATGGCAGTTAACGGGAACAGTGGAGGTCAAGATAAGGTCTGGTAAACCAAGCAAAATTTCTGTGAGAGCTTCTGTTAGGATTGCTAGAGAGGAAAATCAGAACTCGTGGTTGCCTGCAAAAGACCTTCAGGACGATTTAGCAGACTCTGGAGTTGTGGTAAATTGTTCTACTGTTCAGAGACACATGCATAAATATGGCCTTTATGGAAGAATCACCAGAAGAAAACCTCTCCTGTGTCCTCACCATAAAATTCAGAATCAGAAGTATGCAAAAGAACATCTAAACAAGCCTTATGCATTTTGAAAATAAGTTGTGTAGACCAATGAGGTTAAAATAGAACTCTTTGGCCACAATGATCAAAAGAGCAAAAAGGGCACTTAATTTTAGGCCCCCTTCACACGTCCTTGAAAAAACACGCACGTGTGTTACGGGCCGTTTTTCGGGTCCGTGTCCCGTTTTTGTGTCCGTTTCTATGGTCCGTGTGGCACCTGTGTGAATTGCGTATGCTAGCCGTGTTTGTGTGTAGAACGTCCGTGTGTGCGTGTGGAATTAACGTGTATGTGTACGTGGAATGTCCGTGTGTGTGATGCACAATGTCGTTTATAAATGTCGGCTGACAGCAGACAGAGTTGCGCGATCAGAAAAAACTCGGGTGAACTTCACCCGACTTCATCCTCATACCACGGCTCTGTCTGTGTCGAGTACTGATTAGCGGTCACCTGTGAAGGATTCACCGGTGACCGCTAATCCCCCGAGTGACTGAAGTTTCCCCCCCTCTCTCATACTCACCGTTCTTTGATCCCCGGCGCGGCGCTGCACGGCATTCACACTGCTGCGGCGGCTTTTACTATTTTGAAAAAGCCGGCCGCTCATTAAACAATCTCCTATTCCCTGCTTTCCCCGCCCACCGGCGCCTATGATTGGTTGCAGTGAGACACGCCTCCACACTGAGTGACAGGTGCCTCACTGCACCGAATCACAGCAGCCGGTGGGCGTGTCTATACTGTGCAGTAAAATAAATAAATAAATAATTTAAAAAAAACGGCGTGCGGCCCCCCCAATTTTAATGCCAGCCAGATAAAGCCATACGGCTGAAGGCTGGTATTCTCAGGATGGGGAGCTCCACGTTATGGGGAGCCCCCCACCCTAACAATATCAGTCAGCAGCCACCCAGAATTGCTGCATACATTATATGCGACAGTTCTGGGGCTGTACCCGGCTCTTCCCGATTTGCCCTGGTGCTTTGGCAAATCGGGGTAATAAGGAGTTAATGGCAGCTCATAGCTGCCAATAAGTCCTAGATTAATCATGTCAGGCGTCTCCCCGAGATTCCTTTCATGATTAATCTGTAAATTACAGTAAATAAACACACACACACCAGAAAAAATCCTTTATTAGAAATAAAAAACACACACATATACCCTGGTTCAACAATTTAATCAGCCCGAAAAAGCCCTCCATGTCCGGCGTCATCCAGGATGGTCCAGCGTCGCATCCAGCTCTGCTGCATGGAGGTGACAGGAGCTGCAGAAGACACCGCCGCTCCGGTCACCTCCACGCAGCAACTGAGGTGAGAAGCGCGATCAGCTGAGCTGTCACTGAGGTTACCCGCTGTCACTGGATCCAGTAACAGCGGGTAACCTCAGTGACAGCTCAGATGATCGCGCGGCTGTCTTCATTTGCCGCGTGGAGCTGTCGGGAGCGGCGGTGTCTTCTGCAGCTCCTGTCACCTCCATGCAGCAGAACTGGATGCGACGCTGGACCATCCTGGATGACGCCGGACATGGAGGGCTTTTTCGGGCTGATTAAATTGTTGAACCAGGGTATATGTGTGTGTTTTTTATTTCTAATAAAGGATTTTTCTGGTGTGTGTGTGTTTATTTACTGTAATTTACAGATTAATCATGAAAGGAATCTCGGGGAGGCGCCCTACATGATTAATCTAGGACTAACTCCTTATTACCCCGATTTGCCAAAGCACCAGGGCAAATCGGGAAGAGACGGGTACAGCAGCAGAACTGTCGCATATAATGTATGCGGCAATTCTGGGCGGCTGCTGACTGATATTGTTAGGGTGGGGGGCTCCCCATAACGTGGAGCTCCCCATCCTGAGAATACCAGCCTTCAGCCGTATGGCTTTATCTGGCTGGCATTAAAATTGGGGGGGACCGCACGCCGTTTTTTTTTAATTATTTATTTATTTATTTTACTGCACAGTATAGACACGCCCACCGGCTGCTGTGATTGGGTGCAGTGAGGCACCTGTCACTCAGTGTGGGGGCGTGTCTCACTGCAACCAATCATAGGCGCCGGTGGGTGGGGAAAGCAGGGAATAGGAGATTGTTTAATGAGCGGCCGGCTTTTTCAAAATAGTAAAAGCCGCCGCAGCAGTGTGAATGCCGTGCAGCGCCGCGCCGGTGATCGGGGAACGGTAAGTATGAGAGAGGAGGGAAACTGACCGACAGACTGTGAGAGAGGGACAGAGAGACCGACAGAGAGACCGACCGACGGACTCAGGTAGATTGACCAACATACACAGAAATAGAAAGAATAGCCGACATCACTAGAAATAAAAACACCAAACGGACACGGACTATAGGTAGATGCATACGTGTTTACTAACGTGTGTGCACATACCCATAGACTTTCATTGTGTCCACGTGCGCGTGCTCCGTGCAGATAACGGACATGCATCCGTGCAAAACGCAAACACATACGGATCACGGACACGCACACACGGACATAATGAAATAACGCACGTGTGACCACAATCATAGATTAACATTGGTGCACGTTTGGCCGTGTCTCCGGTATATACGGAAATGGACCAAACATGCACGTGTATCACGGACGTGTGAAGGGGGCCTTAGGGAAAGAATATCTCGCCAACTGTTTAAGCATAGGGGTTGCTCAAACATGCTTTGGGGTTGTGTTGCAGCCAGTGGCACAGGAAACAGAAAATTGGTAGGGGGAAGAATGGATTCAATGAAATTTTAAATTGTCTCTTCAGTGAGGAAGTACCTATAGAAGGTAGCAATCGTAAAAGTCAAAATTGACCCTTTAACTGGCCTTGTCATTTGACGTAGGATTTATACCAGATCAGAACCTCAGTTATTTGAGACATGGTGTTTCGCGATGGTTGTCCCTCGTCAGTGCAAAGTATGAGATCTGATATGGCTGTATGAGAGGCTAAGATAAGGTCTAAAGGGGACCCTATTTTCCTTGCAGAGACTGACACACCATTCTAGCATGTCAATGGTGAGGAGACTTTAAGCTGCAATGCTCCTCTTGGAAGTCTCCTCCCCACTGGCTTGCTGGAATGGTGTGTCAGTCTCTGCAAGTAGAATAGCTTCCCTTTTAGACCTCATATTAGCCTCTCATACAGCCAGATCAGATCTCATACTTTGGACTGACGAGTGACAACCATCCCGAAACACTGTGTCTGAAAATTGAGGTTCTGATCTGGCATAAATCCTAAGTCATATGACAAGTCTCGTTAAAGGGTCACTTTTGACTTTTAGTATTGCTACCTCCAGCAGGTGGCACTAGAGTTTGTCTACTTCCTCACCAAAGAGACAATCTGCATATTTCCCAGAAGAGCATTGAGCCTTAAAGTCTCCTCACCACTGGCATGCTGGAATGGTGGGTCAGTCTCCGCAAAGAGAATAGCTTCCCCTTTAGACAATGAAATTTCAACAAATTCTTGATGCATACATAACACCATTGGTAAAAAAAAAAGCTGAAATTGGAAACAGGATGGCTTCTACTAATGGATAATGATCCTTAACACACGTCAAATTCTGCAATAGACTACCTCAAAAGGCGCAAGCAGAAAGTTTTACAATGGCCCTCACAGTCCCCTGATCTGAACATCATTGAAAATCTTTGGCTAGACCTCAAAAGAGCAGTGCATGCAAGACTTTTTCAAAGAAAAATAGATGTAAATCCCTCAAACAAAAATTGAAAGAGTCTTTGGTGGCTAGAAAAAGTGTTTACAAGCTGTGATACTTGCCAAAGTGGGTGCTACTAAGGTAGGTACTAACTATACAGGGTCCCCAAACTTTTGCATCGACCCATTTTTTATTTTTTTGTTAATTTTAAAATGTAAAAGGTTAAAAAAATGTTTTTATGCCTAAACGGTACTTTACACGCTGCGATATCAGTATCGATATCGCTAGCGAGCGTACCCGCACCCGTCGGTTGTGTGTCACGGGCAAATCGCTGCCCGTGGCGCACAGCATCGCTTACAACCATCACACAGACTTACCTTCCCTGCGACGTCGCTCTGGCCGGCGAACCGCCTCCTTTCTAAGGGGGCGGTTCGTGCGCCATCACAGCGACGTCACACAGCAGCCGTCCAATAGCAGAGGAGGGGAGGAGATGAGCGGCCGTAACATGCCGCCCACCTCCTTCCTTCCTCTTTGCCGGTGGACTCAGGTAAGGAGATGTTCGTCGCTCTTGCGGTGTCACACATAGCGATGTATGGTGCTGCAGGAACGACGAACAACCAGCGGCAAGCCCCACCAACGATATTTGGTAAAGGAGCGACGTGTTAACGATCCATGATTTTTGACGTTTTTGAGATCGTTGAACGTCGCTCCTTGGTGTCACATGCTGCGATGACACTAATGTCGCCGGATGTGCGTCACTAACGACGTGACCCTGACGATATATCGTTAGCGATGTCGCAGCGTGTAAATGGCCCTTAAAATACAAAGGAAATGTGTAAAATGTAACGTTATGCCTTTTAGAGATCATTTCATCATAAACTTGCTGAACAGTTCATAATAAGGCCCTTTGCGCACACTGCGTTTTTGTGCCGCGTTTTTGGGTGCAGTTTGTTGTTCTAAACTGCATGCAGTCCTTCCCCAGCAAAGTCTATGAGATTTCAGAAAGACTGTGTGCACGTTGCTTCTTTGTTCCTTGCAGTTTTGGTTGCAGAAAAAAAGAAGCAGCATGTCACTTCTTTTCTGTGTTTTTCCCTGCGTTTAGCCATTGACAATGTTAAAAGAAAATGCAGAGATAAAACGCACCAAAATGAGGAAAAATGCACCGAACACGAGGCAAAAAACAGACCGAAAACGGGAGAAAACGCATGCATTTTTTCAGCCAGAGGGTGCGTTTTTTGCTCAAAAACAAAAATTCGGTGTGCGCACATACCCTAACAGTAATTTTTACCATGGTGCTCAAACTTTTGTATGACACTGTATGAGGCATATGAGGCAGCTAGCTAAGGTAAGGAGACCTGGTGGTTGGGCCAGGTATTTTGATCTAAAGACAGATTGTTTGGATGGGTCTTTACCCTAATCCAAAATCTTTACACTTTTCTGCATTCTCACTATCAGTTTCACAATATCTTTATTTATAATACTTGTAACTACATAAACAGTGGGTGAAATAAGTATTGAACACATCACCAATTTTCTAAGTAAAAATATGTCTAAAGGTGCTATTGATTTAAATTACTCACCAGATGTCGGTAACAACCATTCAATCCACACAGGCAAAGAAATCAAACCATAGATGTCCATAAATTAGGTTATGTGTAATAATGGGAAACTATGCAGAGAAAAAGTATTGAACACGCTTACTGAAATGTAATTAATACTTTGTACAAAAGCCTTTGTTGGTGATAACAGCTGCAAGATACCGCCTGTATAGAGAAACTAGTTGGTTACATGCATTGCTCACGTGTGATTTTGCCCCATTTTTTCACACAAATGTTCTTCAAATCCTGAAGCCATTTAGCAATTTTAATTTCTTTCTCTAAAACTAATTGAGAGTTTCCTTATCCTTGTGTTTGGGATCATTTTTTGCTGAAATGTCCATCCTTGTTTCATCTTCATCATCCTGGTAGATGGCAGCAGATTTTTATCAACAATGTCTAGGTACATTTGTCCATTCATCCTTCTTTCTATTATATGAAGTTTGCTGGTGCCACATGCTAAAATGCAGCCCAACACCATGATGCTCCCACCTGCAAACTTCACTGCTGGTATGGTGGGTGTTATGGCATCCAAAGAGTTCAATTTTAGTCTCATCTGACCAGACTATATTCTCGCAGGCTTGTCTACAGTAAATGTTGTTGAGCAAACTTTAAATGTGCTTGAATTCTTTTTGTTCAGCATTGGAGTCTTGCTTGGTGAGCATGCTTCCAGGCCACGGAGTCTGAGTGAATTAGTTATTGTTTTCTTTGAAATAATTGTACCTGCTAATTCCAGGTCTTTCTGTAGCTCTCCACCGGTGGTTCTTGGCCTTTGGGCAACTCCTATGACTATTCTTTTCACCTCTCTGTCTTACATTTTGCGAGGATCATCTGGTCATGGTTTGTTGTGAAATGATGTTCTTTCCACTTCCGGATTATGACCCTAACAGTGCTCACTGGAACTTTCAGTAGTTTACAAATTCTTCAGTAACAAGACCATCAGTATGTTTTACAACAAAAAGGTTGTGAAGATCTTGAGACAGCTCATTGGTTTTACCCATTATGAGATGTTTCTTGTGTGGTACCTTGGTAAGAAGACACCTTTTTATAGGCCATCAGTTGAACTAGCTGATATTATTTTCTCAATAAGTGGCAGCATTGCTTTCTAAGGACTGATAGATTTCAGCTGGTGTCCTGACTTTCCATGACTTTTTTCACCTCTGTTTCTGCAAGTGTTGGATACTTTTACCTGTGTACTTTCTCATTATTACATACTGTATAACCTAACTCATGGATATCTATATTCATGGATATCTATGGTTTCATTTGTTTGTCTGTGTGGATTGGATGGGTAGCTGTCGACATATGGTGAGTTTTTTATCTCAATAGTACCTTTAGAAATATATTTATTGTACTTAGAAAAGAAGTGATATACTTATTTCACCTGCTGTATAAGGAGTTTTGACTTTACACATAGTAATCTTGTGTAAAAATAAGGAGAACTGTATAATGCACAAACCGGATGCAGATACTGTATAAAGCTCCAGCTAACAGACTAAATGGCAATGCCCCAAGTCTCAACCTTTAGTCACATGTTGGGATTTGCAGATGGTTGGTGTGTTGTTCTAACCTCCACAACACTGCTTATGTGACTATATAAATCTTGATGGCTGATTCCAATATGTTCACCTCTAGACCAAAAGGTTAAGTAGTATTTCTCCCCCCCTCATCTTGTAATCCCCTGAAGCTTAAGCTTCTTCGGAAATTTATTTATAAATTACTGTTACGTCTTACTACTGCTTCACGGGATTCGTCAGCTAATAGGATTAAGAATACCCTTCCCATTCTTAGAGATTCTGAGTCTGAAGTATATAAAGAGAGGACAGGTAGGATTGTCAATACCAGATAATATCCCGTAAACCTCAAAACGCACTAACAATCTACGTTCAGGTAAGGAGTTCATATTCTATTGCAATTTTCTTTAAAATGTACCCATGTATGTCCATATAGCATTGAGTTTAGCTTGGGGTTGTAACCTAGTATGTACTAACTATAACTGTTAAATCATTTGTACTCTTAAATTTTGCACCATATTTCACTGATACTGGAATATAAGGGATAGATTTATAGGTCCTTATACAGTGAGTGTAAAGTATAGATTGTTCACACTTTCTTAAATGGTATGTGATGCCACTGAGCTAAGGAGTTGAAGTGGGAGGTAACACAGTTCCCAACCTTATATTTTTTTTATTTTATGGACAACGTATCGAAATATCATAGATTGCTGACATTTTTTACAGACACAGTGGAAATGTATGTGTTGGTTTCCTTCGAGTTCCCAGTTTCCTCCCACACTTCAAAGACATTCTGATAGGGAATTTGGATTTTGAGCCCCAATGTGGACAGTAATGATGATGTCTATGAAGGGCTGTGGAATTTTTGGCACTATATCAACAATTAAAATAAACAAAATAATAAGAATAATTGATACATGTCCATAGCTCAATGTACAGATCTAATCACTTTAGCCACCTATTCTGTACAATTATAATAAATCCATCAATATCAATAACAAAAAAATAGAGATACTTAAAAAAAAAATCATGGGTACCGGAAAAAAAATGACCTATTATTGCAGACTTTCTTTTTGTTCTGGTACGTATGTGCAATTGCCATCCCAGTGTGGTAGAGACGGGGGCTTTAGCCATAGAAGCTTCCTCTCTGTCAACAAAATCATGGAGGCACTCTCTCACAATTTGTGGTATATGATCCATCTTTGTTGATGCTGGTTAGACTTTTCCTGTCTAACTGTTCTAAGTAGAATTTTTTTTTATCAATACATTTAATCTTTTCATAATATGTACAATGTGTAGAGAATGTCATTTGTGTTAATTGGTTACTTGTGTTTCAAGTGAATAATTTAGCTTGGTAAGAGCGAGGATCCACTACTTCGCTTTCTTGTTAGCTGCCAAAGTCTTGAAAAGTTAAACGGCATCAATACTTTCCCGCCCCTAATCTGAACTATTCAGCTTTCATATGTGTTAAGAACTTACAATTGTGATTTTTGTTTTTATATGGAGATCATTACATTTTATCAATGCTTTATTAAGCACTAGGCTATGTTAAATTTGTTTGCCATTGCCTATTAATTCAGTTCAGAGTTTCACATAACTAGATCTGGAGACTGAAAGAATAGAAAAAATGAATTTTATAAATGCTTGATACTATACTGTCCACAACACAACCCTCATAATGAGGTAAAGAGCTATAAAGAAATTGGATTAGAACAGTTTTATAATATTCTTAAAGTCCTCAAACAGTCCATGACAAAATCCTTCCTGTTTATATCCTTGACAATTTTTAAAGCAGTAGGAATCGTGGATACTTGTGGTCATCATATTCTGGGTGAACTCTTGCATTAAATGGGCTCAAACAATGGATAAAGAATAAGAAATAACACAGGAAGACACAAGAGTTGGAAAGATTTTGCCTACATGAACATCAGTGAAACATGGTGGATTTCTTGTGTCAGCTTTTAGATCTACTTAACTAAATAACTTTAGTTCATAGAGTTTTTATTAATTAAATTGTGTATGTACTTATTGGAGAAATGTCATTTTTTCTATTTAAAGCTATGACCATAAAACAACATTACATGATGGTTCCACAACAGAGACAGCACAATGCTTGTTTTGGTAGAGGAGGCATTGCCGTTTAAGAGGTTGCATTTTCCATAAATGAGAGCAACTTCGTATAAGGACATTCTCCATGTCAATATATTTGTGCTGACAAGGTATACAGATTTACAGTCATGGCTGAAAATGTTGGCACCTTTTAAATTCTTCCAGAAAATTAAGTATTTCTCCAAGAAAATGATTGCAGTTACACACATTTTTTTATATGCATATTTATTTCCTTTGTCTGTACTGCCACAAAACAAAAAAAATCTGAAAAAAAGACAAATTGGGCATAATTTCACACAAAACCCCCAAAACGGGATGGAAAAATATATTGGCACCCTCAACTTAATATTTGGCTGCACACCCTTTGGAATAAATAACTGCAATCAATCGCTTCCTATAACCATCAACAAGCTTCTTACACCTCTAACCTGGAATTTTGGACCATTCTTCTTTTGAAAACTGCTCTAGGTGAACGGTGACTTCTACCAACTGCAATTTTAAGATCTTTCCACATGTCACGTTAGGTACAGGGAAGTACCAAGCGAATGGCAAAAGGAAAGAGAAGGGAAACCCTGTGTTTAGGGAAGGGGAAGATGGTGACCCCTGACCAAACCTACTGCTGGTCTCTTGTTTTTTTCCCATCCTAGATAGGTTCCGAATCTATGCACCAAGCCGAATACCTGACCCTAGGTATCCCTAGTGCTGCACCCTAAATAGGGAACAAGTGGGATGAGCTCTTTGTCAACCCCACTAAACACTATAGAAGACGCAAGGAGAATACACAAGGGGAAATTGCATGAACTACCTAGCCACAGATGACTCAGGTAGAAGTTCAGCAATGTTTTCAGCAACAACACCACAGAGAAGTAGAAGCCACCTGATTCCAACCAAGGCTTGAAGGAATAGAAAATATCACCAGCGCAGTCCAAAGGAAGGAAAGAATATTTAAGTACCAAGAGAAAATTGATGATCAGCAGCTAAAGGTGGTGTCACACACAGCGACGACGACAACGACGTCGCTGCTACGTCACCATTTTCTGTGACGTTGCAGCGCCGTCCCGCCACTGTCGCTGTGTGTGACATCCAGCAACGACCTGGCCCCTGCTGTGAGGTCGTTGCTCGTTGCTGAATGTCCTGCTTCATTTTTTCGTCGTCGCTCTCCCGCTGTGAAGCACACATAGCTGTGTGTGACAGCGAGAGAGCGACGAAATGAAGCGAGCAGGGAGCAGGAGCCGGCGTCTGGCAGCTGCGGAAAGCTGTAACCACTGTAAACATCGGGTAACCAAGGGAAGACCTTTCCCTGGTTACCCGATATTTACCTTCGTTACCAGCCTCCGCCGCTCTTGCTGCTAGTGCCGGCTCCTGCTTTGTGCACATGTAGCTGCAGTACGCATCGGGTAATTAACCCTATGTGTACTGTAGCTAGGAGAGCAAGGAGCCAGCGCTAAGCAGTGTGCGCGGCTCCCTGCTCTCTGCACTGTGACATGTAGCTGCAGTACACATCGGGTTAATTAACCTGATGTGTACTGTAGCTAGGAGAGCAAGGAGCCAGCATTAAGCAGTGTGCGCGGCTCCCTGCTCTCTGCACTGTGACATGTAGCTACAGTACACATCGAGTTAATTAACCCGATGTGTACTTGTGTCGCCCGGGGACCAGGGGTTACTCAGATCCGGGCCACGAGGTCACTTCTGTGGGTATCACGGTAGCGTGACCCGGTCTGTGATCCCAGGCTCCACAGTAAAAGGGGATTTGGTAAGGGAGATTGTCCGTGACGCCACCCACGGTTGTGGTGAGGTTGTAACACCACCGCTGCTCTGGATGGGGATCCCGGGAGTGATGGTATGGAGCAGCTAGATGTTAGTTCTCCCCTCCGTGGGTAGGGGGTTGATTGTCCCGGGGCCCGGTGAGGTAGGTGGATGGATAGCAGACAGGTTACGGGGCCTGGTGAGGTGCAGGGTCGCAGGGGCAGCGCTGCGCCGCACGGCACGGGGTACTCACTCAGCCAGTAATCACGACACAGTCCTTGGTAAAACACTCGGCTGGATGGACGGGTGCCCACAGACGGCTGCGGTTGTTGTTCCTCCCCTGACCCAGTTTGGTGGTTTAAGTCCTTTCTTCCACCTCCATGCACGCTCCTCCAGCGCTCCGGCTTCCAGCTGGCTCCCCGGTTCGGTACCGGTGGGCCACCGCCCAGCCCCGGCTACCTACGGTTCCACCAACTGTCTCCCCGGCTCCCTGCAGACGGCCACTACCGTCTGCCTGACTCTCTGCTGCACGAGGGCCCTAGGCTCCAATCCTAGGCCCCAGTCTGCGTCTGCCTCTCTGCAGACCTCCTCTCTCTTCCTCTCCTAGACTTGTCTCCGCTTGATTCTTGCCTCAGGCCAGCTAACTCCTGGGTGGGCGTCTCCATCTCCTGACTCCGCCCACCTGGTGTGTCAGTCTGAGCCCGAGGAAAGGAATCAAGTTTCACTGGGGATGTCTGCTGTGCAACTGCTGGGGGTGGGGGGGTGTGTGTGTTGTTACCTGTGGCTCCTGGCTTGTCCAGGGTGCCACATTCCCCCTTAGCAAAATGCAGACCGTCCTCGGGCTGCCCGTCCATCACCGGTTTTATTATTCTTTTTAAACTGCAAAAGATTAAAACATTAAACACAAGCATTTTCAATCTTCCCACAACGGGATGCACATTACTTTAACGTTGCAACAGTGATCAAACACTTTTAATAATAACAGTGGAACGGGTCCTTTAGTCACCCACCCAAACAACCTAGCCTTGATGCTGCCCCTAAGAAATGGGCAGCACCCCTTGACCCCAGTCCAGAACCAGGCTGCCCAGATAGTTAACGGGATGGGTGCTTCGCTGCCGTTGCGGCCCGGCGGACTGCCGGAGCCGTCGTCATCTCCGTCACGGCCGGGCGGACTGCCGGGGCCATCGTCATCGGCGGTGCGGCTGGGATGGAAGCCGGGACCGGTGGCAGGGCGTTGACAAAGGTAAGACCTGGGGACCCCAGGTCTGGGCCCTCCCTCGCAGACGCTGCGAACTCCGCTACCGGTGACAGGGGTAACGGGTCGGCCGGGGTGTTGGCCACGGGCACCGAGATTTCAGCGGTGCCGGACGGACGGGACATCTCGTGCAGCGGTGTTCCAGGAACCAAACACTGGCAGAGTCCTGGCGTCCCTGCTTCCACAGCCGCGGTTCACATGCGGCCGGACGCCATCCCGTCCCCCTTAGCTTCTTTTTAGCACTTCCTTCTTCAGGGGGCGGGGCTCCACTTTCGCGCCTTTCCTGCTCGGGGAAGACGCTCGAGCGGGAAATTTTTCGCGCCCAAGATGGCGGCTTTGCAAAACTTTCGGCCGGACACCTCCGGCGGTAACAAGACTCACCTCTACCAAACGGCAGAGCGGTAGGATCCTGTTCGTGACGCCAAATGTGTCGCCCGGGGACCAGGGGTTACTCAGATCCGGGCCACGAGGACACTTCTGTGGGTATCACGGTAGCGTGACCCGGTCTGTGATCACAGGCTCCACAGTAAAAGGGGATTTGGTAAGGGAGATTGTCCGTGACGCCACCCACGGTTGTGGTGAGGTTGTAACACCACCGCTGCTCTGGATGGGGATCCCGGGAGTGATGGTATGGAGCAGCTAGATGTTAGTTCTCCCCTCCATGGGTAGGGGGTTGATTGTCCCAGGGCCCGGTGAGGTAGGTGGATGGGTAGCAGGCAGGTTACGGGGCCTGGTGAGGTGCAGGGTCGCAGGGGCAGCGATGCGCCGCACGGCACGGGGTACTCACTCAGCCAGTAATCACGACACAGTCCTTGGTAAAACACTCGGCTGGATGGACGGGTGCCCACAGACGGCTGCAGTTGTTGTTCCTCCCCTGACCCAGTTTGGTGGTGTAAGTCCTTTCTTCAACCTCCGTGCACGCTCCTCCAGCGCTCCGGCTTCCAGCTGGCTCCCCGGTTCGGTACCGGTGGGCCACCGCCCAGCCCCGGCTACCTACGGTTCCGCCAACTGTCTCCCCGGCTCCCTGCAGACGGCCACTACCGTCTGCCTGACTCTCTGCTGCACGAGGGCCCTAGGCTCCAATCCTAGGCCCCAGTTTGCGTCTGCCTCTCTGCAGACCTCCTCTCTCTTCCTCTCCTAGACTTGTCTCCGCTTGATTCTTGCCTCAGGCCAGCTAACTCCTGGGTGGGCGTCTCCATCTCCTGACTCCGCCCACCTGGTGTGTCAGTCTGAGCCCGAGGAAAGGAATCAAGTTTCACTGGGGATGTTTGCTGTGAAACTGCTGAGGGTGGGGGTGTGTGTGTGTTGTTACCTGTGGCCCCTGGCTTGTCCAGGGTGCCACATACTGTAGCTAGGAGAGCAAGGAGCCAGCGCTAAGCAGTGCGCGCGGCTCCCTGCTCTCTGCACATGTAGCGACGTTATGATCGCTGCTGCGTCGCTGTGTTTGACAGCTAAGCAGCGATCATAACAGCGACTTACAAGGTCGCTGTTACGTCACAGAAAATTGTGACGTAACAGCGATGTCGTTGTCGCTGTCGCTATGTGTGAACCCAGCTTAAGAGGAAGGCGAGTGTCGCGGGCAGGGAGGAGGGTGTCAGCACACTACACTCACCCCTTCTGCTCGGGTCCGGCGGCTGCTGCTCAGTGGTGGCTCGAGCGGTGGGCCGGATCCCGGGGGTTTCTCGAGCGGCACTCCTCGCCCGTGAGTGAAAGGGGTTTGTTGGGTGTGGGAAATGTTTATTGTCCGTGACGCCACCCACGGTTGTGGTGATTTCACCACCGCTGCTCAGTACAGGGGTCCCGGGGATGGTGGTGCGGAGCAGCCAGGTGTTGTGTCGCCCCTCCGTGGGTAGGGGTTGGTGATCCCGGGGCCCGGTGATGGTTTGGGAGGTGCAGGGCCTGGTGGGCGCAGGGACGCGGGGGCAGCGCTGTGCCTTGCGGCACTGTGGTACTCACTCAGCCTGAGACGTTGACACAGTTTTTACGGTAAACCAAACGGCTGGTAAGACGGTCCCACGGACGGCTGCACTTGCTCTCCCGGTAGGTGACGGTGATGTCCCTCTTCCTTGCACCTTTGTGTACTTGTTGGTTGCGATGGGTCCCCACCGGTAACCCGCTCCCCGGCTTCAAGCTGGACCGGGGGAGCTCTACTCTTTGCCCGCAGGCGCTGGCCCTAAGGAACTGGTGCCTTGGCGGTGGCGGTGTCTCTCTTACACTGGCTGAGCTGTTGCCTTCAATCGGGACTTGGTTGTTGGGGGATCTACGTCCCCTTCACTGACGGATTCGGCAAATTATGGCGACTCCAAGCCTTGCCGGGGTCCGAGAGGCCCCTGCCCTTGTGCTGACTGTCCTTCGGAACACTGCTCCAGACCTCCGGGCACACAGCCTACGGGGTCCTTCCAGGAACTTCCAAACGGTCCCCCTCCAGACAGTCACCGCCGTTGCTGACCTTGCTGACCTGTCCTGCACACAGCTGGACTACTTCAGGCTTTTGCACGCTCTTTCTGTTTTGTCGCCTCACTTGCTTTCCTCCTTTACTACTTTTCTTCCTTCACTTTCACTTAGCTGTTTACTTTAGCCCTGTCTGAGCTACTCCTCCACTCCTTCCACTTCCTCCTCCCTGACTAGACTGCCTGGTTTCTCCCGCCTCCAGAGCTGTGACCTCCTCGGTGGGCGGAGCCAACCGCCTGGCCCACCCCCTGGTGTGAATCATCAGCCTCTGGAGGAAGGCAACAAGGATTTTTGGTTAGCTTAGATGTTCCTACCTGGGATGTAAGGTGTGATGGTGTGTGACCTGTGTCCCCTGGCTTGCCCAGGGCGACACACGAGCTCCTGCTGGGTACAAAAGGAGCAGAGATAAATCCAGCAGGAGACCTACCTATATCATTGAATACTGACAGCAGGAACAATGGAAAGTCAGAGAACATTCTGTGCAGCCAAACGCTATGACCTTCTTTTGCCAGAAACCACATGGCTGTCTGTCACCTGTGACACATTCATGACACCACAGTTCAATGGGATTTTGATCTGAACTTATTGTTCCATTTCAGAATGCTCCATCTCTTTTTTTTCCAACCATTTATGGGTGCTTCTTGAAGTATGTTTGGGGTCATTGTCCTGCTGGAAGACCCATGACTTAGTACGCATAACCAGCTTTCTGACACTAGACGCTACATTGCAACCCAAAATCCTTTGGTAATCTTCAGATTTCATGATGTCCTGCACACAGTCAAACAACCCATGAATGCTGCCACCTCTTTTGACCTGAAAATTCATCTGTTTCATCCACAGGTATGTGATACTGCTCCAACCACTGCCATCCCTATCTGAATTTCATATTCTTCTAACTCTTTGATCTTGGTTCACATTGTCTATTTCTTCGGCATCTTAAGTAGTTCATTTTCTAGCTGTGAAGTAGTCCAAATGTTTCTCTTAGTTTGTACTTACTAATTCACCCCTGGTGTGTTTCTCAGAGCTCTCTTCCTCTACCCCCCTCCCTTCTGCTCACACCTGAGTCATTTTCTAGGCCTCTAGAGTTGTATCAATTTGATGGCACAGGTCTGTTATGACCATGGTCTGTGTGATTTGATAAGTAGGCAATCAGAAATATTCCAGAAATGTCCCAGAAGTGACCAGAAGGTGAACGTTACCTCTATAACTGTGTGTCTGTTGCTTGCATTTTTTCCCCTACACTTTTTCATATTCCTATATGTAAACCTTATCCTCACCATGTTCACCTATGCCCTCACAGTCTTTGCTCCACTCCTCCTCACTCTCCTTCGCTATCCCCAAACGCCGGCACTCACCAAACAAATATTCATCTCCCCTTCCCTCTTACCTCCCCACATGTCCTCATCTGCTGACCTGCTCCTAAATCTCAGATCTCTCCTAATATCACGCAGACCATGCCGTGCACTCTCCTTCTCCCACCTGCTCTCCCTTTCGCTACTTCTCCTCACTGCTGGTGACATATCTCCCAATCCTGGACCCCCCAGATGGGACAACCTCTCTATCACCCCCCTATCGCTCCCCACCTACTAGTAACTACCGCAACCTCTCCAATATAAAATCCATTCCCCTCTCACCCACTCCGCCACCCACTCTCTCTGCAGCGCTGTGGAATGCCCGTTCAGTTTGTAACAAACTGCACATCATTCACGATCTCTTTACCTCTAGCAACCTATCCTTTCTGGGCCTCACTGAAACCTGGCTGACACCATCCAACACTGCCTCCCTTGCTGCGCTGTGCTACAGCGGCCTCCACTTCACCCACACTCCTCGCACTGGGAATAGAGAAGGTGGAGAAGTGGGCCTCCTTCTTTATCACAACTGTAGCTTTAATCCAATCCCACCTCTACCCTCCCTTGTCCTGCCTTCCTTTGAAGTGCACTCTGCGGCATCTATTCTCCTTCCAACCTCCAAGTGGCCGTCATATACAGACCCCCGGGCCCTACCACTTCCTTTATTGACCAGTTCTCTGCCTGGCTTCTACACCTTCTCTCTGCTGTAATCCCACTATCATCATGGGTGACTTCAACATCCCCACTGACACCCACCAGTCAGCAGCCTCCAAACTCCTCTCCCTCGCTTCATCTTTTGGTCTAACTCAGTGCTCCACCTCTGCCACCCATAAAGATGGACACACATTAGACCTTATCTTCACCCGTCTCTGCTCTCTATCTAACCACACTACCTCCCCTCTCCCCTTATCTGACCACCATCTACTGACCTTCTCAGCCCTGTCCTCCTCACCTGACCCCCCTGTCCAGCACGTATCACAGCCTCGCAGAAACCTCGCACACATCAACAAACACACCCTTTCTGACTCTATCCTACCACTGTCCTCCATATCTTCACTCCACGACACAAACAGTGCCACCACTTTCTACAACACCACTCTCACATCAGCTATTGATTCAGTTGCTCCTCTTGTGCATGGCAGAGTGAGACAAATCAATAGACAACCCTGGCACAACAGCCTCACTAAAAAACTGCGGCAAGTGTCTAGGGCTGCAGAGCGGTGCTGGAAGAAAACGCACTCCCAGGAAGACTTCACAACATTCAAAAATGCAATTCACACATTTCGCTTGGCCCTTACCTCGGCTAAACAGGAATACTTCAGAAACCTCATATCCTCTTTAACACATAACCCCAAACAGTTATTCAATACTTTCAACTCCCTCCTTCGCCCACCACTGCCCCCTCCAACCTACCTCATTTCTGCAGAAGAATTTGCCACATATTTCAAAGAAAAGATCGACCAAACCAGACAAGTCTTTTCTGCTCAACCACCACAACCCCTTCATATAAGAGACCACTGCTCCTCCCCCATAAACTTCCTCTCCACTATCACCGAAGGAGAGCTTGCACATCTTCTCTCAAAAGCGCACCTCACCACCTGCGCACTTGATCCCATCCCATCCCACCTCCTCCCCAACGTCACCACTATCCTAATTCCAGCCTTAACCCATCTCTTCAACCTATCTTTAACAACTGGTATCTTCCCTTCTGCCTTTAAACATGCAACAGTCACACCCATCCTAAAGAAACCTTCCCTTGACCCAACCTCTGCTGCCAGCTATCGCCCTATATCACTACTCCTATTCACCTCAAAACTCCTGTAACAGCACGTCCATGCTGAAATTTCCTCCCACCTCTCCTCTAACTCTCACTTTGACAACCTACAGTCCGGCTTCTGTCCACATCATTCCACTGAAACTGCCCTGACCAAAATCACAAATGACTTACTTACTGCCAAAGCTAACAACCACTTCTCTATACTCCTATTTCTAGACCTATCCTCAGCTTTTGACACTGTTGACCACTCCCTCCTACTACAGATCCTCTCTTCCCTTGGTGTCAGAGACCTCGCCCTCTCTTGAATCTCTTCATACCTCTCCAACCGCACTTTTAGTGTCTCCCAGTCCCACACAACCTCTTCATCCCGTCCTCTCTCTGTTGGTGTCCCTCAAGGCTCTGTCCTGGGACCCTTACTTTTTTCTATCTATACATATGGCCTGGGACAACTCATAAAGTCCCATGGCTTCCAGTACCACCTATATGCCGATGACACTCAGATCTACCTCTCTGGTCCAGATGTCACTTTTCTGCTGTCCAGAATCCCAGAGTGCCTATCTGCTATATCTTCCTTCTTCTCCTCTCACTTCCTAAAGCTCAATGTGGCCAAAACTGAACTGATCATCTTTCCTCCATCTCCCCTACACTCTCTACCTGATCTATCTATTACAATAAATAACATCACGCTCTCCCCAGCACCCAAAGTTCGATGCCTCGGAGTGACCTTTGACTCTGCCTTGTCCTTCATACCACACATTCAATCCCTCACCACCTCCTGCCATCTTCAACTCAAAAATATTTCCAGAATCCGTCCCTTCCTCAATTCTCAATCTACAAAAATGCTAGTGCATGCTCTCATAATCTCCCGCCTCGACTACTGCAATATCCTCCTCTGTGGTCTCCCTGCTAACATGCTCGCCCCTCTCTAGTCCATCCTTAATTCTGCTGCCCGACTTATCCACCTCTCGCCTCAATACCACCCTGCTTCTCCTCTCTGCAAGTCCCTTCACTGGCTCCCAATCTTCCATCGTATCCACTTCAAACTACTAACACTGACTTAAAAAGCCATCCACAAATTGTCTCCTCCATATATCTTTGAATTAATCTCTCGCTACACTACAAAACGTAATCTCCGGTCCTCCCAAGATCTCCTTCTCTCCTCCTCTCTCATTCGCTCCTCATGCAACCGCCTCCAAGACTTCTCCCGAACATCCCCAGTCTTCTGGAACTCGCTGCCTCAACACGTCAGATTATCTACTACACTTGCAAGCTTCAAACGGAACCTGAAAACTCATCTGTTCAGAAATGCCTATAATCTCCAATAACCTTGCTGCCGCCCGACCACCGTTCGGAGCTGCCGCCCAACCACCGTGCGGAGCTGCCGCTCGACCACCGTGCGGAGCTGCCGCCCGACCACCGTGCGGAGCTGTTAAAAATATACTCTTAAATATATTTTTCTTCAAATACGTAAAAGCGCATGAAAGAAAGAACTTCAAAAATGCAAAAAATAAATGTATTTTATCTATTTAAAATGGTTGCCAAAATTCAGTTACAGAAAGGAAAAATAATATACTTCATTAGCTTATGTAAGAGAGTTCAATTAGTCTTTCTTGAGTTCCTGAGAAAGCAGCCATATCTTGCTTCGTCTTGGGTAAATGCAGGATCAAAGGAACAGACAGACATGCTTCTTAGAGGCTGGCAGAAAGGATGGGATGGATCAGCTTTGACATGTGTGGATTGACTCTCGGAGCAGGAGTGAGCAGCCACCCCCTTCCACCGTGTTATATGACAACTGTCCAATCCATATAGGGTGTTTCAGCTGAACACAGTTACACATGACATAATCACTAGAAGTTTCCAGAAGGAAGGATATATATATATATATATATAAATAGGCACCATGCTATGTCAGCATCTATCCATACTTAATACAGATACCTTATTATTTATTCCTTATAAAAACTTTATCAATAAGCTATGCCCTTCCAATATAGACAAAACTGTGAAAACATTTAATATGTCCTACTATAAAATGTTTGATAACTAGATGTATTAATTTTAATGTTTTTACAGGAGCTGCCGCCCAACCCCCACCCCACCTACTGTCTCCTCCCCAAAATCCTTTAGAATGTAAGCCTGCAAGGGCTGGGCCCTCTTCCCTCTGTACTAGTCTGTTTATTGTAACTTGTATATGTGTTCTGTATGTAACCCCCTTCTCATGTACAGTACCATGGAATCAATGGTGCTCTATAAATAAATAATAATAATAATAATAACCCAGTGTCAGGGGCAGCAAAGCAACCCCAAAACATCTTTGAACCTCCACCATATTTGACTATAAGTACTATGTTTTTTTCATTATAGGTTCATTCCATTTTTGGTAAAGAGTAGAATGATGTGCTTTTCCAAAAAGCTCTATCTTGATCTCGTCTGTCCACAAGACACTTTACCAGAAGGATTTTGGTTACTCACATACATTTTGCCAAACTGCAGTCTAGCTTCTTTATGTCCCTCTGTCAGCAGTGGGATCCTCCTGGGTCTCCTGCCATAGCGTTTAATTTCAATCAAATGTCGACACATAGTTCACACTTACACTGATGTACCCTGAGCCTGCAGGACAGCATGAATTTCTTTGCAACTTGATTGGGGCTGCTTATCCACCATCTGGACTATCCTGCATTGCAACCTTTCATCATTTTTTTGTCTGCTGTCCACTTCAAGGGAGATTAGCTACAGTGCCATCTAAACTTTTTAATTATTTTACGCACCGTGGACAAAGGCACATCAAGATATCTGGGGATGGACTTGTAACCTTCAGATACAGTTAGGTCCAGAAATATTTGGACAGTGACACAAGTTTTGTTATTTTAGCTGTTTACAAAAACATGTTCAGAAATACAATTATATATATAATATGGGCTGAAAGTGCACACTCCCAGCTGCAATATGAGAGTTTTCACTTCCAAATCGGAGAAAGGGTTTAGGAATCATAGCTCTGTAATGCATAGCCTCCTCTTTTTCAAGGGACCAAAAGTAATTGGACAAGGGACTCTAAGGGCTGCAATTAACTCTGAAGGCATCTCCCTCGTTAACCTGTAATCAATGAAGTAGTTAAAAGGTCTGGGGTTGATTACAGGTGTGTGGTTTTGCATTTGGAAGCTGTTGCTGTGACCAGACAACATGCGGTCTAAGGAACTCTCAATTGAGGTGAAGCAGAACATCCTGAGGCTGAAAAAAAAGAAAAAATCCATCAGAGAGATAGCAGACATGCTTGGAGTAGCAAAATCAACAGTCGGGTACATTCTGAGAAAAAAGGAATTGACTGGTGAGCTTGGGAACTCAAAAAGGCCTGGGCGTCCACGGATGACAACAGTGGTGGATGATCGCCGCATACTTTCTTTGGTGAAGAAGAATCCGTTCACAACATCAACTGAAGTCCAGAATACTCTCAGTGAAGTAGGTGTATCTGTCTCTAAGTCAACAGTAAAGAGAAGACTCCATGAAAGTAAATACAAAGGGTTCACATCTAGATGCAAACCATTCATCAATTCCAAAAATAGACAGGCCAGAGTTAAATTTGCTGAAAAACACCTCATGAAGCCAGCTCAGTTCTGGAAAAGTATTCTATGGACAGATGAGACCAAGATCAACCTGTACCAGCATGATGGGAAGAAAAAAGTTTGGAGAAGAAAGGGAACGGCACATGATCCAAGGCACACCACATCCTCTGTAAAACATGGTGGAGGCAACGTGATGGCATGGGCATGCATGGCTTTCAATGGCACTGGGTCACTTGTGTTTATTGATGACATAACAGCAGACAAGAGTAGCCGGATGAATTCTGCAGTGTACCGGGATATACTTTCAGCCCAGATTCAGCCAAATGCCGCAAAGTTGATCGGACGGCGCTTCATAGTACAGATGGACAATGACCCCAAGCATACAGCCAAAGCTACCCAGGAGTTCATGAGTGCAAAAGAGTGGAACATTCTGCAATGGCCAAGTCAATCACCAGATCTTAACCCAAGTGAGCATGCATTTCACTTGCTCAAATCCAGACTTAAGACGGAAAGACCCACAAACAAGCAAGACCTGAAGGCTGCGGCTGTAAAGGCCTGGCAAAGCATTAAGAAGGAGGAAACCCAGCGTTTGGTGATGTCCATGGGTTCCAGACTTAAGGCAGTGATTGCCTCCAAAGGATTCGCAACAAAATATTGAAAATAAATTTTTTTTTGGGGTTTGGTTTATTTGTCCAATTACTTTTGACCTCCTAAAATGTGGAGTGTTTGTAAAGAAATGTGTACAATTCCTACAATTTCTATCAGATATTTTTGTTCAAACCTTCAAATTAAACGTTACAATCTGCACTTGAATTCTGTTGTAGAGGTTTCATTTCAAATCCAATGTGGTGGCATGCAGAGCCCAACTCGCGAAAATTGTGTCACTGTCCAAATATTTCTGGACCTAACTGTAGTTGATATGCTTCATCAATTTTGGTCCTCAAGTCCTCAGACAGGTCTCTTCTCCTCTTTTTGTTCTACATGTTTAGTATGGCGCACACAGACACACAATGCAAAGATTGAGTCAACTGCTCTCCTTTTTATCTGGTTTCAGGTGTGATTTCCATATTGCCCACACCTGTTACTTGCTAAAGTCGAGTTTGAACAAGCATCACATGCTTGAAACAAAGTTGTTTACCCACATTTTTGGAGAGGTGCCAATCATTTTTTTTCTGCCCATTTTGGAGTTTTGTGTGAAATTATGTCCAACTTACCTTTCTTTCTTTGTTTGTTTGTGTTTTCCAATACACATAAAGGAATTAAACATGTTTATTACAAAATATGTGTAATTGCAATAATTTTCTAGGAGAAATACTTTGTTTTCTGCAACAATGTCAAGGGTGCCAACACTTTTGGCCATGACTGTATACCCATGCACATAGACAACAAAACTATTAGTTCTAATTTCATGATGCTGCATATGAGTGTATCAGCTCCTTCTCAAGTATTACTGGTCACTTGCATTTACCAAATTGTAGCTCATCTTCTAAAGAGAGCCTGCAAAACTAATTGACCTAGTGACCCTAGCTGGCAGAAATTAATGTGAACCTAAATTAGTTTTGACCATATATACCAGAATTTCAGGGTGTTTTATAGTTTGGTAACTAATTATATTGATATCATGTTTTAGATTAACCACCCAGCTGTGAAACTAATCTAAAACTGAGGAGATATCTAAAAGATAGTTTCTGGAATTTTTAATACACATCTACTTGACTTGATCCTTTCTCAAAGCCTTAAGGTTGCTTTACACGTTGCAATTTCATATGCGATCGCCTTTGCGATCGTACCCGCCCCCATTGTTTGTGCGGCACGGGCAATTTCTTGCCCATGTCGCACAATGTTGTAACCCCCCATCACACGTACTTGCCTTCCAAATGACCTCGCTGTGAGCCGCGAATATCCACTTCCTGAAGGGGGAGGGACGTTCGGCATCACAGCGACGTCACACAGCGGCCGGCCAATAGAAGCGGAGGGGCGGAGATGAGTGGGACGTAAACATCCCGCCCACCTCCTTCCTTCAGCATAGCCGGCGGGACGCAGGTAAGCTGTGTTCATCGTTCCCGGGGTGTCACACGGAGCGATGTGTGCTGCCCCGGGTACGATGAACAACAGGACGTGCGATTTTTAGAAAATGAGCGACGTGTCAATGATGAACGAGAAGGTGAGTATTTCTGCTCGTTCATAGCTGTCACACGCTACGATATCACTAAAGATGCCGGATGTGCGTCACTTACAACGTGACCCCGCCGACATCTCGTTAGATATATCGTAGCGTGTAAAGCCTGCTTTAGTTTTAATTGGTTTTGTCCTGATATTTTTTTCTAATGTGAAAATTGCTTGATGTATTAAAAAACTGATGCCAATATATTACAAAATATGCCAGTGAAGCCAGTTAAAAATTAGCGGGATCTACTGAAAATCTATTTCTGTGGGAGACTATCCCAAAAGAAATAATGATTGGGAATGTGAGGTTTTAAAATTCCTGCGCTGCAAACATTAGTCCACCTTATACCCTACGGCTTAAAGGAGAAAATAGTGGATCTGTAATTCAGAGCAGATCTGAAAATTCAGCAGTTGAACAGACTGATGAAGCTCCACAAGCCTGAAATGTTAAGGTTTTTGCTAAAAATGGCTGTTATTGTTATTATATTAATATTGGTTTTGAAAGTAGAATTAGGCTGTAAAGCATAAAACTACTTTGCAATTTCTGGTCAAAATACAGAATCTAAATCTGATGGATCAAGCAAATATATTGCCTGACTCCTCAACAAATATAGCTTGCTCAGCTGCACTCCCACAACCTCATTTCAGAAGAAAACCGGTGATATACAGTCATTCACACCTACCATAATCACTCGAACACTACACCTACATTCATCGTGCAATACACAAAATAAGAGCTACATCAGTATTTCATACTTAACCCAACTTTCGGCCACATTGCGACATGTTCTATACTTGGCTTATCACCCATGTCTGAGAAAGTTTGGGTAGTGGTATTCTGAAGCAGTCATGTTACATCCATATCAACTTCTTGCAATGTCTAAATTGCTAGCTGGAATAGTATAGTTTGGCCTCTGATATGGCTAGGTCTAACACATCACTTATACAAAATAAAGTATAACAGTCCCTTATACAACTTTTCCTGGAAACCATCAGTGCATCTAGTGTTTTTTTCAACAGCCATTAACACAGCCATTGGCGATTTCATTATTTTTATGAATGCCACTCATACCTCGGTCAACTATTTATGGTGAACACCAATCCAAGTATCTAAAATGCCTTTCCATGCAGTTACAGTATGTACAGTGCTGGCCAAAAGTATTGGTACCCCTGCAATTCTGTCAGATAATACTCAGTTTCTTCTTGAAAATTATTGTAATCACAAATTCTTTGGTATTATTATCTTCATTTATTTTGCTTGCAATGAAAAAACACAAAAGAGAATGAAACAAAAATCAAATCATTGATCATTTCACACAAAACTCCAAAAATGGGCCAGACAAAAGTATTGGCACCCTTAGGGGCACTTTGCACACTGCGACATCGCAGGTGCGATGTCGGTGGGGTCAAATTGAAAATGACGCACTTCCGGCATCGCATGCGACATCGCAGTGTGTAAAGGCTGGATGATACGATTAACGAGCGCAAAAGCGTCGTAATCGTATCATCGGTGCAGCGTCGGCGTAATCCATGATTACGCTGACGCGACGGTCCGATGTTGTTCCTCGCTCCTGCGGCAGCATACATCGCTGTGTGTGAAGCCGCAGGAGCGAGGAACGTCTCCTACCGGCCTCACTGCGGCTTCCGTAGGATATGCGGAAGGAAGGAGGTGGGCAGGATGTTTACATCCTGCTCATCTCCGCCCCTCCGCTCTGATTGGCCGCCTGCCGTGTGACGTCGCAGTGACGCCGCATGACCCGCCCCCTTAACAAGGAGGCGGGTCGCCGGCCACAGGGACGTCGCACGGCAGGTGAGTGTGTGTGTGAAGCTGGCGTAGCGATAACTTTCGCTACGTCAGCTATCACCACATATCGCTGCTGCGACGGGGGCGGGCACTATCGCACTCGGCATCGCAGCATCGGCCTGCGATGTCTTAGTGTGCAAAGCCCGCCTTAGTCTAATACTTGGTTGCACAACCTTTAGCCAAAATAACTGCAAACAACCGATTCCGGTAACCATCAATGAGTTTCTTACAATGCTCTGCTGGAATTTTAGACCATTCTTCTTTGGCAAACTGCTCCAGGTCCCTGAGATTTGAAGGTTGCCTTCTCCAAACCGCCATTTTGAGATCTCTCCACAGGTGTTCTATGGGATTCAGGTCTGGACTCATTGCTGGCCACTTTAGTAGTCTCCAGTGCTCTCTATCAAACCATTTTCTAGTGCTTTTTGAAGTGTGTTTTGGGTCATTGTCCTGCTGGAAGACCCATGACCTCTGAGGGAGACCCAGCTTTCTCACACTGGGCCCTATATTATGCTGCAAAATTTGTTGGTAGTCTACAGACTTCATAATGCCATGCACACGGTCAAGCAGTCCAGTGCCAGAGGCAGCAAAGCAACCCCAAAACATCAGGGAACCTCCACCATGTTTGACTGTAGGGACCGTGTTCTTTTCTTTGAATGCCTCTTTTTTTTTTCTTGTAAACTCTATGTTGATGGCTTTTCCCAAAAAGCTCTACTTTTGTCTCAGCTGACCAGAGAACATTCTTCCAAAACGTTTTAGGCTTTCTCAGGTAAGTTTTGGCAAACTCCAGCCTGGCTTTTTTATGTCTCGGGGTAAGAAGTGGGGTCTTCCTGGGTATCCTACCATACAATCCCTTTTCATTCAGACGCCAACGGATAGTACGGGTTGTCACTGTTGTACCCTCGGACTGCAGGGCAGCTTGAACTTGTTTGAATGTTAGTCGAGTTTCTTTACCCACCATCCGCACAATCTTGCGTTGAAATCTCTCGTCAATTTTTCTTTTCCTTGCACATCCAGGGTGGTTAGCCACAATGCCATGGGCTTTAAACTTCTTGATGACACTGCGCACCATAGACACAGGAACTTTCAGGTCTTTGGAGATGGACTTGTAGCCTTGAGATTGCTCATGCTTCCTCACAATTTGGATTCTCAAGTCCTCAGACAGTTGTTTGGTCTTCTTTCCTTTCTCCATGCTCAATGTGGTACACACAAGGACACAGGACAGAGGTTGAGTCAACTTTAATTCATGTCAACTGGCTGCAAGTGTGATTTAGTTATTGCCAACACCTGTTAGGTGCCACAGGTAAGTTACAGGTGCTGTTAATTACACAAATTAGAGAAGCATCACATGATTTTTCAAACAGTGCCAATACTTTTGTCCACCCCCTTTTTATGTTTGGTGTGGAATTATATCCAATTTGGCTTTATGACAATTTTTTTTTTTCATTGAAGACAAATTAAATGAAGATAATAATACCAAAGAATTTTCAAGAAGAAACTGAGTATTATCTGAAAGAATTGCAGGGGTGCCAATACTTTTGTCCAGCACTGTATTGGAATTAAAAACTAAATGTAAACATTTGATTAATTAACACATCTTATTATTTATTTTTTCATGTAAGCAAATATAGAAGGAGGCAAAGTTAAAGATTTTTTTCAGTTCTTTAAAAATGATAGCCTATCTTTAGGATATGCCATCCAAATCAGATTGGTGATACCCTGACTCTGCACACCCATTGATCTGGTAATGCCATTTCATCTTCATTATACAAGGCAAAGCCCCATACTTTTAGTAGCAGCTGTGCTGGGTATTACAGTTTTGTTTTATTCAAGTGAAAGTGAGTAAGGTGCAATATATACACAGTTTTACAAGGGTCTTTTACTGACTAAATATATAAGTCATACCCTGATTTTAAAAAATATATATATAAATATATATATATATATATATATATATATATATATATATATATATATCAACTTTATTCTAATACATTTAAGATCATGACACCCAAAAAGACAATACCAAATATGACAATGGAGTAATACAGCACAATATACTGTGTGTGTGTGTGTGTGTGTGTGTGTGTGTGTATATATATATATATATGTGTGTATATATATATATATATATATATATATATATATACTGTGAGACTGTGACCGGGGTTATCTATGACGGCCGGTATGTCTCGCCCCGGTTGTGCTCACTCCATGATAGAAAGTAAATCCACTACAGGGTTAATGCTGTTTCCCTACAGGCTGAAGGAAGGGTTAAATGGAAACAGGAACAAGGGCAGGTGTGCCGGGTGTGAGAGAGTGAACAGAACTCCCTGAGTTTTCTGCTGGAGAGGCACATGTATTTTGTTGTGGACTTTTGTTTGGACATTAAAACTGTGTGCTGTGAACCTTAATGCCTGGATCCCGTGTCTTCTGCTGTGCAGCTGACCGTGCTACCTCACATATGGTGGAGAATCGGCGGGCATGACAGCCGGTGAGGTGTAGCATCCATCCCTGGGGACCCAGTAGCACATGTCCTGGATTCGAGCGGCTATACTACAGCCCAAACCCGGTGACGCCATGGAGGACATACTAAAGCAGCTGGCACAGGCTAATGCACAGCAGCAACAGGCTAATGCACAGCAACAACAGGCTAATGCACAGCAACAACAGGCTAATGCACAGCAACAACAGACTAATGCACAGCTACAAGAGGCTAATGCACAGCAGCAACAGACCAATGCACACCTGCTCCGGGCGTTGGAACGTCAGCAGCAATCCTTGCAAGAGCAGGAAAAAAGGCACCAAGAACAGATGGTTCTCCTGGCCAAGTCGATCCGTGCCGGACCGGCAGCAACAACCCCGGGACTGGGTGACGACGGCAGCGTCCGGAAAGCGGTGAGACAAGCGTTGCAAAAGATGACCCCGGGGGATGATGTGGAAGCGTTCCTGGCGGTGTTTGAGCGGGTGGCCGAGCGGGAAAAGCTGCCGACCCTCCAGTGGGCTGAGGTATTGTCGCCCTATCTGACGGGGGAACCCCAAAAAGCATACCTGGACCTCTGTACCGAGGACGCCATTGACTATGTGACCCTGAAAGCCGAAATACTGGCTCGGTTGGGGGTGAATACCTATGTACGGGCTCAGCGCGTAAATCAGTGGTTCTATGAGGAAGCCAAACCCGTACGCTCCCAGGCCTATGACTTATTGCATCTTGTAAAAAAGTGGTTGCAGCCTGACACTCTGAGCCCGGCGCAAATGGTGGAAAGGGTAGTAGTGGATCGTTTTGTGCGCACTTTACCCGTCACCGTTCAACGGTGGGTAGGACAGGGTGACCCGAGTACCCTGGACCAATTAGTGTCCCTGGTAGAGCGGCATGTGGCTACGCAGGACTTGATACGGGACACTGAGACTTTGCGTACCGCCCGTCGGGCCGGCCCCTCCAAGCCTAGGGCCAAGGACCCACCGCTGACAACGGTGCAGGAGTCCCCTACCGTCCCGTCTGAGGCCGCGGCCGCCATTCCTGAGGTCCGGAAGGTTCTGTACCCTAAACGACAACCCGTCAAGGGGGTTTCCATCCCCATTAGATGTTGGCGGTGCCAGCGGGTGGGACATATGGAAGCCCAGTGTCCACTCACCACGGAGCCCATGGATTGTGGGGTTATCCGGCGGGGTTCAATGTATGCTCAGGTGGTATGTACCGCTGACCTGGTCTCCCCAGAGACGGAGCCCCACTTGTGCCAAATACAGGTGAATGGATGTCCGGTTACAGGATTGTTGGATTCCGGAAGCTTAGTGACCCTTGTTCGATCCACCTTGAGGGCTAAAGTAAAGGCCACAGGACGTACCGTGGGGGTGGTTTGCATACATGGGGACCGCCGAGACTATCCCACGGGGATTGTCACCATCACAGCACCTTGCGGTCAGGTGCAACATGAGGTGGGACTTCTTAACACTCTTCCTTATGACTTGATCCTAGGAAGGGATCTGCCCTATTTTTGGACTTTATGGAGGGGACCCCCTAAGTCTCCTCAGATATTGGTCAGTCCGGGACCTGAGCCCTACAATCCTGAATCCGGGACACCTGCCGTAGGGGTCACCATGATAGGGACAGAGTGTGAACCCGATAGGTCACCCCTAGAGGTATTGGCAGGAGAGGCTGAGATGGTCGAGCCCATCCCGGAGTTGGAGGCATCCCCGGATACGTTTGGGACAGCCCAACTCCAGGACCCTACGTTAATACATGCCCGGAGTCGGGTGACAGTAGTTGACGGGGTGGCACAGCTGCCCGGTGCCCAGGTAAGGTACCCCCATTTCGCTCTTAAGCAGGATTTACTCTACCGGGTAGATGAAATACGGGGCGTGGGGGTAGAACAGTTGGTGGTGCCCCAGCCGTATCGCCGGCGGGTCCTCGACTTGGCTCATAAACACCTGATGAGTGGCCACCTAGGGGTCAAGAAAACGCAGGAGCGAATATTGCAAAGGTTCTATTGGCCCGGGGTCTTTGGGGAGGTAAAACGGTTCTGCGAAACCTGCCCGGAGTGTCAGCTTACCGCACCCCTGACCCATATTCGCAGTCCGTTGGTACCGTTAGCCATTATAGAAGTCCCTTTTGAATGGATAGGGATGGATCTGGTGGGGCCCCTCATAAAGTCCGCTCGAGGGCACCAACACATCCTAGTGATCGTTGACTATGCCACCCGGTATCCCGAGGCGATACCTCTCAGACATACTGCAGCAAAGCTTATAGCTCGGGAGTTGTTTGCTGTGTTCTGCCGGGTGGGGTTGCCCAAGGAGATCCTTACGGATCAGGGGACCCCGTTCATGTCTAAAGTGACCAAAGAGCTATGCCGGCTACTCCAGATCAAGCAGTTGCGTACGTCTGTGTATCATCCTCAAACGGACGGTTTAGTCGAGCGTTTCAATAAAACCCTGAAAACCATGCTCAAAAGGGTGATTTCAAAAGACGGGAAAGACTGGGATATGATGCTTCCCTATTTGATGTTTGCCATCCGAGAGGTGCCACAGGCATCCACGGGGTTTTCGCCTTTTGAATTGTTATACGGGCGACATCCCCGGGGATTGTTGGACCTGGCAAAGGAAACATGGGAGCAAGAGCCCACCCCCCATAAAAGTGTGATTGAACACATTTTGGGTATGCAGAACCGCATAAGCGCGGTCATGCCAATTGTGAAGGAGCATTTACAGGAGGCTCAGGCCGCGCAAAGCGGCCGCTACAATAGACAAGCCACCGTGCGGACCTTTAAACCCGGGGATCGGGTGTTGGTATTAATCCCCACGGCGGAGAGTAAATTCCTGGCTCAGTGGCAAGGCCCCTACGAGATAAAGGAAAGAGTCGGGGTGGTTAACTATAAAGTATTGCAGCCCGGTAGGCGGAAACCTGAACAAATATACCATGTCAACCTATTAAAACCTTGGCAGGAACGGGAAAGCCTGATGGCTGTTTTTTCCCCACCTCCCTCCTCTTCGGGTCGTTCACATCCGGCTCCAGCGACCTCCGGAGAGGACGAACCGGAAGTAAGGATTGGAGAAGACCTCACCAAGACTCAGAGGCGAGAGGCCAGACGGTTGGTTCAGCAGAACCCCGATGTCTTCTCCGAGCTGCCCGGTAGGACCAGTCTGATACGACATGATATTGTCACCGAGCCCCACCTGAAGGTACGCCTGAAGTCATACCGGGTACCGGAGGCTCGATGACAAGCCATATCGGAGGAAGTAAAGACAATGTTACGCCTGGGGGTCATCGAAAAATCCCGGAGTGAATGGGCTAGTCCGATTGTCCTAATACCAAAACCCGATGGCTCCTTAAGGTTCTGCAATGACTTTAGGAGATTGAACGAAATATCCAAGTTCGATCTCTACCCCATGCCCCGGGTGGATGAGCTGATTGATAGGCTGGGACAGGCGCGATATTTTACCACACTCGACCTGACCAAGGGGTACTGGCAGGTGCCACTGACTGAGTCCGCCAAGGAGAAAACCGCTTTTGTTACGCCGGAGGGTCTCTTCCACTATGTTGTCTTGCCTTTTGGGTTACATGGCGCTCCGGCCACGTTCCAGAGGTTGATGGACTTAGTGCTGGAACCCCACCAGGCGTATGCATCAGCATACCTTGATGACATCATTATTTACAGCTCCGATTGGCAGACCCACTTGGAACAGGTACAAGCGGTGGTGGACGCGCTTCGAACAGCCGGATTGACAGCCAATCCCAAGAAATGTGCATTGGGACTCACGGAAGCCCGCTACTTGGGCTACGTGATAGGCCAAGGAGTGATTAAGCCCCAAATTAACAAGGTTGAGGCGATCCAGAAGTGGCCTAGACCCCTGACCACGAAGCAGGTTAGGGCCTTCCTGGGTATCGTGGGGTACTACAGGAGGTTTGTAAAGGATTTTGCGGGACTATCAGCCCCCTTGACGGACCTTCTCAAAGGCAAGAAGTCAGTCATGGTGCGCTGGACTCCGCAGGCCGAGGACTCCTTCCAGGCCCTGAAGGAGGTCCTGTGCGGACAGCCCGTTCTTGTACACCCTGATTTCCGGAAGGAGTTTATAGTACAGACTGACGCCTCAGAGGTCGGCCTGGGGGCAGTGCTGTCTCAGGTGGTTCAGGGGGAGGAACACCCCGTCACCTTCTTAAGTAGGAAGCTCACCCCTCCCGAGCAGAATTATAGCGTAGTGGAGAAAGGGTGCCTGGCGATCAAGTGGGCCTTGGAGTCCCTACGCTATTACCTGCTGGGACGGCAGTTTCGCTTGGTGACGGATCACTCTCCACTGGTCTGGATGAGGTCCGCCAAGGAACGGAATGCCCGGGTTACCCGGTGGTTCCTTTCTCTGCAGAACTTCCGGTTTACGGTTGAACACCGGGCCGGTAGGTTGCAGGGCAACGCCGATGCCTTGTCCCGCGGCCCGTGTTTGATGGCGGGAGTTCAACCCCGCTCGCTTGAACTGAGGGGGGGGTATGTGAGACTGTGACCGGGGTTATCTATGACGGCCGGTATGTCTCGCCCCGGTTGTGCTCACTCCATGATAGAAAGTAAATCCACTACAGGGTTAATGCTGTTTCCCTACAGGCTGAAGGAAGGGTTAAATGGAAACAGGAACAAGGGCAGGTGTGCCGGGTGTGAGGGAGTGAACAGAACTCCCTGAGTTTTCTGCTGGAGAGGCACATGTATTTTGTTGTGGACTTTTGTTTGGACATTAAAACCGTGTGCTGTGAACCTTAATGCCTGGATCCCGTGTCTTCTGCTGCGCAGCCGACCGTGCTACCTCACAATACACACACAGTACAGACCAAACGTTTGGACACACCTCATTCAAAAGGTTTTCTTTATTTTCAGGACTCTGAAAATTGTAGATTCACATTGAAGGCATCAAAGCTATGAATAAAAACATGTGGAATGAAATACTTAAAAAAGTGTGAAACAACTGAAAATATGTCTTATATTCTAGGTTCTTCAAAGTAGCCACCTTTTGCTTTCATTAGTACTTTGCACACTCTTGGCATTCTCTTGATGAGCTTCAAGAGGTAGTCACCGGAAATGGTTTTCCAACAGTCTTGAAGGAGTTCCCAGAGATGCTTAGCACTTGTTGGCCCTTTTTCCTTCACTCTGCGGTCCAGCTCACCCCAAACCATCTCGATTGGGTTCAGGTCTGGTGACTGTGGAGACCAGGTCATCTGGCGTAGCACCCCATCACTCTCCTTAGTCAAATAGCCCTTACACAGCCTGGAGGTGTGTTTGGGGTCATTGTCCTGTTGAAAAATAAATGGTGGTCCAACTAAACGCAAACCGGATGGGATAGCACGCCGCTGCAAGATGCTGTGGTAGGCATGCTGGTTCTGTATTCCTTCAATTTTGAATAAATCTTCAACAGTGTCACCAGCAAAGCACCCCCACACCATCACACCTCTTCCTCCATGCTTCACGGTGGGAACCAGGCATGTAGAGTCCATCCGTTCACCTTTTCTACAAAGACACGGTGGTCGGATCCAAAGATCGCAAATTTGGACTCATCAGACCAAAGCACAGATTTCCACTGGTCTAATGTCCATTCCTTGTGTTCTTTAGCCCAAACAAGTCTCTTCTGCTTGTTGCCTGTCCTTAGCAGTGGTTTCCTAGCAGCTATTTTACCATGAAGGCCTGCTGCACAAAGTCTCCTCTTAAAAGTTGTTCTAGAGACAAGAAGGTGTATCCAAACGTTTGGTCTGTACTGTATATATATATACTGTATATACATATATATATATATATATGATATATAGATATAGATAGACACACACGTGGTCAAAATTGTTGGTACCCCTTGTTTAATGAAAGAAAAGCCCACAATTGTCACAGAAATAATTTGAATCTGACAAAAGTAATAATGAATAAAAAAATCTATGAAAATGACCAAATGATAGTCAGACATTGCTTTTCAACCATGCTTCCACAGAATTTTGACCATGTCATTGATTCTATATTAGGTATACTGACTATCCCTGTACACGCCCTAAATACAATCTCCTACCTACCCATGGAAGAACACCCTAGATTTATACCCTGTGCCCCCGCTTACCGGAGACTGCCCCTATTGATATCCTAACTCCCCCTAGGTTTTGACCAATAGGTCGATAGCTTACAAGGATAAAGGGGTGGAGGAAAAAAGCCCCCCTCCCCAGGGATGAGAATAGAGCAGGAAAAAAAATGGATACTAGGCGCAGAGCAGGGAAACAGCAATTTTATAGCTCCAATTGTACAAACACAAAACAGACATGATCCAATGTGTGGTGATATAGTCCATTACTATTTTTTGATTTTAAATATTCCCAAACTGTGTCTCCATATCTTGATATCACAGTTTAACGAGACTCTATAATCCAATTCACATAGATTCACATTTGCCAATATTTAACCTGAAGAGGTTTCTGGTGAACATACAGCTTATATGAGGTATAGCTACTCCCACATATTCAGAGCACCCCACTATTAGATCATACAGTGTATAAATATTTCTTCCTCCTCTGCCTCGAAGCATTTCGCCCCTTTCTTAATGATAATTGGGGTTCATCAGGAGGCTATCAAGATGTTGAGATCCATGAAAGGGAGTAAGCTGCAAAGCTAAGCACAGTGACTACTAAAAGTGCAGAGCTGTTCCATAAGGATCTGTATAAACAATGATGGGGGCGTTGTGCATGCTGGTGTGCCGTAACTCCTTCAAAAATCTGATCAGCAGGACTAATGTAGGTCAGAACCCCCTCAATCCAATTTTGATGTTTTTTGATGAGTTTTCTAAGGATAGTCTATCAATTTTTGAAATCCAAAAACCCCTGTGTGTAAATCATATTTAGAGACTTAAGGGGGCTTTAAACGCTGCGATATCGTTAGTGAATTATCGTCGGGGTCACGGTGTTTGTGACGCACATCCGGCTTCATTAACGAGATCACAGTGTGTGATACCTACGAGCAACCTTAAACAATCGCAAAAGAGGTCAAAATCGTTTGCAGTGGAGAGGTCGTCCTGAAACCAAAAATCATTGTCTGCTTATTAGCGATGTTGTTCCTCATTCCTGCGGCAGCACACATCGCTGTGTGTGACACCGCAAGAGCGACGAACATCTCCTTACATGCGTCCACCGGCAATGCGGAAGGAAGGAGGTGGGCGGGAAGTTACGTCCTGCTCATCTCCGCCCCTCCGCTTCTATTGGACGCCTGCCGTGTGACGTCGCTGTGATGCCGCATGAACCGCCCCCTTAGAAAGGAGGCGGTTTGCCGGCCAGAGCGACGTCGCAGGGCAGGTAAGTCCGTGTGACGGGGACTAACGAGGTTGTGCGCCTCGGGCAGCGATTTGCCCGTGTCGCACAACCGACGGGGGCGGGTACGATCGCTTGCGATCTCGCTAGTGAGATCGCAGCGTGTAAAGTAACCTTTAGTTACAGAATGATCCCGGCTGTGAGGTTCTGTTCTCATATGTCATGGTAATCATATTGGGATCATATTTTTATTAGTAGTGGTAGTATCCCTGTTTGTCGAATAGTTTATACAAGATCTGTGTTTTGCACTAAGATGACATTTCACAAACCTAGGCTATTGCTGATGCTGCAGTGTGGGCCATGTCCAGTGCCCATCTTCTCCGTCATGGGCAGGGCTAGTACCACTGTGGATTTCATCATGCTGCTACATTTGTAATAGCTTTTTTCCTTAGCAGTAACTTGCTACTGACTTTTAGTTTATTATTTCTGTTGATTTTGCGCAGATGAATTATTTCTACAAGTGTCATTTAGTGGCATCTGATTAGAAAAAAATCAGTTCACTATTGCCCTCTACTGTTTGTGTACAGTGTATTTCTCTTTTCCTTTGCAATCCCAGACTGTTGTAGTCACTACCGTCAGTGTTTGCTGCATCTAACCTCTGTATTCTATATTTCGTATCCTGATATTTAAGTAGTTACCAAGCTTTTTTCTTTATTCACAAAGAAATATCTTGAATCAATATCCTAAATCTAGTAACAGCATTCTAGTAAAGGGCTTGAACGAGGCACAGCCATAATGGAAGACCAGACATGACAGGGGGTTGTAAGGACAAGACTCATACAGGGTTAATGGGGAATTTAAGCAGGAAAGGATTAATAGGTGTTTGGCACATTCACAACAGAAAATAAAAGGAGGGGGAGCCATAGGATTTCAGTGGGTCACATGGATTGGGGGGACTGTTATAGGATTGCTTGGACGTTTGTAGGATGCGGTGTGGAAAGAGAGGAGGAGTACATGTTAAAAAAAGAGGAAGAGCCATCCGGACATCTTGTCTCATGAATTCAGGACCGGTGAACAACCCGCCCACCCACCCTTATTAATGTTGTTAAAAATGAAAGAAAAATACTTAAAATTGCGATACGGTGGTGGGTAATGATATGTTGCATTAATGTCATGGCAGCTGAGGTGAGGAGGTCAGGGATGGCCTTGGTTAATGGAGTAAGGGGTCACATTGGAGGTATGGTGACCCTTCATGGTTGGTTATGGTTAAGTTCCTGCTGGGGCGGTTCCCGGGGAACAGGTTAAAATTTTGAGAAGGGACAGCACTGTGATATTTGTCAGCCCCGAGTCAGAGTGGTGCGACTGGGGATGGTACTCTGGTGCTGTCCAGTAGTTTTAGGCCATCCAGGATCTCCTTGGAGAAAAGGATATGGTTAATATGGTTATTATATTGAGTATGGTCTTAATTGTAATTAATAAAGGCTGCTGTGGCCGTATATTTCCATCATCACTCAGCTTTGTATGGTTTTTGTGCTCGGACACTTTACAATACCCTAGTCATGATCTTCCTGTGTCTTTGCTTCCTGTCTGTCTGGACAGATCTGTGGCCCCTGTAACCCTGACATTTGGGGCTCAGTGTGTGGGAGAAATGGGTACATGCCGGTTGATATGTTGATTATAAAGAGCAGCTAATAAGGCAGGATTTTTTTTTTTCTTCCTGAGAGTTGGGTCAGTGGATTTCGGTTTAGGCTATTATTCAATTATTTGGAGAGCAATCTTTGAACCCCGATTGAAATTGCCAATTGTGAGATCTATTTTTGTCAGGAATTGCCTTCACCGGTCACATATCCATCCAGATGACGCAGAAAGTTAAGATCCTAGTGCTCATAATTCTGTGAAGAGACCTGTGCCGGTACTATAATTAATTTTATTCACTTGAATGTGACATGCTAGTAAGGGGGAACCCATATAATTCTTATATTTCCAATTTTTTTGCCCCCTTACATTTGCTTGTTTCCCCTTTACTAGTATGTGTTCAGCATGCTGTTGTGAACAGAATTGCCACCAAACATTTATAGCATTCTTGTTTCTAGGAAAAAAAGTTTACTACCTTCCAGAAGAAGAAGGGCAAGCCCGGCATAAGTGTAAGGCCTTATTCATACGCCCGTGTTTACATACGTAAGTGAATAAATGAAACTGGTGTCAATCATTATTTTGGATCAGTGTGTCTTCAGTTTTTGGTCCATGTGTCTGTTTTTACCATCAGTGTGTCTTCAGTTTTTGGTCCGTGTGTCTGTTTTTACCATCAGTGTGTCTTCAGTGTTTGGTCCGTGTGTCTGTTTTTACCATCAGTGTGTCTTCAGTGTTTGGTCCGTGTGTCTGTTTTTACCATAAGAGATGGCATAAAGATGAACTATGGGAAAAACAAAACAAAAACAGAAGAACTAGTTATTTTCTAGACAATGTTTTGCAGGGAAGCCTTAGGTCCCGGCATTCCTCTAGATGTTATTTTAATATGTACCACCAACTTGGAAATCTTTGCAGCAAAAATACACCTGTTATGCACATAAGTACGCCAACATGGGTAAAGAGGTAAAGCCTATCTCCCTGCAGACAAAAAAGACAAAAATGTACTCTACTGGTTTCTGTATTGACTAGTATCCCTAGTGGCACAACCCCTAAGGGCTCCTGCACAGACTAGATTATCGCTAGCAGCACAACTAGAAACCCACAACGTGGACCTGTCTGCCCGAAAGGACGTCGAGTTGTTTCTCGAACTTCCTGAGTAAAAAACATATCTGAGGTTGGTATTTTATTTAAAAAACCAAGTTGGGTTGGTGAAAAAACTTTCTACAATAAATCTTAGAAGATCTCTGATTATTTTGGTTAAAATATACATGGTAGACAAAATACCTATATATCAAAAAGCCATATAAGAACATAGTCACTGGAGATCAAAATTAGAGAACAATGTATGATCACTTGCTTGTTTCAGAAATAATGTAATCTACATTGATGAACATTTGAAGGTTTTTTGTAGGGGGTACACCATGTCACTAGAACAGTGTTTTACAAACGATCCAAAGTTTATCAACGTAAAATCTTTATTTTGCCCAAAATGTGATGATCATAATTAGAGAACAACAATGACTGTAGCACAGAGAAAGATTATAAGTACATTTTCTGGAGGTAACAACAGTCACCAATCAGTAGTAAGTGTACAGGCCTTTGCTTTGAATGACTTCAGCACATCTGCGGCCACAGGACATCACTAGTCTCTCACACTGCTCTGGAGTGATTTTGGTCCACTCTTCTTTCAGTCTCTTCCACCGTTCTTTGACTGTTATGGGTTTCTTAGCCATAACTTTGCCACCAAGGATTTTCCAGAGGGTTTCTATTGGGTGTAGATCAGGACTCTGGGCTGGCCATTTCATTGTTTCAATATTTTCTGTTTCAAGGAACTACTTTATCCATTTTGTTGTGTGACAGGGGGCCATTGTCCTAGCATGAAAATTGCTGTCTGATTGAGTGATGAATGCAAGTAAGGGGTACTTTGCACGCTGCGACATAGCTAGCCGATACTTGCGATGCCGAGCACAATAGTACCCACCCCCGTCGCAGCAGCGATATCTTGTGATAGCTGCCGTAGTGAACATTATCGCTACAGCAGCTTCACACACACTTACCTGCCCTGCGATGTCGCTCTGGCCGGCGACCCACCTCCTTCCTAAGGGGGCAGGTCGTGCGGCGTCACAGCGACGTCACACGGCAGGCGGCCAATGGAAGCGGAGGGGCGGAGATGAGCGGGACGTAAACATCCCGCCCACCTCCTTCCTTCCGCATAGCCAGTGGAGGCAGGTAAGGAGATGTTCCTCGTTCCTGCGGCGTCACACACAGCGATGTGTGCTGCCGCAGGAAAGAGAAACAACATCGTATCTCCTATTGGTGCGACATTATGAAAATGACCGACGCTACACAGATCACCGATTTTCGACGCTTTTGCGATCGTTATCGGTGCATCTAGGCTTTACACGTTGCGACGTCGTTACTGGCGCCGGATGTGCGTCACTTTCGATTTGAGCCCGATGATATCGCAGTAGCAATGTCGTAATGTGCAAAGTACCCCTAAGGAACCACACGTTGCTGAAGATGGTTTTGATACACACTTGCATTCGCTCTGCCATGTAGCTGCATGAGAGGTCCAACTCCTGCTGCAGAAAACATTCCCCAAACCATGACACTTCCTCCACTACCTTTCACTGATTTCTTAATACACTTTGGGTTCAGTTTTTCCCCAGTTTGTCAACGAACATAATGTTTCCCATCAGACCCAAATAAATTAAACTTGATTCAGCACTATACACCATGTTTCAAATTATTATACAAATGATATTTTTCTCTGATTTTCGTAAATGGTTGGTGCAAATGACACTCAGTCCAATAAAAGTCATCACTCGTTAGAGTATACATCGAATTTTATTGAAGAAGCCTCCCAATGATAACAGTATAATCTTCAAAATTAAAAAAACCCTCAAAATGCACTGTTACAAATTATTAGGCACAGTAGAGTTTCTAAACAGTTTATATGTTTTAAAGAACTGAAAATGCTGATTTGTGGAATTTTCAGCATTAGGAGGTCACATTCACTGAAATAAAAAGCTATTTAAATCCAAAACATTCTAACAGGTCAAGTTACCTGTTAACATAGGAACCCTTCTTTGATATCACCTTCACAGTTCTTGTATCCATTGAACATGTGAGTTTTTGGAGAGTTTCTGCTTGAATTTCTTTGCATGATGTCAGAATAGCCTCCCAGAGCTGCTGTTTTGATGTGAACTGACTCCCACCCTCATAGATCTTTTGCTTGATGATACTCCAAAGGTTCTCTATAGAGTTGAGGTCAGGGGAAGATGGTGGCCACACCAGGAGTTTTGTCTCCTTTTATGCCCATAGCAGCCAATGACAGAGGTATTCTTTGCAGCATGAGATGGTGCATTGTCATGCATGAAGATGATTTAGCTCCATGGAAGAAAATTGTCAGTCAGAAACTCTATTTACTTTGCAGAGGTCATTTTCACACCTTGAGGAACCCTAAAGAGGCCTACCAGATGTCTCCCCATGATTCCGGCTCAAAACATGACTCCTCCACCTCCTTGCTGACGTCGCAGCTTTTTTGGGACATGGTGATCATCCACGAACCATCCACTACTCCATCCATCTGGACCATTCAGGGTTGCTTGACAGTCATCAGTAAACAAGACTGTTTGAAAATTAGTCTTCATGTATTTCTGGGCCCACTGCAACCGTTTCTGTTTGTGAGAACTGGTTAGGGGTGGCCAAATAGTAGGTTTATGCACCACAGCAAGCCTTTTTTAGGATCCTACACCTTGAATTTCGAGGGCCTACAGAGGCACCAGCAGCTTCAAATATCTGTTTGCTGGTTTGTAATGGCTTTTGAGCAGCCGCTCTCTGAATCCAATGAACTTGCCTGGCAGAAACCTTCCTCATTCTGCCTTTATCAGCACAAACACATATGTGCTCTTAATCAGCTAAAAATCTCTTCACAGTACGATGATCACGCTTAAGTTTTTGTGAAATATCTATTATTTTCATCCCTTGTCCAAGGCATTGCACTATTTGATGCTTTTTGGCAGCAGAGAGATCCTTTTTCTTTCCCATGTTACTTGAAAACTGTGTCCTGCTTAATATTGTGGAACATCCAGTTTTCCTTTTATTGACCTGGCAAACTAATTATCACAGGTATCTGAGATTGATTTCAGTGATCCAAAGAACCCTGAGACACAATATCATCAATGAGTTTCATTGAAAAAAAAAATGTATTGCTATGACACCTAAATCCAATTTGCATAATAATTTGGAACATGGTGTAATGAACTGTGGACCACCAACATGCTCCTCACCAAAGGTGAGTTTAGCCTTTTCTTTATTTCTGCTAATGAGAGGTTTGGTCACTGCAGACTGGGCTTTCAGTCCAAATGCTTTTAAACGTCGTGACACTGTATGACGAGACAGATTCTTATCCTGTTCAGTACTGAAGTGGTGAGCAATTCCGGCTGCAGTGTTAAAACAATTGCACATAGAGATTCTCTACATGATCCTGTCTTTCAAGGGTGACCAGCCTTCTTGGGGGATTTGAAAGAATTTGTGATGATGTAAAGAAGCAATATTCTCAAAATTACAGACTTGAAACAATCAACTTCTCTTGCTATCACTCACCTCTTTGGCCTTCATCTGGACAACTTGCTGCTGGTGGATTTCAGTCACATTGGAAAGGCACACCATTTTTGCAAAGTCAGTGCAAATTGGAAAGTTACGCTGCCTGTTAGGCCCCCTTCACACATCCGTGAAAATCACGCACGTGTTTCACGGACATGAAAACGGTGCGTTTTCCCCTCCGTGTGCCGTGTTTATGGCACCACGTGTGTTCTCCATGTGTTATCCGTGATAACACACGGAGAACGAGAACTTTCAACTCACCTGTCCTTGGCGTCGCTGTCCGTGGTACTGAACTTTGGTCTCCAGCCCTGCCGACTCCTCGCTGCTGCCGCCTCCGCCGCAGTGAAGTGAATATTAAATGAGCATAATGAGCGGCGGTCGGCAGCAAGTGACAGCAACGGCAGAGACTGCAGGGCAGGAGAAGGTGAGTAAAGTTTTGTTATTTTTTTCTCTGACACGTGTGTTTCTCCGGTGCGTGTCACACGGGACCGCATCCACACTACATCCGTGTGGTACGGGTGCGGGCCGTGTGACACCCGTGCTGCCGGAGAAAAACTGACATGTATCCATGTGGAGCACACAGGCTCATGTCTGCTCCACACGGAGGCACGGGCCAATAACTGCACACGTGTGTGCACATAAACCCATTGATTTTAATAGGTTTACGTGTGCCCGTGTCTTCGGTACATGCGGGCACGGACCTAGCACGTACCGGAGACACGTGCGTGTGAAGGGGGCCTTAAATAGGGTTTCTTAGATAAGGAAATTAGCACCAGGTGCCAGATTAACACCAAAAACTTGCAGATATCTGAACGTGTTCTCTAATTTTGATCAGTGTTCTTTTTCATTTATCTCAATTAAATTTTTATTAAATGCTTTTGAATAAATTCAGTTTATGAAATAAGCTTAAAATACTGCAAGTTTCCTCATGTTAGAATATAATCCCATAGGATTACACAATGACCTTAATATTTAGGAAATTGTGTGTTGTTCTCTAATTTTGACCTCCAGTATATATACAGTATATCACAAATGTGACTACACCCCCTCACATTTTTATACATTTTTTATTATATCTTTTCATGGAACAACACTGAAGATATAACACATTGATGCAATGTAAAGTAGTCAGTGTACAGCTTATATAACAGTGTAAATTTGGTGTGCTCTCTAAATAACTCAACACACAGACATTAATGTCTAAAACACTGGCAACAATAATGAGTGTACCCTTAAGTAGAAATAGCCAAATTGTACTGAGTTAGCAATTTTTCCTCCCTGATGTCATGTGACTCATTAGTGTTACAAGGTCTCAGGTGTGAATGCGGCGAAAATGTGTTAAATTTGGTGTTATCACTCACACACTCTTATACTGGTCACTGGAAATTCAACATGGCATCTCATGACAAAGAATTCACTGAAAAAATATTTTTGCTCTACATAAAGATGGCCTAGGCTATAAGAAGATTGCCAACACCCTTGGCAGCACAGTGGCCAAGACCATACAGTGGTTTAACAAAACAGGTTCTACTCAGAACAAGCCTCGCCATGGTCATATTCAGAGGTTGTCTTTTTAAAATAAATGTCTGAGTGCTGCCAGTATTACTGCAGAGGTTAAAGGGGTGCCATTGCCACCAATGCCTTGCTTAAGAAATTGAGGGTAAAGGTTCTGGACCAGCCAAGCAAGTCTCCAGACCTAAATGCCATTGAGCATCTGTGAAGCATCCACAAATGGAAGGTGCAGGAGCGCAAGGTATGTAACATCCACCAGCTCTGTGATGTCGTCATGGAGGATGGAAGAGTACCCAGTGGCTCCTGTGAAGCTCTAGTGAACTCGATTGACAAGAGGGTTAAGGCACTGCTTGAAAATAATGGTGGCCACACAAAATATTGACACATATGGCACAGTTTGGCCATTTTCCCTTAGGAGCATACTCAGTTTTGTTGCCAGCAGTTTAAACATTAACGGCTGTGAGTTATTTAGAGGACACCAAATTTACACTATTATACAATCTGTACACTGACTATGTTACATTGTATCAAAGTGTCATACCGCATCTTCAGTGTTGTCCCGTGAACAGATATAGTAAAATATTTACAAAAGTGTGAGGGGTGTACTCACTTTTATGATACTATCAATAAACATACATATGACAAAACTACTTAAGATAGAAAAGATACTATAGTGCCTCAGTACCAGAAGAGGAAATAGGTGTGTTCTTCTGCTCTTTATGAATGGGCAAAGTAATGCCTGATGATCAACTTACAGAAGGTCTCAGCACCCTATAAACTTGCTTTTGGCAGCCACACATACACCACATGCTGCCCTATGCCATCTATTGAAGATAACTGTTCCAAATCTGTATGTGCCTCATGTAGACCCTGTAATGACAAATTGTAGATCTTCACATTTGCTGCTAGACCAGAACCTTGGGAATACGGTAATGTATCATACTGGGTTATGCCGTTATATATTTATATTTCAATTATTTGTATACAGGCATAGGGTCCTGGTGGTTGTAAATCTTACCTCCCCCTTGTATGTATAATATTCTTCTTTTGCTGTCTATCACAGGTCTGACTAAATATGGCAGATGGCTCCAAGTAAGTAAAAAAATCATAGCACTGTAGTTTTATCTTCAGTCCATCATAGACCCACCTAATAGTGCGATTGAGTTTGTGAGTACAGCATCAATTGAAATACCGATTCTTCCATATCCTTGCTTTATTAAGGTTAACTCCTCACATTTCAAAGCACCATTCCAGCTTTTTTTAATTTCAGCTCTGAAGTGGTGCTTTAAATGTAAGTCCCCCGCCCCCGGTCTTATACTAACCTGCCACCATCTTTTTCCAGTGTCGCTCTGGTTGGTCTCCAGTATAGATGAGCGAACCTTTGGAGGTTCAGTTCGCTAGGTACATTCAACCCTTAAAAAAGTTTGTTTTTGACCCTGACTTGAACCGAACCTCAATGGAAGTGGCGCGACCCACATGCTGCCAACCCTAAGCAGATCTCTTCTGGGGGAGGGTGGGAAGGATTTTCAAATTTTTTTTTTTTTGTGTGCACACATCTAATCACGCTAATTTTACCCCAAATGTGAGCCATTCAAACACTGCAAGCGGCTCTCACAGGGCTGATCGTCACCCATACCCAAGCACAGTGCTGCTCCCTTGAGTGGTTTGCACTCGGAACTCACTTTAACTTCAAACCCAAACTTTGTTTTTTGGAAGTCAGATTCCGAAACTTCCGAAACATCGAGCCTCAGGTTCACTGATCTTTAGTCTCCAGTGATATGTGACCTGCTGGCAATTCCAGTGTTTCATGCAGAAGCCAGAGGTCACAACTCAATACAAGTCTATGAGAGCCTAAAGGCTACTTTACACACTGCGATATCGGTCCCGATATCGCTAGTGTGGGTACCCGCCCGCATCTGTTGCGCGACATGGGCAAATCGCTGGCTGTGCCGCACAACATCGCCGAGACCCGTCACATGTACTTACCTGCCCGGCGACGTCGCTGTGACCGGCGAACCGCCTCCTTTCTAAAGGGGTGGTCCGTGTGGCGTCACAGCGACGTCACTGAGCAGCCGCCCAATAGAAGCGGAGGGGCGGAGCTGAGCAGGACGTAACATCCCGCCCACCTCCTTCCTTCCGCATAGCGGCCGGAAGGCAGGTAAGGAGAGGTTCCTCGTTCCTGCGGTGTCACACGGAGCGATGTGTGCTGCCGCAGGATCGAGGAACAACCTCGTTACTGCTGCAGTAACGATTTTTGAGAATGGACCCCCATGTCACCGATGAGCGATTTTGCACGTTTTTGCAACGATGCAAAATCGCTCATCGGTGTCACACGCAATGGCATCGCTAATGCGGCCGGATCACCAAATCCGTGACCCCAACGAGTTCGCATTAGCGATGTCGTAGCGTGTAAAGCCCGCTTAATTCTGGCCTAGTTCTGGCCTCGTTCTGGCCTCATTCTGGCCTCATTCTTGCTTCATTCTGGCTTCATTCTTGCCTCATTCTAGCCTTGCTCTGGCCTCATTCAGGTCTCAATCTGGCCTCATTCTGGGTCTAAGAGAGATGCATTGGGAGCTTGTGATGTAACTACTGATTTCTAACTAGTCAGAAGTTACAAACACAAGATGGCGCCGTGGGACCGGAGCGACGCTAAAAAAATGATAAAAATGCCAGAGGGTGAGTTTAAAGATGGGGGCAGGAGACTTAAGAACAGTTCTAGAGCGGAAAGAAAAACCGACGGAATGGTGCTTTAAAGATACCTTTTCTAGCTTTAGAAGCAGACCATTCATTTACAGCTATAGCTGAATGTTTCCTTCTCACTTTTACTTGAAATTCTTAATTTTTTTTTACTATCTTTTCAGTTAGTCATTAAAAGCTATAAACCAATCAGGACTCTCAATTTGTTATATTTTATGTTTAATCTCTTTTTTATTAAAGTTTTAAAAGAGCAACAAAAGTTTCCATACAAACATAACATTTCAAAACATCCTCAGCGTAGACATAAATTCTTTAAAAGTAAGAGTACCCCAACGAGTAAAGAACAACAGTTGTTATGTAAAACCAAATCCTCTACACATTTTTGAGGAAAAAGTCATTTACCAATGCCTTTAATACTTTTATAGATAAACAGGAAAGATATGGAAAAGGGAAAGAAAAGAAAAAAAGAGAAAAGAAGGTAGTGGGATAGAAAGAGGGCAGAAGACAAGACTAAACAAAAAAAAAAAGCAAAAACACCCCTATTCATACTGCCCCGCCCTACTGATCTCAGAACACCCCTCAAGAGAACAAAATCAAGGGGAAAGATCCGGGAGGAAAGGGCCAATGCGCAGGGAGGAACTGAGCCCTCAGGAATTGGGGAACAAGGATGAAAATACCGGAGAGTCTAAAAACAGAATCCAGGGGCTCCATATTTGTAGGAATTTGTCTGTAGTGCCATTAAATTCCGCGGTCAGGTCTTCCATCTTATAAAGGCTGCTCATCTCCCCGTACCACTCCTCCAGGGTTGGGGACTGTGAGGACCTCCAATGCCTGGGTATAACCGTGCGGGCCACCGCCAGACAAAATCGTAATAGTCCATTCTTCTGAGACCTAACTGACCCCGAGAGGACAGATAAAAGGGCCACCTGTGGCGTGTTAGGAGTATAATCTCCACTTATCTTATCGTGGACAGAGAAAACAGAGTCCCAGAATGGTTTAACTCCACCACAACTCCACCAAATGTGCAGCATGGTACCCCGTTCCACTCCACACCTCCAACACTGATCGGAGACGGAGGGAAAGATAGCATGTAGGGTAGCAGGACAGTGGTACCAACGGGTTAATATCTTATAATTGTTATATTTTATTACATTTATTTGCAGAGTTTTCAAGAAAACCAGTGCTGATGGAAAGGTAAGAACACGGTCTAAAAAGATAAAATCAGCTTGTCATGTTTCTGTTAGGTCCGGGTGATGGTGGATCCTCTGGGCCGTGTACCGGACTCCCCCAGTGAGGCAACCTGGAGCTAACCCCTATACAGGGACTGTCCAGTCACCCCACCAGAGGGCCTAGGTACATGGTAGCCGGAGTACTAGCGGAACCGGGGTAGCGTCCCACAGGGAACGGGTAAAACGGAGTCTTTGGAGCCACAGAGTCCTCGGAGACAATTACGGGAGTCCAGTACGGGTGCTGGTTAGGAAGCTCAGACGGGATCCGGGTTAGCTGGGTGTGACGGGAAGGCAGCTGGGTGAAGTCGGAGATACCAGACAGGCACAGGCTGCCGAAACGGTGGTTAGATTCCCCGCCGACGGACACCGGAGGACCTCTTGGCAATACTGGATTCAGGGACCGGTTACGGAGGCAGAGCAGGCTCTACGGAAGAGACAAAGTTTTAGTACGAGTAAGGCACAAGGGGACCTGGACTTCTAGCTTGCAGAACTCGACGAACAGGCGACGCCCTCCAGGCAGGAAGCTCCTAATATACCTGACCCTGACTGATGCAATATCCTGTTAGGGAGTGCAGGGCCTTTAAGAGGAGGTCAGTGACCGCGCGCACACCCTAATGCACATGCGCGACGCCCGGGTGCCGGAGGCCAGAGCAGGGAGCAGTGCCGAGGAGGACGTGTGGCTGGAAGCAGGGGACCCGGGGACCAGAGCGGTGAGTGAGGAACGACGTCGGGACCCGGGGAGCATGACAGTACCGCCCCCCCCCAGGCCCTCCTACCCGCAACCTGGACATGAAGGCACGAATCAGAGGAGTACCCACGTTCTCCCGGGGTTCCCAGGACATATCCTCGGGACCATAACCTGCCCAGTCGATCAGGAAGTACTGCCGTCCCCTGACGGTCTTCATGGCCATGATATCTCTTACCGCATAGATGTCATCATCGGCTATGGGAGGAGGAGGACAGGCATCAGAGGAGAAGGGACCGAGGACAACAGGTTTCAGCAAGGACACATGGAAGGAGTTGGGTATCCGCATGGAGGGCGGAAGCTGCAACTTGTAGGATACCTCATTGATCTTCCTGAGGACCTTGAAGGGACCGATGTACCGCGGACCCAGCTTGTACGATGGAATCTTGAGTCGGACGTACTTGGAGGCAAGCCAGACCAAGTCCCCAGGAGAGAAGCAAGGAGGATCAAGACGTCTCTTGTCCGCATGTTTCTTCATTCGTGCAGCAGCATGTCCCAGGGAGGTCTTGACTGAGGCCCATATAGCGGAGAAGTCTCTGGCTAGGGCATCTGCTGCAGGTACATCAGAAGCTGGAGAGACTGGTAACAGCACAGAAGGCTGGAGACCATAGACAACATGGAAGGGAGAACTGGAGGTGGATTCGCTGACCTGGTGGTTATGAGAGAATTCAGCCCAAGGAAGGAACGTGGACCAGTTGTCCTGGTGGACGTTGACGTAGTGACGAAGGAAGGTGGTCATGATCTGGTTGACTCGTTCCACTTGTCCGTTTGACTGAGGATGGTAGGCAGAGGAAAAGTCCAGAGACACCCCCAGGTGTTCACAGAGAGCCCTCTAGAAGCGTGAGGTGAATTGGGTTCCTCTGTCAGACACGATATGGGCAGGAAAGCCATGCAGCCGGAAGATGTGCTGTATGAAGGCGTCCGCGAGCTCTTGAGCAGAGGGCAATCCGGCCATAGGAACAAAATGAGCCATTTTCGAGAACCAGTCCACCACGACCCAGATGACCGTATGACCGGAGGACAAGGGCAAGTCTGTGACAAAGTCCATGGCTATGTGTTGCCATGGAATGGAAGGAGTCGGCAGAGGGAGAAGAGGACCAAAGGGCAGGTGCTTAGGCGTCTTGTTCCGGGCACAGGAGAAACATGCAGAGACGAAGGCGGTGACATCCGTACGAAGAGACGGCCACCAGTAGTGACGGGCGATGACGCCCCAGGTTTTCTTCTGGCCGGACTTTCGAGGAGTGTCCCCATTGGAGGACCTTGAGTCGGTTGGTCTCCGTGATGTAAGTCTTCCCAGGAGGGATCTGTGCCAGGGAGACGGGAGCCACCGGAATGACCTTGCTAGGACAGATGATGGGCTGGTTTGGCTCCTCCTTTTGGTCTACCGGAACGAAGGACCGAGACAGGGCATCCGCCCGTACGTTCTTGTCCGCGGGCCGGTAGTGTAGCTGAAAGTCAAACCTGGCGAAGAAGAGAGACCAACGTGCTTGGCGCGGATTCAGCCTTTGAGCGGAGCGTGTATACTCCAGGTTTTTGTGGTCAGTATAGATGATCACCGGGTAAACCGCTCCCTCCAAGAGATATTGCCATTCCTCCAACGCCATCTTAACGGCCAGGAGCTCTCGATCACCAATGGTATAATTGCATTCTGGGGCTGAGAAGATCTTGGAGAAGAAGCCGCAGGTGACTATCTTCCCGGTGGCGGACTTCTGCATAAGTACGGCTCCTGCCCCTGCGGAGGAGGCGTCAACCTCCAGGGTGAATTGGCGGTTCAACTCAGGACGGTGAAGGACGGGAGAAGAAGCAAAGGACCGCTTCAGAGAGCAGAAGGCGGCTTCGGCCTCGGGTGTCCAAGCCTTCGGATTGGCCCCTTTCTTGGTCAGGGCAGAGAGCGGAGCAGTTAGGGTCGAGAAGTGAGGGACAAACTGGCGATAGTAGTTAGCAAAACCGAGGAAACGTTGGATGGCTTTTTGTCCCGAAGGAGGAGGCCAGTCGAGGATAGCAAAGACCTTCCCGGGATCCATCTGCAGTCCAGTGTCCGATAATACATAGCCCAAAAAGGGAAGGGATGATTGTTCGAACACACACTTCTCGTGTTTGGCGTATAAGCGATTCTTCCTCAGTCTCTGTAGCACGATCTGCACGTGCTCTCTGTGGGTACGTAGGTCTGGGGAGTAGATTAAGATGTCGTCCAGGTACGAGTACACGGACATAGAGGAGGTCCCTGAACACAACGTTCACCAGCTCCTGGAAGACTGCCAGAGCATTGCAAAGGCCGAAGGGCATCACGCAATATTCATAGTGCCCGTCCCGGGTGTTAAAGGTGGTCTTCCACTCATCCCTGGATGTTACACCTCGTGGCTCTCCTGTGGCAAGGAATGAGACAGTCTCCTTGCCTGCCACGAGCGCTCCTGCTCCGCAGCGCCGAAGGTCTGCCAGACTGCGCAGAGTGCAGGAGAAACCTCCTCAGAGAGGCAGCACAAGGGTGACACCTAGTGGTACTCCTGTTGCAAGAAATGAGGCGGTCTCCCATTCCTTGCCTGCCACAGCTCCTCCTGCTCAGCAGCCTCGAAGGTCTGTGAGGTTGCGCAATGTGCAGAGATTTGCTGCTCAGGGAAGCAGTGAGACTCCCGTTATCTCTACACATTGTGAGACCGAGGATCCCGCCTCTATTTCCCAGAGGCAGGAGGGTGAGCATGTGCTATGCTTGGTGGATCCTGATTCGCCCACTGACGTCACACGGCTTGATGACAAGGCTGGTGACGTGGTGAATCCTGACTGGCCAGGCTGGGATGTCGTGGATCCTGATTGGGTCAAGTCCGTCATCTCCGCCTCGCACCCGCCCTTGGCTGGAGCTACACCTCCTTAAAAGCTCCTCCTGCCATCATGGCGGCGCGCGACCGTCCTTCTATGTTTGGATGTCTGGCAGCGTGCTGCCACGCCACTGCTCAGGCATTATCTTCTTCTGTGGGCTTGGCCCTTGCTGCTTAGGCAGCACCTGGTTTGCAGGCCGTGTCCCTGCCTTGCTGCTCCGGCAGTCGCTCCTTCTACAGGCCGTGTTCCTGTCCCAGGTGAGCTCCTCGAGTCTCCACTGGACTCACCTGGTTATTGAAAGCACAGGTGCGTGGGCACCTCTGTGCTACCCTCGTGCCATATTCTCGTGACTTCCACTGGCACACGTGCGTGGGCACCTCTGTGCTTCCCCGTGCAACAGGTACACCGAGCCGTGTGATCCCTGCCATACAACCCACACGGGTTAGGGCAGACCGGTGTACATAGATCGTCTGTGACATTCCAGACGATCGCTAGCAGCAACCCGCTCACTCTTCACCCACCATAGCAGCGGTCCCTTACACCGCACAGTGGACCTTGACCGGCGGAAGCTGTCCATTCCCCATCTTGGCACGCTTCCCCGGGTCCCCCTCGTAACACCTGGAGCGTATGCGAACCAGGTTGTAGGCCCCACGGAGATCCAATTTGGTGAATGTACGGGCTCCCCGGAGCCGATCGAAGAGTTCAAGGATGAGAGGCAGGGGGTATTTGTTTTTCACTGTGATCTGGTTCAGTCCCTAGTAATCGATACAGGGCCGTAGGTCGCCTTCTATTTTCTTGACGAAGAAGAAGCCCGCACCAGCCGGGGACGAGGACCTTCGAATAAACCCCCGTGCCAGGTTCTCGGTGATGTAGTCAGACATGGCCCGGGTCTCAGCAGGGGACAAAGGGTATATCCGTCCCCGAGGGGGTGTGGTTCCCGGCAGAAGGTCAATGGCACAGTCGTAGGGTCGATGTGGAGGCAATACCTCTGACTCTTTTTTATCGAACACATCTGCGAAGGACCAATAGGCTGGAGGAAGACCAAGTAAGGAGTCCGGGGCCGGAGGACGACGGACGGGCTGGACTGACTGGAGGCAGTTCTCATGACAAGACGGGCCCCAGCGGATGATTTCTCCAGTACGCCAGCTGACCGTAGGTTCATGTACCCGTAACCAGGGTAAACCCAGCAGAAGCGGATGAGACATGCGTGGCAGAACATAGAAGGCGATTTCTTCGGTGTGTAGCGCACCGATACGCAGTTTCACAGGTTTAGTGACGAACAGGACGGGGTCAGAGAGGGGTTCCCCATCCACAGCGGCTATCACAAGCGGTGTCTGCAGCGGGATGACAGGTAACTGGTACTTGTCCACTGTGGCCTGGTGGATGAAGTTACCCGCTGCCCCGGAGCCGAGATATGCCTCTGCTGTGAAGCGGGTTTCTCCTGTTGTCACCTGTACAGTCCATGTCACTGGGTCAGAGAGCTTCCCAGTACCTAGGGTGGCCTCTCTTACCAACCCTAGGCTTTGGAGTTTCCCGGTTTCTCTGGGCAGGCACGCACCTGGTGTGCGCTGTCTCCACAATAGAAGCAGAGACCCTTGGCGGCTGGTTCCGCTCGACGCTGCTCGGAGGGTACGTAGGTCTGGGGAATAGATTAAGATGTCGTCCAGGTCCAGGACCATAGCTGGTCCACTTGCATGGGCTCCATGGGCTCATGGATGGAGGAGCCAGAGAGCCCGGATGAGGAGAGGATAGGCTTCTGTGGAGAAGCGGAGTGCCTTACAGGGCGCCGCTCGCAGAACATTTCCTTAGACCTTTCTTGAAAGCGGAGGTCTATCCGGGTTGCGAGGGCGATCAGGGCATCCAAGGTGGAATGGATGTCTCGGCCGGCCAGCTCGTCCTTGATACGACCGGTAAGCCCCTCCCAGAAGGCGGCAGTCAAGGCTTCATTGTTCCACCCCAACTTAGATGCCAGCGTGCGGAACCGGATGGCATACTCACCAACTGTCAAAGACCCTTGGCGTAGTCTGAAGAGGGATGAGGCGGACGAAGAGGCACGTCCGGGTTCATCGAACGCGGTGCGGAAGGTGTGCAGGAAGTTCTGGATGTTGGTAGTTACTGGATCTTCCTTCTCCCACAAGGGGTTCATCCATGCCAGTGCTTCACCCTCCAGATGAGACATGATGAAGGCTACCTTAGCTTGTTCGGAAGCGAAGAGATGTGGGAGCAGTTTGAAGTGCAGTGAGCACTGGTTCAAGAACCCACGGCAGTTCTTGGGGTCCCCGGCATACTGAGGCGGAGAGGCTAGTTTCAGTTGCGAGGTCACAGAAGATGTCCCTACGGGAGCCGTGGATGTGGCGGAAGTGGACAGGGACGTGGCTGTGGATTGCAGTGTGTTCAGGCGGGTGTCCACTGACGTCATGAAGGCCAACATACGGGATTGGGTCTCTCGCTGACGTACCAGCTCCTGCTGCAATCCGGCCAGTTGGGATGCTAGTGCTTCGGCGGGATCCATGGCCTGTTCGTTCTGTTAGGTCCGGGTGATGGTGGATCATCTGGGCCGTGTACCAGACTCCCCCAGTGAGGCAACCTGGAGCTAACCCCTATACAGGGACTGTCCAGTCACCCCACCAGAGGGCCTAGGTACACGGTAGCTGGAGTACTAGCGGAACCGGGGTAGCATCCCACAGCGGGTTAGGAAGCTCAGGCGGGATCCGGGTTAGCTGGGTGTGATGGGAAGCCAGCTAGGTGAAGTCGGAGATACCAGACAGGCACAGGCTGCCGAAACGGTGGTTGGATTCCCCGCCGACGGACACCGGAGGACCTCTTGGGAATACTGGATTCAGGGACCGGTTACGGAGGCAGAGTAGGCTCTACGGAAGAGACAAAGTTTTAGAACGAGTAAGGCACAAGGGGACCTGGACTTCTAGCTTGCAGAACTCGACGAACAGGCGACGCCCTCCAGGCAGGAAGCTCCTAATATACCTGACCCTGACTGATGCAATACCCTGTTAGGGAGTGCAGGGCCTTTATGAGGAGGTCAGTGACCGCGCGCGCGCCCTACTGCACATGCGCGACGCCCGGGTGCCGGAGGCCAGAGCAGGGAGTGGTGCCGAGGAGGACGTGTGGCTGGAGGCAGGGGACCCGGGGACTGGAGCGGTGAGTGAGGAACGACGTCGGGACCCGGGGAGAGTGACAGTTTCACAAACAATATGATAATAGCATGCGATAACTAACCTGACCATTTCTGTCCTCTTCTAGTTATCCATGTACCTTGCAAAGCGTGACTATGTGGACCATGTGGACACTGTGGAGCCTGTAGGTCAGTCATTATGCCACCCTTATAGGATTACTAAACATAGATTCCATAATATTTAAAGTCATAGTTTTCATCTTCTTGCAGATGGGGTCATTTTAATTGATCCAGAGCTTCAAAAAGACAAGAAAGGTAAAGTAAAAGATCCAACTGGTTTGTCCAGGACATAATACTATTTTTTAGAAACTATACAGGAAAATACACGCTACAAGATTTAGGCTATGTGCGCACTTTGCATTGAGGTAGTTGCAGTTGTAAACGCATCCTCTGGCAATAATTGCCTTTGTCAAATTTGGTTTTGACTACAAAAACGCTGAAAATACGCTTGTGTTTTTACCGCGTTTCGGCCGCGTTTTTACCGCGATTTACATGCTTTTTCATTGCTTAAAGTCAGATGCGTTTTGAATACAAATACACTACTAAATAAAGTTTAAACATTCAAACACTATGAAAAAAGAGAAAAAAATGATTACAAATATTAAGATTAAAATCATATACAAAATAGCTAATTTTATTAAATTGATTACTGTTTTCTAATATTTATGTATAAAATTATGTTAATTTATTGATTTAAAATAATTTAATTGTCGGACTGTGTGTGTGTGTGTAAAGGAACATATCATGCCCTTAATATAATGTCAAAAACGCATGCTTTTATTTTGTCAAAAAAGCATGTAAAACGCTAGGGTTTTGATTAAGATTGCGTTTTGAAACTTCTCATTGACTCTAATGTTAGCAAAACGCTGCCAAAATGGCAAAAACAATTGACATGTTGCTTCTTTAACCCCTTAACGACCGAGGGCCGTAAAATTACGTCCTTGCGGTCATAACGTTACTGCCCGCGGTCTGCCGGCAGCATCATGCTGCGATCGGCACACATCTCAGCTGATTTTCACAGCTGAGATGTGTGCCTGCTAGGCACAAGCAGAATCGTTATCTGCTCGTGCCGTTTAACCTCTTATATGGCACTGTCAATATGTGACAGCGCCATTATAAGCGCGATCGCGGTACACATTTACTTACCGCCCGATACCGGAAGTCACGTGACGCGATCACGTGACTCCCGATAGTTGTCATGGTAGCACAGGGTCATGTGATGACTCCTGTACTACACCTGACTTGCTTTCACTTTCGCTGTGCCAGCGGCACAGCAAAAGAGAAAGAGAGCGTATCTGCTGTTTACAGCCTTGTAGCTGTGATCAGCAGATAGTGCAGAGCGATCGGAATGCTGATCGCAATAGCCCCCTAGGGGGACTAGTAAAATAAGAAAAAAAAAGTTAAAAAAAAAGTTTTAAAAAATTAAAAAAAAACTAAAAGTTCAAATTACCCCCCCATTCGCCCCATTGAAAATTAAAGGGTTAAAAAAATAAAAAATATACATACATTTGGTATCGCCGCGTTCAGAAACACCCGATCTATCAAAATATAAAATCAATTAATCTGATCAGTATACGGCGTAGCGGCAAAAAAATTCCAAACGCCAAAACGATGTTTTTTTGTCGCCACAACTTTTGCGCAAAATGCAATAAGAGGCGATCAAAACGTAGCATCTGCGCAAAAATAGTACCGTTAAAAACGTCAGCTCGAGACGCAAAAAATAAGCCGTCATTGAGCCATAGATCCCGAAAAATGAGAACGCTACGGGTCACGGAATATGGCGTAAAACGTGCGCCACGTTTTTCGGACAAACGTCCGATTTTTTTTTTAACCCCTTATATAAAAGTAAACCTATACATGTTTGGTGTCTACGAACTCGCACTGACCTGAGGCATCACACCCACACATCAGTTTTACCATATAGTGAACACAGTGAATAAAATATCTCAAAAACCATAGTGCTATCGCACTTTTTTTGCAATTTTTCTGCATTTGGAATTTTTTTGCCGTTTTCTAGTATACTATATGGTAAAACTGATGGTTTCATTTAAACGTACAGCTCGTTCTGCAAAAAATGAGCCCTCACATGACCATTTTGACTGAAAAATAAAAAAGTTATGTCTCTCAGAAAAAGAATGGCGAAAAAAAAAACGGAAAGCGAAAAATCGGCCGGTCGTGAAGGGGTTAAACGCAGAGATTTTGACAAATTTTCAGCATCAAAAACGCTGCATTTTTAACAGCATTGTGTGCACAAGAAAGCCCAATTTCCCATAGACTTTGCTTGAAAATCAAAATGCATGAATTTTTACATTAAAGCGCTGCAATTAAAAACGCTGCGGAAACGCATGAAAAAAGCAAAGTGCGCACATAGCCTTAAGGTTATTTATACATTAATATTTTATGTGACAATCCAGTTCTTTTTGTTTTACAGGGAATCTGTCAGCAGGTTTTTGTTATGTAAGCTAGAGCCAGAAGAGTTAAGACAGAGACTTCAGGGCTGCCTGTCTTGTCACAGTCCGATCTGTTGTTTATTTTCTATGTTTGTTTAAAAAACACGACCCTTAGGGATACTTTGCACACTACGACACCGCAGCTGCGATGTCGGTGGGGTCAAATCGAAAGTGACGCACATCCGGCGTCGCTGTCAATATCATAGTGTGTAAAGCGTTTTTGATACAATTAACGAGTGCAAAAGCGTCATAATCGTATCATCTGTGTAGTGTCCGACATTTTCATAATTGCGCGGCAGCGACGGTACGATGTTGTTCCTCGTTCCCCTGCGGCAGCACACATCGCTGTGTGAGAAGCCGCAGGAGCGAGGAACATCAGCTTACCTGCGTCACCGTGGTTCACGCCGGCTATGAAGAAGGACGGAGGTGGGCGGGATGTTTACGTCCCGCTCATCTCCGCCCCTCCGCTTCTATTGGCCGCCTGCCGTGTGACGTCGCTGTGACGCTGCACGACCCGCCCCCTTAGGAAGGAGGCGGGTCGCCGGCCAGAGCGACATTGCAGGGCAGGTAAGTGCATGTGAAGCTGCTGTAGCGATAATGTTCGCTACGGCAGCAATCACAAGATATCGCTGCTGCGACGGGGGCGGGTACTATCGTGCTCGGCATCGCTAGCATTGGCTAGCGATGTCGCAGGGTGCAAAGTACCCCTTAGGCCTTGTGCACACTCTGCTTTTTTGCTGTGTTTTTGCTGTCTTTTTGGTGCCGTTTTGGGCACAGTTTGTGGTCTTAAACTGCATGTATGACCTTCCCCAGCAAAGTCTATGAGAATTCTGAAGTGCTGTGCGCACACTGCTTCTTTTTTGCCTGCAGTTTTGGTTGCAGAAAAAAAGAAGCAGCATGTCACCTGCGTTTTGCCATTGACTATGTTAAAAAAAACGCAAGGGCAAAACGCACCAAAAATGCGGCAAAAACGCATGCGTTTTTTTATGCGTTTTTTCGGCCAGAGGTGCATTTTTCTGCCAGAGGGTGCGTTTTTCACTGGACAAACAAAACTGCAATGTGCGCACATACTCTTATCCTTGCTCAAGCTACAAAGCCATAGCAGTCCAGCATGCCCCCTCCTGTAATTGACACCTCACTGTCAATATACAATCTTTATGGAGAGCCTGGTGGCTCTCTCGGCTCTGCTACATGGCTAAATCTAAAAATTCTGATTCTATCAGAATGGCTACCACCAGTAATCTAAGTGACACATGGCTGGAATCAGGATCTCTGTCTCTACATTATGCTGCTCTCAGATGAGGTACCAAAAACCTGCTGACAGATTCCCTTTAACTTTTCTTCAAATTTGCATAGCAGTGCAGCAAATGTAGTACTGGTTTCAGTCATATTGTTGAATATCACAGAGAATAATTTGGTTTTCTAAACTATTTAGGCCCGTTTCACACGTCAGTGAAAAACACTGACGTTTTTCACTGGCGTGTAAAACACGCACATGTCCCTCCGTGTGGCGTGAATTACGGCACACGTGGGTTGTCTAAGTGCAATCCGGGCTCCGTTCTCCGTGGCCCGTGATTGCACTTAGAAATCAACTCTCCTGTGCGCGCTCCCGCTCTCCATGGTGCTGATCGCTCCCGCGGTGCAGCATCCGGCCGGCGCTGACCCCCGCAGCAGCTGCTTCCGGGTCGGCTGTGTCGTGCATCATGAATATGTGCGACAGTAATGAGCCAGCTCAGAAGCAGCAGGCTGCACGGGCTGCAGAGGACATCGCTGGACGCCGGGTGAGTAAAAATGTTTTTTATTTTAAAAGCACGTTTTTTTCTGGCACGTGTTTCACAGACCACACCACTGCGTGGTCCGTGGGACATCAGTGATGCCAGAAAAAAATGGACATGTCTCCGTGCGGCAATCACGCACACGCGGGTACGCTGCATGGAGACATGGTCAGTGAAACATCACTGACGTGTGAGCAGACCCATTCATTATAATGGGTCTGCGTATGTCAGTGATTCTGGTACGTTTAAAAAAAAGCACAAACGTACCAGAATCACTGACGTGTGAAACAGGCCTTACTCTGATATTTCCTTTTGATTAACCATGACTTATTTCTAATTGCCTCATTCTGCCATTTATTTAGTGTTTGTGGTACTGACCTGCGCTTTTCGCTATGGTCGGGATGACATGGAGCTCATTGGCTTGAGTTTCAGAAAGGACCTGTATGTATTGGACTGCCAAGTGTACCCCCCATTACCAGAGGACAAGAAACCCCTGACACCCTTACAGGAGAAGCTGCATGCTAAGCTGGGGAATAATGCCTTTCCTTTCAGCTTTAGTGTGAGTATAGTCACTAAATAAGCTTATCAGCAAGAGTTTTAATTTCATAACACATTTTATATTACTTTATTTTATATTATTAGATGGCCAAGAACTTACCATGTTCTGTGACACTGCAACCCGGACCAGAAGATTCTGGGAAAGTAAGTATTGCCATGATCACACCTTCATAGTGCGTCATTTGTCAACGTTTCTTTCTCTCAGACTTCAATGGCGTGCTTCACATACGCCAACCTGTGCGGTATAATGCAAAAGAATTCAATTTTAGATATTCCAAATACATCATACAGAAAAATCCTTTGTATTATGGGTGGTGAAATCCTTTGCCAAATCATTAGTTGGCACATGCATCACCAATCCAGTGCAACCCTACTGTGGATGTACTAGTGTTAATATCCGCAATATCACAATGTTCCATAACACATTTCCTCGTAAGTATAAGAATAATTCTATTTTATGTTGATACACTTCTGGACATGAAAACTGAAACAAGGCTATGCGCCCACGTTGCATTTTTATGTGTAGAAAATCTGCACATAAAAATGCATGTTTTGGCAGGAAAAAAGCAGCTGAAAAAACACGTTTTTATTGCGTTTGCTCGTTTTTTTACATGCTTTTTTCCTGCTTCTTTTTGTGCGTTTTTTAGTCATGGAGACAGCAGGGCTTCCTGCACTGTACACCCACGGTCGCTGCCTGGTCACCGGCCGATCTTACAGCTGAACTCACCGTTACTGCCAAGAGCAGTGCCCGCGTCGCTTCCGGCAGTTTAACTCCCTAAATGCTCTGATCAGTACGATCGTAGTGTTCAGGAGGCAGAGAGAGGAATCGCTTACATCTCCCTGGTGATCGGGTCCCTATAATGCGATCACAGGGACCTGATCGCTGCCAAGGATCCCTGTGTCGTCAATATGATGACCCCGGTTAACTGAGGTACTGATCGCCTCACAGACCTACGCCATTAGAGTTCCCTGCATCAAGGTCCTGTGGTAAAAACTGCAAGAACTAGGTGCAGGGAACCCCGGTGACATCACAAAGTGAACCAAGTTCAGGCCGGAGACTTTGCAGGAAACCCCAGTGATCTGCCAACATGAACTCGAAATGGCTGTAGGGATCCCCAGTATGGTCAAAAAAGGTCATAAAACTGCACAAAAAAGCAACATGGGCATTACACATGCGTTTTTTCCTACGTTTTTCACTGAAGTCAATTGGTGACAAAGGCAGGAAAAAATGCCGAAACATTTCACACGCTGCTTTTTTCAGCAAAAAAAACTGCAAGGTAAAAAGCACCTGCACAGGCACACCAAGTCATGATTCTCATAGACTTTGCTGGGATACTTTTTCCTTGCTTTTATTGATTAAAAGAAGCAAGTTAAGAAGCAACTTGGGCACAAGGCCCAAGATTATTTGTAATAATTTGAGCTCATTTTCTGAGCTTGTATAGAGCAATGTCTCCCCCAGAAGGTGGAATGTATTTCCAGACTGTAGAGAATACTCACTTATTATTAAAATATTACTATATAAATATGTTGGAAAATCCTTGGTAGAGAAATGTAACAATTGCAAATCCTCTTGTGGTACCTTTCCTCAGCGTTTGTCCTCATATTTATCCCTTTTTAACTTGCAGCCCTGTGGAGTGGATTTTGAAGTGAGAGGTTTCCCTGGAGAAAATGCAGAGGAGAAAGTCAACAAAAAGTAAGAACTTCTGTGTAATGAGTCAATCTTACATAACTTAAGGGTCAGGTATCTTCCTCGATCTTCTGACTTCCCACTGTGTGGCTGGATGGGCACTCCTGATTGACAGTTCAGGGCAGCAGCATTTTCGCATCTCAGCACATAATGTGTAGACTGGGGTAGAAGAGAAGAATAATTAGATCTGCACCAGCAGCACTGCAGTTAGCATTGGTGGGCAATACTTTACACCTGCTGCATATAATGCTCACCGCTGGTGTTGCTGAGGCTGCAAGTGGGAGTGGACCCACTACACCACAGACGGAACCTGAGCTTATGTGGGGCCCCGAGGTTCGGTGTCGGTGCAGCGGTGCATTACCTTCAGGGACTCCACGCGGCTGGATCTTGTCACAGGTAGGAAATCCTCTATTTTGATTGTCGTGACGCCACTCTCAGAATTGCGGTCAGTGGAGACCGCCACTGCAGGTTAGGGGGTGCCTGGGACTGATGGTGGGTGCAGTTAGTTGTAATAGCCTCCTGAGAGTGAGGCAAGCCCCAGGACCCTATGTAGGTGTGTGGAACCACAAGGCGCAGAATAACTCAACACAAGCAGAATGTCTTTCAGGGGTTTTACTCACTGTTGATGGCAGGGTGAGTAACCCGGGCGTAGCTGGGATGAACCAGGCTGGAACCAGGTATCCTTCAGGCTGACTGATGAGGGTGGCTACCAACTCGCCTTCCTTAGCCCTTTGTGTTTTGGGGTAACCCCTGCTTGAAGCCCTGCTGGGGTCGCCCAGGGAAGTTGCTGGTGCCTCTCTCCCCTTCTTTTTGGCCCGTTTGCTTGTAGCCTGGACCAGGTCACTCCGGCTGCTTGCCTCCTGTGAGCTATGGGCTCTCACTGTGGCTACGTGGCTGCGGACTCTGTGGTGTTGTCTTGGGGGTGTAAAGTGCCCCCTCATGCAGGTTTGGCAAGGGAAAGGTAGATCTATCCCTGCACTGGGACCTGCTACCCGTTTGGGCCTGGTATCTCCCTGACAGTCTCCTTACTTTCCACTCCGTTGCTCCCTCTTGAGTCGTGGGTGGATTTCGGGCAGCACTACCAGGTGACCGTTCTCCCCCGTCGGTAGTCACTGCGCGTACGTTGTCAGAATTGTGTAGAGCTACAGGGTCTGCTTCTGCTCTCCCTGAACTTCACCACTCAACTGTCTCGGCTCACTCTTCCCTCCTCTCCTATTCTTGCCTACGTCACCTAGCAACCAGGCTCTCTACCACACCCCTCGAGTGGAGATGGAGGCTTCGCCCCCTCCTGGGATCCCCAGGGGTCCTCTCAAAGGTAAATGTGTGAGACCTGATCACTATGCGCCTGTGTAGTCACACCTCGGTCAGCCTTCTGGATTACCTGTTTTGTACTGTCCCCAGCATGGGTGCAGTACTCAGTGGTGCCTGACCAGGTCAGGGGCGCCACATTCCCCCTTAGTTATCACCAGCACGTCCTCGGGCTGCAAGACAACATTTTAAAATGCGTAAAACAGTAAAACATGGTAAAACGTTTTAAGGTACCATACATCAGGTACCATACATCACCACCCTCCACCCACAAGTCCGTTAACCCACCCTAAACCCTCTCTCGTTGGCCGCGCCTTCAGCCACTTCTGGCAGGATGTAGAGGCGGCTTTCATGGTCTGGTGGTTTCAGGGTATACCTGGCCTGGTGGAGCCGCGCCTTCAGCCTCTTCTGGCAGGATGTAGAGGCGGCCTCCACAGTTGGTGCTGACCAGGTACCCTCTTTGTGGTGGAGAGCCAGGCCCCATAAACAGGCGTGCTCCCTGGTTGCAGGCGAGCCGGGCCCCATAAACAGGCTGGCTCTGGTGGTGGTACCTCTGGGGTAACTATTTACACTGCGAGAGTTTGTGGCTATAGCCAGTTCATAGCCTTAAGGTTCATTTTTCAAAGTGCAAAAAGAGGTTTCTCACACAAGTTCATGTGGGCACATTTCTTGAACATTAACGTTGCAAACTTTTCAAACTGCTGTACTTCTTACTTTGCTTTACTTTACATGAACTTTGCTCCTTCTTCCTCCTTACCAGGGCTTGGGCCTGTAGGGCTGCGGCACCTGTTGCTTTCTCCATCTCTGTCATCATCTGTAGTGGTCTCATCAATGGGTTCTTTGTCTTTTCTTTCCTCTTCTTCTGTGTCTGTTTCTTTTTCTGTATCTTCATCTTGTAGTGTTGAGACAGCAGGTTTACTGTAGGGATTGCTGGTACATGGTGTGACATCTAGTGCGTACCATCCGCGTTCTCCTTGGTGCATGGTGAATTCCACTGAGTCTCCTGTCTGTAGGTTTCTTCCTGGGTGTCCTCTAGGCAAATGTGCTCTAACATCCCTTCTGTTCACAAAGATGCCCTCTTTTACACCAGGTGCTACTATAAAGCCATATCCAGACCTTAGATTGAAGTCTTCTACAACTCCTCGACAAAGTGGGCCTCTGACCTGTGATTTGGCCCTTCTCAAGGACCGCTTTTCCTCTAAGTCTCTGGCCGTGACCTCGTCCTTCTCCTCGGGAGACTGCTGTGCAGGTGGATCCCTTGTCCTGCTGCGGCGCCGTGTCCTGCGGGCTGGGTCCGGCCTGGCTGCTATCTCACCGCTTGCAGGCTCCCAGGTGATGTACCTGGACAGATCTTCCTCAGCGGAGGATGTCGGTCCCTCTTCATCCCAGCGGGAGTACGGCAGCATCTCTGGCTCTTGGACGGGTGCTGCATCCACTGCTGATGGTTCTGGGGTCAGCTTCTCAGCTTCCTGGCCTCCCCTCCCCCTTAGTTCTTCTGGGCACTCCTCTTGTGGCAGCGCTAGGGATGGATTTTCATCAGCAGGCCCGGGCGGGGGACTCTTTGGCATGAATGTTGCAGGAGTCTTCTTGTGGGTATGCGGAGGGAGCAGATACCGGTCCACCATCTCCTTTGGGAAGTGGGCCTCTAGATCAGCCTTCAGCTTCCAGTATTCGGGGTCCTCCCCCAGCAGGGACTTCCTAGCAGGGACTTCCTTGGGCTGGGGAGCGATGTCTGCTCTGGCCTGGCAGGCCGGAGTAAATAATTGTTCAGTCTTGTCTTGGCGGGCCGAGCCTGGCGTGGCAGCGGCCTGGTCTTGGCGGGCCGAGCAGGGCATCGCTGCGGCGGCCTGGATTGGCGTCGCAGCTGCGATGGGATCTGTGCGGGCTGGGCTGGGCGCTTCTGCGGCCTGGATTGGCATCGCAGCTGCAGCCGGTTCTTGGCGGGTCGGGCAGCGCATCGCCGCAGCGGCCTGGATCAGCGTCGCTGTTGCGGCCGGTTCTTGGCGGGCCGGGCTGGGCGTCGCTGCAGCGATCTGGGCTTGGCGGGCCGCACCTGGCATGGCTGCGGCCTGATTCAGCACCTCACTTGCGGCGCGGACGAGCGTCGCTGCTGCGGTGGGGTCTTGGCGGGCCGGGCCTAGCATGGCGGCGGCCTGGGTCAGCGTCACACCTGCGGCGTGGAGGAGGGTCACGGTGGCAGCCGGATCTTTGCGGATCGGGCTGGGCATCGTTGCGGCGGCCTGGGCTTGGCGGGCCGCACCTGGCGTGGCTGCGGCCTGGTTCAGCGTCGCCGCGCCGGGCATCTCCCCAGGGACCGCGGGCATGGCAGCAGGGGTCGGGGCACTCGCGCTGACAGGGGCAACACAGGACTCACCCATCGGTAACATCATCGGGGTCTGAGTCGTCGCCGCTCGGTCTGGCACTCGTCGTGCGGTTCCCCTCTCATAGGCCTGAACTGCTTCAGCGATTTCCTGCAGCTCCGCACGTCCCTCTCGGATCTGCTGCACGATCCTCGCTTCCAGTCGGTCACTGAACTGGGCAAGCTCCCAGGACCACCAGGCAGCGGAACCCGGCTCTGGGCTCCTATCTTCAGATGCCATCTTCACCGCGTCGTCGCTGCCCTGCAGATCTTTTCTCAGCAGCAGGCCTCCGACTCTTCCTTGCAGCCTCAGCGCCAGTTCCTTCACTGCTTTGAACTCTTCACCCAACAGCAGGCTTATCAGTTTCTGCTCTGCCTTTTCCAGCAGCAGGCTTCTGGCTCCCTTTCTTTCCCGACGTCTCTGAACGCCTCCGCTCTCATCACTTGCGAAGCCAGGACTCTTCAGGGGATCTCTGGGTAGCCACACCTCTTCGTGGGCGGTAACTTCTCCCAGCGCGGGCTGCTGTTGTTTTTCAGCGCGCTTTTCATGGTGGCAATATGGCGGCGCTTCCAATTTTCCAAGCGGACCGCCCAGGCACATGGTCACCTGTCTGAACAGGTCTAGTCCTTATCCTGTTCGTGACGCCAGATGTGTGGGGCCCCGAGGTTCGGTGTCGGTGCAGCGGTGCATTACCTTCAGGGACTCCACGCGGCTGGATCTTGTCACAGGTAGGAAATCCTCTATTTTGATTGTCGTGACGCCACTCTCAGAATTGCGGTCAGTGGAGACCGCCACTGCAGGTTAGGGGGTGCCTGGGACTGATGGTGGGTGCAGTCAGTTGTAATAGCCTCCTGAGAGTGAGGCAAGCCCCAGGACCCTATGTAGGTGTGTGGAACCACAAGGCGCAGAATAACTCAACACAAGCAGAATGTCTTTCAGGGGTTTTACTCACTGTTGATGGCAGGGTGAGTAACCCGGGCGTAGCTGGGATGAACCAGGCTGGAACCAGGTATCCTTCAGGCTGACTGATGAGGGTGGCTACCAACTCGCCTTCCTTAGCCCTTTGTGTTTTGGGGTAACCCCTGCTTGAAGCCCTGCTGGGGTCGCCCAGGGAAGTTGCTGGTGCCTCTCTCCCCTTCTTTTTGGCCCGTTTGCTTGTAGCCTGGACCAGGTCACTCCGGCTGCTTGCCTCCTGTGAGCTATGGGCCCTCACTGTGGCTACGTGGCTGCGGACTCTGTGGTGTTGTCTTGGGGGTGTAAAGTGCCCCCTCATGCAGGTTTGGCAAGGGAAAGGTAGATCTATCCCTGCACTGGGACCTGCTACCCGTTTGGGCCTGGTATCTCCCTGACAGTCTCCTTACTTTCCACTCCGTTGCTCCCTCTTGAGTCGTGGGTGGATTTCGGGCAGCACTACCAGGTGACCGTTCTCCCCCGTCGGTAGTCACTGCGCGTACGTTGTCAGAATTGTGTAGAGCTACAGGGTCTGCTTCTGCTCTCCCTGAACTTCACCACTCAACTGTCTCGGCTCACTCTTCCCTCCTCTCCTATTCTTGCCTACGTCACCTAGCAACCAGGCTCTCTACCACACCCCTCGAGTGGAGATGGAGGCTTCGCCCCCTCCTGGGATCCCCAGGGGTCCTCTCAAAGGTAAATGTGTGAGACCTGATCACTATGCGCCTGTGTAGTCACACCTCGGTCAGCCTTCTGGATTACCTGTTTTGTACTGTCCCCAGCATGGGTGCAGTACTCAGTGGTGCCTGACCAGGTCAGGGGCGCCACACTTACCCTTAGTGGGAGGAGCTTAACTAAGGTAGACCCCAGGTACCACATCCGGTGCAGTGACCAGGACTGTGGCAGCTGATCCCCAGGATGGGAGACGGACTCAGGTATGGACACAGGTGCAGGCAGGTACAGGCGGGATGGCTGAGACAGACAGACAGGTGGGTATGGACAGGTATGGTGGACACGCCAGGGTAGATAGGCATGGAAAGGCAGGTACAAGTGACAGGACAGGTACCCGGAACCTGTCAACTAGCTAGTAGACAGACAGACTAACTAGAGACGTTACACAGGCACCTCCCCTGAAGGTAAGGGTTCCTTGAATACACAGTGCCTCTCAGTTGTAGGCTGAGAGGCATTTCCAGGAAATGTCATGGAGGCCCTTTAAGAAGAGGGCCAGTGTGCACAAGCGCCTTAAGCGCATTCCCAGAGAGCCTGAGCGGCATGCACATGCCCTGGGGGAGGAGAGGACAGGAGCACATGTGGATGGCTGCAGGGCAGTGGAGGAGGAAGCAACCCGGCCAGGGCGGTGAGTAAGTCGACGTTGCTGTAGGGATGCCGGCGCTACAATGCATATGTTGAGGAGTTAGTCTATAGAAATGAATAGGACTGACGAGAGGTAGCCGTGATCAGGAGTTAGCAGGCATGCTCAAGAAAGTGCAATCCTCAAGTCCAAAAGGGCCGCAGCGTAAACTTGCAGGTAGCAGCATAGAATATTTGGCCGCAAACCCAAATTACAAACCCAAATTACAAACTTGCTTATGTTTACACTGTCTCCTGAGAATATCAGTTAAATAAGTTGGGACTAACCCTTCAAGATGACCTGTTACCAGGTAAAAACAAAGTTTTTCATCTTGTTTTCTTCCAGCTGATCTCTTGAGTATTCCACTTTTTTTTTTGATCAGTGGGCATTGTTCATAGCATTCTCTTGGGCATGTCTTTAGCGTACTCCACATAATTTTCCTACAAGCAACACCCCCCTTGATAAAGATCATAAAAATTAGCAAGTCGGGCAGGCAAAATAAAAAGTGTTATTTCAGGAATTGTAGATGAATAGAGGGAACAAAAAATTGTAAAAATTGTCCACTTTTCACTTGTTGATAGGTCCTCTATCATGTACAAATCCTGTTATTTGTCATTTCAAACATACAGACAATTACAGAGGTAAACTACTTTACATAATGCGCACCAGCACTGGCCATCAGTATTTGTAACATACAATTTGAAAGAAACATGTGACAACTACCTAAATTAAAAAAAAAAAAAAAGACATAAAAGGTTGATAAACTGTTGTGTGTGGCAATTGATACAAATAATTACCCTAAAAATGAAAAAGCTGTAGATGAAAATTCACCTAATGAGGTAGAAAGACACGTAAAGGATCTTGACATGAAGGCCCCAATTCTTCAAAGTGTTCAGACCAGAAATGTGACATTTTGAAAAGTCGCAAAACTCTTGCACAACACAGGGTTGAGCAAAAATCTTTCGACATTGGTGTTTTCATACTAGCTGCATCAAAATGGTCGTAGCTAGGTAGAACGGCACGTGACGACACCCACTTGTATAATTCTTGATGAGCGGGAGAGTGCCCTATGCCACAGCTCTTCACCAGTCAATAGCTGGAGTAAGGTTTGCCGAGAGGCGCATCGCGTGGCCCACTACTTTTAAGATGAGCCAGATTTGTTAAGAGGGGTGCGACTTTTAATGATTCAAGTGCTTCTGACTCCAACACACCCCACTCATCAACACCGGTGTAAACAACATTGATCTTGATGGTTTTTTTAACTGAACATGTAGTTCAGTTTTGTAATTACTGTTGAATTTAGATAATCTCATTGTACACCACCTGACACAAGCAGTTTTGTGTATACAGCTCATTCATATAAGTGCCCTTACATACCAGCTTAGCTAGGCCGAATTTCATTTACAAACAAATAAATTATTAAAAAGGGGCAGGATATGTGAAGATCAAAATATACAGTATGACAATTTAGAGGGTTGTTCCCATCTATATTTATGGCATATCTACAGACTTATGCCACTTCATCTGGATGTTGCTATTATAGTTATGGTGATCCCATACCAAGATGCCCCCCCTTACTAATTTACTTGATAATAATGGCCAATGATGAACCCTAATGCAGACTAAATGACATAAAGGTTTAGCTGTAAAATCAAAAAACCTAACGGCACTTCCTAACAGACAAATATGAACAAGTGCATACTGAACATGAAATATACTCTAACAAATAAACAGCTGCACTTTGAAACGCTAAGGCATGCAAGTGCTGAATATAGGAATTTGGACATGCATTACTGCTAAGGAAATCAATTTTAAAATTGAGACACTAGGCACATAAAATGGCCAGTTTAATGTGAGCCCAGCAGCCAGTGTCAAGGCGTATCTTTTTATGCTGGCTCCCTGCCTCTACATCAGCTGAAAAAGCCTACAATTTTATGGGCATGCAGGAACCTGCTAATAGCAAGTTAAAGATTGCCTTAACCCCTCAACGACCGCCGGCAGTAATATTATGGCCCAGCGGTCATAGTGTTAATCCCTGCGGGCTGCTGCAAGCAGCCTGAGGTGATCAGCGAACATCTCAGCTGATTTAAACAGCTGACGTGTGTCTGCTAGGCACAAGCAGAATCGCTATCCACCCATGCCTTTTAACTCCTTAAATGGCGCTGTCAAGATGAGACAACGCCAGATTAACGGTGATAGCGGTAGATCCGTATTCACAGGCCAATACCGGAAGTCACGTGACGTGATCACATGGATCCGTTGGTTGTCATGGTAGCACAGGGTCATGTGATGACTCCTACATGACCTAGGTCTAGAAGGAACAGCTGAGTGGTGCTTGTTACAAGAGGTGATCATTTCTCCCAGTCTGAGCGGTGCTGCTCTGATCGGGAAAAAAGAATGAGCGATTACGATCAGACTGCTGATCATTATAGTCACCTAGGAGGACCTAGTAAAATTAGAAAAAAAAAAGATTAAAAAAAGTTTTAAAAAATTTAAAAAAAAATAAAAAAACCTAAGTTCAAACCACCCCCCTTTCGCCCCATTGAAAATTAAAGGGTTAAAAAAAATTAAAAATATACACACATTTGGTATTGTCGCGTTCAAAAACGCCTGATCTATGACAATTTAAAATCAATTAATCAGATTTGTAAACGGCGTAGCGGCAAAAAAATCCAAATGCCAAAATTACATTTTTTGGTCTCCGCAAATTTTGTGCGAAAAGCAATAACAGGCGATCAAAACGTAGCATCTGCGCAAAAAATGGTTCGATTTAAAAACATCTGCTCGAGACGCAAAAAATAAGCCATTACTGAGCCATAGATCCCAAAAAATGAGAATGCTACGGATTGCGAAAAATGAAGCAAAGCGTGCGCCACTTTTTTGGACAAACTTTTGATTTTTTTTTAACCCCTTAGATAAAAGTAAATGTAGCGCCCCTGACTATATCAGGGTGCTGAAGGGAATTGCACCCTTTCCCTGGGGTGCAAGACAACCCCCAATGGTTCAAGGTTCCCAACAATCGGTGTCACTACCATCAGCACCACAAATCCCAACCACACCTCACATCATGACCTGTCAGACACACCAGTGGGTTAGTCAAGCTGAAATAGGTCCACCCAACGTAGGGGTCAGGCAGACTGGTGGGAGGGAGGAAGTAGTGAGTCAAGTGAGAGCCCTCAAAGACTGAAAAGCTGGAGTGTTAGCTCCCGGGGAGCTAGACCAAGGTTGGGTCGCAGATGGTGGCCCGGGACCAGAGGAGTCGGGGACCGGTTGCAGGGACATTGGACAGGGTTGTAATGGACGTAGTCTTGGAGGACTGTCGGCACCAGAAAGCCCAATAACTGGACCGGTACCGAGCACGGCGGAGTACAGGACCCTAGGTCAGGAACCGATTCAACGTCCTGATAATTTACCTGGGAGGGAGAGTATCTTTATAAACTTTCCAAAGGCGGGCTTTGCACGCTGCGACATCGGTAACAATGTGTTACCGACGCTGCAGCAATAGTCCCCGCCCCGTCGCAGGTACGATATCTTTTGATTGCTGGCGTAGCGAACATTATCGCTACGCCAGCTTCACATGCACTCACCTGCCCTGCGAAGTCGCTCTGGCTGGCGAACCGCCTCCTTACTAAGGGGGTGGGTCGTGCGGCATCATAGCGACGTCACACGGCAGGCAGCCAACAGAAGCGGAGGGGTGGAGATGAGCAGGACGTAAACATCCCGCCCACCCCCTACCTTCCGCATAGCCGGCCGGGACGCAGGTAAGGTGATGTTCCTCGCTCCAGCGGCTTCACACACAGCGATGTGTGCTGCCTGCTGGAACGAGGAACAACATCGTACCGTCGCAGCAGCGGCATTATGGAAATGTCGGACCCTACACCGATCATACGATAACGACGCTTTTGCGCTCGTTAATCATATGTAAAAGGCTTTACACACTACGATGTCGACAGCGACGCCGGATGTGCATCACTTTCGATTTGACCCCACTGACATCGCACCTGCGATATCGTAGTGTGCAAAGCCCGCCTAAGAGCTCAGAGATTGAAGGCATCAGCACAACGCGGGGAATAGGTTTTTCCAAACAAAGCAACCAACTGAAAACTCAAGTGCCAGCCATCAAGAGCACAGCTACACTACATATAGTGAGCGGGGCCCCGACCCCAGAGGCCGGAGCCTTCCCTACCTGTGGAGGGACTGACACCTTGTTGCTCCACACCATCTGCCCCGGTACTCCTTTCAGCAGCGGTGGTACTCCCATTACCGCAACCCGCAGGTGGCGTCACGAACTTCTCCCCTGTAAATATCCCCTTTCAAGGATAGGGGTGCTGTGCCGAGCCCGGGTCCGGTCCCCTCGAGCCACGATCACCCCGGATCCGAGCACCCCAGTCTGCGCCGGGGCGGCACATAAACCTATACATATTTGGTGTCTACGAACTCGCACCGACCTCAGGCATCCCAATAACACATCAGTGTTACCATATAGGCAACACAGGGAATAAAATATCCCAAAAACAATAGTGCAATCGCACTTTTTTTGCAATTTTTCCGCATTTGCAACTTTTTTTGCCATTTTCATAGTAGTATTGTGGCACCCTGGCCTGGCCAGGTCGTCACAGATAACATACAAACAACTCCCCACCCCCATTAGACAGGGACACCAGCCAAACAAAAATCCTTGTTGCCTCCCTCCAGTGTCTGATGTCCACACCAGGTGGGGCGGAGCCAAGCGGTTGGCCCCACCCACCGAGGAGTTCACAGGCCTGGAGGCGGCAAAAGTGTCAGAACAGTTTAGGATGTTGAAGAGTGAGGAGTAAGCACTTGGGTGTCTGGGTTTGTGGCCCACGCACTGACAGCAAGGTTGGCAGACGGTGGTGGCCGTCTGCAGGAGTGGTGGAGCAACGCGGAACCGTAGGACCGGGGTCGGGCGACAGCCCACCGGTACCGACCGGGGAGCGAAGTGAAGCCAGCACACACAGGCAGGGCCATCGGACCCCGACCAGGCTTGGAGCCGCCGTCAATAGTCAGATCCGAATGTGACTGGAACCCCAGGGGTTTCACAACAGCAAAAGTCCCGATTGAAGGCAACAGCCCACACCGTGAGGGTATACAGCTACCGCTTAAGGCTAGAGACCCAAGGGCCAGCGCCTGCGGGCGAACGGCTCCTCCGGTACCCATACACCGGGGAGCGGACTACCGTTGGGAATCCATACTAGTCAGAAGGAGAACATCAAGTTGCAGGGAAAGACAGCCGCCATCACCTGTCCGGGGAGAAACACTGCAGCCGGCTGCGGGACCCGTCCATCCAGCCGTTTGGTTTACCGAGGACTTTGTACCTTTCTTACTGAGTGAGTACACCCGCACCATCCGGCACCACGCCGCGCTGTCCCTGCAACCCTGCATCTCGCCAACCCTGCCTCCCTGTCACATCACTGGGCCCCGGGACCACCGACCCCTACCCACGGAGGGGGAAAACAACATCCCAGCTGCTCCCCACCATCGCTGCCGGGATCCCCGTCACCAGCAGCGGTGGTGCCCATCTTCACCACGACCCGTGTGTGGCGTCACGGACTAAATCCCCCAAACCAACCACCTCTTTCACTCACGGGCGAGGAGCGCCACTCGAGTCCCCGGATCCGGCCCACCGCTCGAGCCACCGAGCAGCAGCAGTAGCCGCAGCAGCGCCGGACCCGAGCGTTAGTGAGAGCACACCAGCGACGGCGTCCTCCCCGCCCGCAACAGTATACTATGTGGTAAAACTCATGATTTCATGTAAAAGTACAGATCGTTCCACAAAAAACAAACCCTCACATGACCATATTGACTGAAAAATTAAAAAGTTACATCTCTCGGAAGAATGGCGAAAAAAAAAATGGAAAGCGCAAAATTGCCCGGTCGTGAAGGGGTTAAGCTGGTGGGAAGAAGTGCTCAGTCATAAGGCATGACCCTATAATCTTAAATGAAAAAAAAATGATGGCAGTCAGCTTATCTGTTAGATAAAGGTTTGGATGATCATATCACAGCTGCAAAGAAAAAATAAAATGTAAAAATAGGAACAGAACAAGTGAGCCCAGGCTTGTGATCTGTAAATCAACCAAGCACGGGTAACGGATTTAAAATATTCAGCCGTTTGTGATGCTATTGTGTACCTGAGAGGGTAGCTATCTGACATTTATGTCATACCTTGTGGAAATGCTGTAAATGTCCTAAATTGGAAAACCATTTTAAAGAATAGCAAAGTATATCGGCACATGCTGTATTTATCTTACTTATATATTAATTCCAAAGCGCTTGACAGACATCTTTGTCCCTATCGGGGCTCACAAATTAAATTCTCTATCAGTATGTCTTCGGAGAGTGGGAGGAAACCCATAAACATGGGGAGAATATATAATCTGCTTGCAGATGTTGCCCTTGGTGGGATTTTAACCCAGGAATAAGCAACAGTGCTAATCACTGAGCCACCATATGCATCTACTAATGAACTAAATATTCTATATGCTTTACAAAATAGCACCTGGGCTGGGATGACTGGGCTGGGATGACTGGGCTGGGATGACTGGGCTGGGATGACTGGGCTGGGATGACTGGACTGGGATGACTGGGCTGATGTTTATTGATCACTTTCATCCTAGATCACTGCATGAAGGTACAAACAATAATCTTGCAACCTGGAAATGATGTGCTGAGACATAAGCCTGAGGTTTCATGGCGATGCTTCTACCATGGGTCTACAGGATGTCTGTAGCATATTACTGCTTGTCACATGGAGTACTGAAGACGTGTCCTGTTTAATGAATATTCATTTTAGTTTTAATCTCATATTCTCTCACCACTAGGAATGTAGTGCGTCTTATCATTAGGAAAGTCCAGTTTGCCTCAGAAGCCACCGGACCAGCCCCACATGCAGAAGTCACCCGCCAGTTCATGTTATCAGACAAACCACTGCAATTGGAGGCCTCATTAGATAAGGAGGTAACATCTCTCATATTTATGTCTTGTCATATTCTCATATTTTAGCATTCATACATCAGAATAAGTAATAAATTCATGCTTACCAGGACAATGATGAAAAAATCAGATAATATTACTGTATTTGACAAAAAAAAACGTTGTGGAAATGAACACTAGAGCAAAATAGAAACTGAAGGGCGATATATACAAAACCATGAGATGTTGAATGGGGTACTGTGTATTTATTATTAAAGGGAATCTGTCAGATGATTTTGTAGTACAATACTAATGTTATCTTTAAATAGGGCTTAAGGAAACCTTTCAGGATCAGTAAGATTTATAGCTTTACCTTATCTTGTTATCTTGCTGTAAGCTCTGTAGATTTCACAATCACTATCACCGCTGAGAGGTGGGAGGAGGTATGGGTGGGGGCTGCAGTACAAATTCAGTTCAGATTTTCTATCACTGATGCCAGCCCTGAGAGGTGGGAGGTGGGAACAGTGAATATGCAGTTTGTATTTACATTTCCTTGACTAGTTACTATGTCAAACTGAATTCTACAGAGCTTACAACAACATAACAGGAACAGGGAGAGCTATAAAAGTTATAGATCCTGAAAGGTCTCCTTAACCCCTATTTAAAGATAACATTAGTATTGTAATAGAAAATCACCTGACAGATTCCCTTTAACTTATATTATTATATTATGGAAGCATATGTCGCGGGCGGAGGAGGGGACGCTGCGCTCTCCCACTGCTCGGGTCCGGCTGCTGCTGCCGCTGCTCGGTGGTGGCTCGAGCGGTGGGCCGGATCCCGGGGACTCGAGCGGCGTTCCTCGCCCGTGAGTGAAAAGGGTGGGGATTGATTGTGGGGATTGGATATTGTCCGTGACGCCACCCACGGTTGTGGTGATATTGGTGACACCACCGCTGCTCTGGACGGGGATCCCGGGAGCGATGATAGGGAGCAGCCTGGATGTTAGTTCTCCCCTCCGTGGGTAGGGGGGGGGGGGGTTGGTTGTCCCGGGGCCCGGTGATGGGGGTAGGGGTGAATGGCAGGCGGGTTACGGGGCCTGGTGAGGTGCAGGGTCGCGGGGGCAGCGCTGTGCCACACGGCACTGTGGTACTCACTCAGCCAATGATGAGGACACAGTTCTCAGTAAAACACACGGCTGGATGGACGGGTCCCACAGACGGCTGCGGTGTTTCTCCTCCCGGCAGGTTGATGGTGACTGCCTTTCCCTGCACCTGTGTTGTGTTACGGTTCCAATGGCTTCCCACCGGTAACCCGCTCCCCAGCTTGGATGGGTGCTGAAAGAGCCCCTTTTGCCCGCAGGCTCTGGGCCTGGGAACTTTAGCCTTGGCGGTGACTGTGTTTCCCTCTCTCGGTTGGACGGTTGCCTTCTGTCGGGACTTGGCTGCTGGGAAACCCAGGAGGTTCCCTTCGCTAACGGATTTGGCAAATTCACGGCGACTCCTAGCCTTGCCGGGGTCCGTAAGCCCCTGCCGTATGGTGCTGGCTTCTCTTTGCGTACCGGTCCGGTACCGCCGGGCCACCGCCCGTCCACGGTCCTTACGGATAGCTCCAATAGGCCTCTCCTGCAGACGGTCACCACCGTCTGCCAACCGTTCTGATCTGTCCGGGCCACACACCCGGACCAACTTCTGTCTGCTCAACTGCTACTTCCCTCCTTCCACTTTCACTTCCAAACGCTATCTCCTGCTTTTCCTGCCTCCAGGACTGTGAACTCCTCGGTGGGTGGGACCAACCGCCTGGCCCACCCCCTGGTGTGGACATCAGCCCCTGGAGGAAGGCAACAAGGGTTTTTGTCTGACTTTGGTGTGCCTGACCGGGAGTGTGGGGTGTGTTGGTGTTGTGCTTGTGACGTCCTGGCTTGTCCAGGGCGCCATACATACTACATAGCATAGTCAATGTAAACGTAAAATGATGAACCGTGAATGGACCAAGCAAGAGTGACACATCACAGCAAAAGGTTAGAGACACACAGGTGAGAGGTCTCCCTGATCTTTTTGGGCTTGTAGACATAGCTCTGCCCCCATACATGTAAAAATATAAAGGGATGAGAGGGCTGAAGTCGCAGGAGATGGTAGTACTACACACCTGTGTGTGTCCAATTCATCTGTAAAGGAGAAAGTGTGGACATATGACATTACTGATGACGAACAGCACTATGAACTTATCATACATAAAATTACACAATTTATAGTTTCTCTACCATGTTACACTACAGAGGAGGTTTTTTTTACTAGGTCCAAATGTACAAGATTTTGTCCTTTTAGTGTCCTCATTCATTTAATGTTGATTATTATAAAGTACTAAACATACAAACATGAGAAAAACTAAGTACACCCTATTTGAATTCTAAGGTTTTAGTTATCCCAACATAATACAATAAAAAGAAAAAACATCTGGTGCTTAGAAGATCTTATAGTTAAATAACTACAACCTCAGATGAACCACAAGGCATGACAAATTATACCGTGTCAATTTACTTAAAGGGTTATTTCAATTATCATTAATGGGTATTGTTGGATAATGCTTATAAATACAGGCAATTGTGCACTTTACTGTTTTTTTAGATTTTCATTCTTAGCCTTGGAGAGCCACCACTGTTGCTAGACAGTAGAAAATGTGCAGTGCTTCCAAGCTCTTATCTCTAGTGCTTGTAAGCATGGTACTGAGGCAGGCAAAGTATCACTAGCTCACGCTGTTATCTCCTAATCCAGGTGTGGGGAACCTTTTTTCTGCCAAAGGCCATTTGGACATTTTGTACCATTATTTGGGTACAGTATCAACTTGAACTTATCCTATAATATTTGGTAAAACAGTTAAATAACATACCCATAATGTGATGGCTGGAGCAGTTTCTCTTTAGTAAGACATGTGATGCTAGGTTGCTACTTGAAGCTATGTTTCCTGGTTTGCATTAGTCAGGCTGGAGAGAAGCCAAATCTTTGTGATAATGTACTGCCCCCGGGCAAGCAGCTTATCCGCTGCCACCGCTCGGATCCGGATCCGCGGTGGCTCGAGGAGTCTCCGGACCCGGGGGTCGCGTGGCCACTCGATTACAAGGAGGGGGGCAGATATGTACAGGGGGATTTTGGAAAGTTCGTGACGCCACCCACGATGCGTGGTAATGTGAGGGACCACCGCTGCCGTTGGGGAGCCCGGTGGCGATGGTGTGGTAGCCTGATGTTTAACCCTTCCGTGGGTAGGGGGTTGGTGTCCCGGGGCCCATTGGTGTTGGATGGTGGAGTTTGGGTGCCGTTGGGGAATAGGTGCAGAGGGGGTTTCCAATGTACTCACTCAGTCCTAGAATAACCACACCGACAGCTTGTAAGCCAAAGTTCTAAGCACCATCGTAGTCCGCGGGGAGTACGCCTGGATCCGTGCCCTCGTTGTTGTTGTTGGTCTGTGGCCCTATCCCTGGCATTTTAGTCTCACTTGGACCCATTGGTATGAAACTCTCCGGGTCCCGCTCACCCGTATGGCTAACGGAGTGAGCTGGCTCTCAGGGTTCACGTGTAGGATTTCTTTGGACCGTAGTGGGAAAGTCCTATCCCATCGGTGCGCTAGTAGCCCGATTTTGGAGTGGGTTGGGGAGGACACTTGAAGTCTTCACCCCAACGGGTAAATTACCAGAACGTGTGAAGCTACTTTCCAGCCTGGGGTCCACGTACCCCGTCGTGCCCTGACCCCTGCCCGGTGATGGCTCAAGGCCGCCGGCTGCCCTCCTCGGCAGTCCGTGCCCCTTGACACTGTCCCCTGCGACTGGGGTTCCAGCTCCTACCAGGCCCAGACCAACGTCTGCCACCTAGTACTCAGGAGTCTTGCTCCGTGACCTCTCCCTCGCAGAGAGTCACTTCAACTCCTTCATTCTCAACTCCACTGCTCAACTGTCACTGTCCTCACTATCTCCTCACCAACCCCCCATGTGAGCGGCCCTATTCCCTTTAGGCCCCCCAATGGTGTGTCTGGTAGGTTCAAGAGGGAAGTGTTCCTAGTATTTTTATTGAACTAGCTGTCAACAACACCTGAGGACTGGGATCCGTTAACCAAGGAGGGTGAATACCGTGCAGAAGGGCAGGTTTCACAATGCCCTATGACGACCTGATAGGCCATGGCGTCACAATAACACAGATTTATATTACATTGCATGTCTCATCACAGTGAAAAATGTATCACTGCTTACAATTATAATTATAGAACTCAAGCAGTGGGAAGTCTGAAGTATATACATCACATAGGAGACACTGAAATTCTTCTGTATACACATCACATAGGGGACACACAAACTGCTGTATATGCATCATATAAAAGACACTGATACTGCTGTATACATCACATAGGAGACACTGAAACTGCTGTATATATTTCAACATCACATAGGAGACACTGGGGATGCAGCATATACATCACATAGGAGAATCTGGGGGTGCAAAATATACATTTTATAGGATAGACTGGGGCTGACGCATGTGTCGCGGGCGGGGAGGAGGGTGTCAGCACACCGCGCTCACCCCTTCTGCTCGGGTCCGGCAGCTGCTCCTGGTGGCTCGAGCTGTGGGCCGGATCCCGGGGTTTCTCGAGCGACACTCCTCGCCCGTGAGTGAAAGGGGGTGTTTGTTGGGTGTGGGGATTGTTATAGTTCGTGACGCCACCCACGGTTGTGGTGATTTCACCACCGCTGCTCTGTACGGGGCTCCCGGGGATGGTGATGCGGAGCAGCCAGGTGTTGTGTTGCCCCTCCGTGGGTAGGGGTGGTGATCCCGGGGCCCGGTGATGGAGAAGTGGGTGCGGGGCCTGATGGGCGCAGGGACGCGGGGGCAGCGCTGTGCCTTGCGGCACTGTGGTACTCACTCAGCCTGACACACGGACACAGTTTGTACGGTAAACCAAACGGCTGGTAGGACGGTCCCACAGACGGCTGCACCTGCACTCCCGGTAGGTGACGGTGATGTCCCTCTTCCTTGCACCTATGTTTGACTTGTGGTAGCGGTGGATTCCCTCCGGTTACCCGCTCCCCGACTGCAATCTGGGCCGGAGGAGCTCTACACTTTGCCCGCAGGCGCTGGCCCTGAGAAACTGGTGCCATGGCGGTGGCGGTGTCTCTCTGCTTCAGGTTGGGCTGTTGCCTTCAATCGGGACTTGGTTGTTGGGGGATCTGCGTCCCCGTCACTGACGGATTCGGCAAATTTGGCGACTCCTAGCCTTGCCGGGGTCCGAGAGGCCCCTGCCCTGGTGCTGACTGTCCTTCGGAACATTGCTCCAGACCACCGGGCACACAGCCAACGGGGTCCTTCCAGGAACTTCCAAACGGTCCCACTCCAGACAGTCACCGCCGTCGCTGACCTTGCTGATCTGGCCCTACACAAAGCTGGACCCTTCAGGCTGTCTTTCTCTTCTGTCACTTCACTTGCTTTCCTCCTTTACTACTTTCACTTTCACTTTCTTAACTCCTCTACTTAACTCAACTTCACTCTTGCCCTGCCTGGGCTACTCTCTGTTGTTACTCCTTCCACTTCCTCCTCCTGGACTCAACTGCCTGGTTACTTCCTGCCTCCAGAGTTGTGAGCTCCTCGGTGGGCGGAGCCAACCGCCTGGCCCACCCCCTGGTGTGCATCATCAGACTCCTGGAGGAAGGCAACAAGGATTTGTAGGTTAGCTGTGATGTGCCTACCTGGAGTGTGGGGTGTGGTGGTGTTGTGACCTGTGTCCCCTGGCTTGCCCAGGGCGACACATTCCCCCTTAGCAAAATGCAGACCGTCCGCGGGCTGCCGTCCTACACCGGTTTTATTTTTCTGTAAAAGGGGTAACAGGGTTAAGAAAACATAAATAACATTTTTAATCAAAACTCTTCCCAAGACGGGAGGCACATTTACTTGAACGTTGCAACGGTATACGGTCACGGTTTCCGCTCTCTCCCACCCAAGCAACCTGGCCCTGATGCTGCCCCTAAAGCCCAGGCAGCACCCCTTGACCCACAGTCCAGCACAAGTTACCCGAGCGGGATCTGTCCTTCCCCTCCAGAGGGTGGCCACCGGTTCCTTTGGTGGCTGGGCCCTGGCCTGCTCTGCTCAGGGCCCTCCCTCCAACCTGCCTCTCCGGAGACGGTATTGCGGAAACGGTAACGGTAACCAACATATTTACAAGCCACTTAACGTTTGTGGTGCCCTGCAAGTTCACGGGCTTGTCCATGGATAGTTCCCATGCAAATAAACTTTAAACGGTCCCCACAGGGACAACGGTGCCAGCTCCAGCCGGTTCAATCACATCAGCAAATCAGGTAAAACTTCGGGCATTTTCATTTTCCTTATCATTCTTTTGCAAACTTTCAAACAAACAACAACAAACTTAAACTCAGTGGTGGTCCCAACGGGGACTGCTGCTACGGGCACCCACGGCCCTACTCCGGTCCTCCAGGCTCCAGTGCTCCTTCCAAGGGAGGGGGCGCGGCGCTTGCTAGGGCTTCTGGGCTGCCCTTCAATCTAGCGTCCAGCGCAAACCACCCTCGCTCCCCAAAGAACCGAGTGTACTCAACAATATCACCCGGCATCAGATTACGGCCAGGATGCTCCTTGGGCAGGTGGGCATTCACATCCCGCCGGGCTACAAAAACTTCGGCCTCCAGGCCCGGCTCGTAGATGAACCCGTAGCCCCGGCGGACATCAAACCGCCTCACCTGCCCCACGTACAACGGTCCTCGGGCACGGGAGGTCGCCCGCCGGAGGTGCTCATTCTCCCGGATCGCTCTGGCCACCAGTTCGGCCTTTTTCCGCTCCCTCTCCTCGATCTCCAGGCCCAGCGGTACCGGCTCCCTATCCCAGTACGGCGCTGCTGCCAGCGCCGGCGCACGGGTCGGGCCCCGCGGGACATCCAAAACGTTACCCACTGTCAGGAAGGTGGGCGGCGTATCCCGCGGTGTCATGGCCTTGGGCGCTGCCTTGCAGCAACAACCCAGCGCCACCTCAGCCGAGGTGTGGGGGATGGGCATAGGGGCTTTCCGCTGCCGGGCCTTCGGCTCGGAACGGGTCATCGGCTCCGGCTCGGGAAGTTTTTCAAGGGATGCCTCCGGTTCTACTTTCGGTGTCTTCCACGGTAACACCTCCGGTGTGCCGCGGGCTCCGGTTACAGGTCGGCCCGCCTGGGCGGGGACGCTGGGTACTGCTACCGGTTGCGGTGGTAGCAGGCCTAGTGGCGGGGTCACGGCCCCCGGGACGGGTGGCGAGGGAGGCAACGGGGGGAGAGGGCTTGGACCGGGCCCCACAGCCGCGATGACCGGCCCTGCAAGGGCATCGGGACGTGGGTCACTCACACTCCCTTTCTCCGCCTCCTCCTCGCGTCTCCGCACGGTGGCTACAACGTCCGCCATGTCGGCCTCCCACTCCTCCATGAGGAGCTGCATCCTGACCTGCAGCCTTTGATAGAGCTGCGCGGTTCGGATCTCCACCCACGCCGCGGTTCCAGGCGCGGGGGCTACGGTGTCACGGGACGGCATCCACATGATGGCTTCTCTGGTTGCTTCCAGGAACGGTATTCTTGCAAGGTCCTGGCGTCCCTGCTTTTATAGCCGCGACTACATGCCGCCAGCCGCCATCGCGTCCCCCTTAGCTCTTTCCGGCCCCTCCTCTCTCGGGGCGGGGTTTTGGCCTTCGCGCCTCTACTGCTTGAGAAGACGCTCGAGCGGGAACTTTTCGCGCCAAAGATGGCGGCTTCTGAAATTTTCCTGCCGGATACCTCCGGCGGTAACAAGGCGCACCTCTACCAGACGGCAGAGCGGTAAGATCCTGTTCGTGACGCCAAGTTGTCGCGGGCGGGGAGGAGGGTGTCAGCACACCGCGCTCACCCCTTCTGCTCGGGTCCGGCAGCTGCTCCTGGTGGCTCGAGCTGTGGGCCGGATCCCGGGGTTTCTCGAGCGACACTCCTCGCCCGTGAGTGAAAGGGGGTGTTTGTTGGGTCTGGGGATTGTTATAGTTCGTGACGCCACCCACGGTTGTGGTGATTTCACCACCGCTGCTCTGTACGGGGCTCCCGGGGATGGTGATGCGGAGCAGCCAGGTGTTGTGTTGCCCCTCCGTGGGTAGGGGTGGTGATCCCGGGGCCCGGTGATGGAGAAGTGGGTGCGGGGCCTGATGGGCGCAGGGACGCGGGGGCAGCGCTGTGCCTTGCGGCACTGTGGTACTCACTCAGCCTGACACACGGACACAGTTTGTACGGTAAACCAAACGGCTGGTAGGACGGTCCCACAGACGGCTGCACCTGCACTCCCGGTAGGTGACGGTGATGTCCCTCTTCCTTGCACCTATGTTTGACTTGTGGTAGCGGTGGATTCCCTCCGGTTACCCGCTCCCCGACTGCAATCTGGGCTGGAGGAGCTCTACACTTTGCCCGCAGGCGCTGGCCCTGAGAAACTGGTGCCGTGGCGGTAGCGGTGTCTCTCTGCTTCAGGTTGGGCTGTTGCCTTCAATCGGGACTTGGTTGTTGGGGGATCTGCGTCCCCGTCACTGACGGATTCGGCAAATTTGGCGACTCCTAGCCTTGCCGGGGTCCGAGAGGCCCCTGCCCTGGTGCTGACTGTCCTTCGGAACACTGCTCCAGACCACCGGGCACACAGCCAACGGGGTCCTTCCAGGAACTTCCAAACGGTCCCACTCCAGACAGTCACCGCCGTCGCTGACCTTGCTGATCTGGCCCTACACAAAGCTGGACCCTTCAGGCTGTCTTTCTCTTCTGTCACTTCACTTGCTTTCCTCCTTTACTACTTTCACTTTCACTTTCTTAACTCCTCTACTTAACTCAACTTCACTCTTGCCCTGCCTGGGCTACTCTCTGTTGTTACTCCTTCCACTTCCTCCTCCTGGACTCAACTGCCTGGTTACTTCCTGCCTCCAGAGTTGTGAGCTCCTCGGTGGGCGGAGCCCACCGCCTGGCCCACCCCCTGGTGTGCATCATCAGACTCCTGGAGGAAGGCAACAAGGATTTGTAGGTTAGCTGTGATGTGCCTACCTGGAGTGTGGGGTGTGGTGGTGTTGTGACCTGTGTCCCCTGGCTTGCCCAGGGCGACACACATGTATAGCAGATAAATGACACTTAGGCTGCTCTATAAACCTCTCACAGGAGATACTAGGGCTGCAGCATATTCATCACACAGGAGACACTGGGGTTGGGGCATATACTGTACATCACACAGGTGACACGGGTTGCAGCATATACATCACACAGGAGACACTGGGGCTGCAGCATATACAATCATAGAATGGTAGAGTTGCCCTACAGGAGATGATAGCGCGGGAACATATCACTCACATACGAGATGCTAGGGCTGGAGCACGTACATCACATAGGAGACATTGGGGCTGGAGCATGTACAGTACATCACATAGGAAATGTTTGGTCATAATGCTATTTTGCTATGTTTAGCAAAAAAAAGTCATATCAAATGTTTAAAAAAGAAAATAATGAAGGAGTTGTGATAGCCCAAAGTTTAGACATCAACTCAATTGAAAAGTTGTGATAGGACTTTATGGAGCTGTGCACAAAATGCCCACAAACCTCAATGAGCTTAAGCAACATTAGGGAGGGAAGGAGGGAAGGAGTCTTGCGAGGATAATTTGCATATTCCCAGTGCCTTCTGGGATAAGTGAAGAGTCACCGCGAGCTCAAGGAGAACCGGGTTTTGGCCGTTACAGCCGGAAGGAAGACTTCTGAAAGCCAGGGAAGGAGTCTTGCGAGGATAATTTGCATATTCCCAGTGCCTTCTGGGATAAGTGAAGAGTCACCGCGAGCTCAAGGAGAACCGGGTTTTGGCCGTTACAGCCGGAAGGAAGACTTCTGAAAGCTGCGCGCCGCTAGGCGCGCGAATTTTAGCCTGTCTTCTTCATTGTGAGCGTGAGTGAGCAAAGTGTGAGCAAAAGTAAGTGTGAATAGAATTGTTTGTATTTAGTTGTTTAATTACTTAACATTTGTTTAGTGCTATCCCCATTAGAAAATGTGCTCCACTATTGCTAATGCGATCCAGTGTACATCTTGTCTCATGTATGCAGTCCTTGAAAAGCCGTTCGAGGGTGCATACTGTTGTTCGAGATGTGCGCAAGTTGCACGTTTGGAAGCCCAGATACTGGATCTAAATGAGCAGCTGGCAACTCTGAGATGCATTAGCAATATGGAAAGGAGTGTGCTGCTCACTGAGCAGCAGCTTGCTGGGTCAGATGTGAGGGAGGATCGTAGTAGGGAGCGGCAGGACGGTGAGGTAGGTAGCTGGGTGACAGTTAGAAAGGGGGGTAAAGGGAAAAGTGCTAGGGAGGCTAGTCCTGAACTGACACACCCCAATAGGTTTGCAAACTTGGCAGATGAGGGGGATGTCATTACAGGGGTAGCATTGCTGCAGCAAGGCATGACCTCTGAACGCCAGAGGAGTGTCTGCTCCAGTAAGGGGGGGAATAGGAGTGCAGGGCAGGCAAGACAGGTACTGGTAGTGGGGGACTCAATTATTAGGGGGACAGATAGGGCAATCTGTCACAAAGACAGGGATCGCCGAACAGTGTGTTGTCTTCCTGGCGCTCGAGTTCGGCACATCGCTGATCGGGTTGACAGATTACTGGGAGGGGCTGGGGAGGACCCAGCGGTCATTGTACATATTGGCACAAATGACAAAGTTAGAGGTAGGTGGAAGGTCCTTAAAGATGATTTCAGGGAATTAGGTTGTAAGCTTAAAGCATGGACCTCAAAGGTGGTATTTTCGGAAATACTACCTGTGCCACGAGCCACACCAGAGAGGCAAAGAGAGATCAGGGAGGTTAACAGGTGGCTCAAGAATTGGTGTAGGAAAGAGGGTTTTGGGTTCCTGGAGAATTGGGCCGACTTTTCAGTTGGCTACAGATTCTATGCTAGGGATGGGCTGCATCTTAATGGGGAGGGTGCAGCTCTGCTGGGGCAGAAAATGGCTAGAAGGTTGGAGGAGTGTTTAAACTAGGAATGGGGGGCGAGGGTATTCACTTTATAGAAGGGGAATGTAGTGCAGATAGTGACCAGGGCACAAGTAATGAAATTGGGGGTGGTACGGGGGGAAGGGTTAGGACAGTCAATACAGTAAGCAGGAATATAGGTACAGAGTCATACGTAACGTGCATGTACACTAATGCCCGAAGCCTCACAAATAAGGTGGAGGAATTAGAATTAATATTGTTGGAAGAAAATTATGATATAGTGGGGATATCAGAGACATGGCTGGATGAGAGCTATGACTGGGCTGTTAATTTACAGGGTTATAGCCTATTCAGGAATGACCGTACAAATAAGCGAGGGGGAGGTGTGTGTCTATATGTAAAATCATCCTTAAAACCCATCCTGCGTGACAACATATGTGAGGGTACTGAGAATGTAGAGTCCCTATGGGTGGAGATAAGGGGGGGGAGAGTGAATAATAAAATACTGATAGGGGTGTGTTATAAGATGCCGAATATTATGGAAGAGGTAGAGAATCTCCTCATAAAGCAAATTGATAAAGCAGCGAGTCTCGGAGAGGTAATTATTATGGGGGACTTTAACTATCCTGATATAAATTGGGGAACAGAAACTTGCAGTTCCAGCAAAGGAAATAGATTTTTGATAACAATGAAAGATAATTACCTTTCACAAATGGTACAGGACCCCACAAGAGGGGGAGCACTACTAGACCTTGTACTAACCAATAGGCCAGACCGCATATCAAATATACAAGTTGGGGGTTACTTGGGGAATAGTGATCACAAAATAATAAGTTTTCATGTATTCTTTAGTAAGATGTATAGTAGAGGGGCTACAAGGACACTAAACTTCAGGAAAGCAAATTTTAAACGGTTGAGAGATGATCTTAGTGCAATAAACTGGGATGATGTACTAAGTAATAAAAGTACACAAAGCAAATGGGAGACTTTTATGAGCATCCTGAATAGGGCTTGTGCAGAAAATATACCCTATGGGAACAAACATGCTAGAAATAGGAGGAAACCCCTATGGCTAAATAGAGCTGTAAGGGAAGCAATAAAAGAAAAACAGAAAGCCTTAAAAGAATTAAAGAGGGTAGGTAGTGATGAGGCATTATATAATTATAGAAAATTAAATAAAATATGTAAAAAGCAAATTAAGTTAGCTAAGTTTGAGACAGAGAGACTCATTGCGAGAGAAAGTAAAAATAATCCTAAAATATTCTTTAACTACATAAACAGTAAAAAACTGAAAAGCGATAGTGTTGGCCCCCTTAAAAATAGTCTTGGTGAAATGGTGGAAGGGGATGAGGGTAAAGCCAACCTGCTGAATGACTTTTTTTCTACGGTTTTTATACAAGAAAATGCCATGGCAGATGACATGACCAGTGATGCCATAAATTCACCCTTGAATATTACCTGCTTAACCCAGCAGGAAGTACGCCGCCGCCTCGAAATCACTAAGGTTGACAAATCTCCGGGCCCGGATGGCATACACCCCAGAGTACTACAGGAATTGAGTTCTGTGATAGATAGACCATTATTTTTAATCTTCTCAGATTCCTTAATAACAGGGTCGGTACCGCAGGACTGGCGCATAGCAAATGTGGTGCCAATATTCAAAAAGGGGACAAAAACTGAGCCGGGAAATTATAGGCCGGTAAGTTTAACCTCTACGGTTGGTAAAATCCTTGAGGGTTTCTTGAGAGATGCTATACTGGAGTATCTCAAGAAAAATAACCTTATGACAGAGTATCAACATGGGTTTATGAGGGATCGGTCCTGTCAAACTAATTTGATCAGCTTCTATGAAGAGGTAAGTTCAAGCCTGGACCAGGGAAATACAGTGGATGTTGTGTATATGGACTTTTCAAAAGCTTTTGATACGGTGCCACACAAAAGGTTGGTACATAAAATGAGAATAATGGGGATAGGGGAAAATATGTGTAACTGGGTTAAAAACTGGCTCAGTGATAGGAAACAAAGGGTGGTTATTAATGGTACGTACTCGGACTGGGTCTCAGTTCATAGTGGGGTACCACAGGGGTCAGTATTGGGCCCGCTTCTTTTCAACATATTTATAAATGACCTTGTTGGGGGCATGCGGAGTAGAATTTCAATATTTGCAGATGATACTAAACTCTGCAGGGTAATCAATACAGAGGAGGATAATTTTATATTACAGGGAGATTTATGTAAATTGGAGGATTGGGCTGAGAAGTGGCAATTGAAGTTTAATGTAGATAAATGTAAGGTCATGCACTTGGGTAGAGGAAATAACATTTATGATTATGTACTTAATTGTAGAACACTGGGTAAAACAGACACAGAAAAAGACTTGGGTGTATGGGTGGATGGTAAACTTCACTTTAGTGGACAGTGTCAGGCAACTGCTGCCAGGGCTAATAAAATAATGGGATGTATTAAAAGAGGTATAAGTGTTCATGAAAAAAATATAGTTCTACCTCTGTACAAGTCACTAGTGCGACCGCACTTAGAATACTGTGTACAATTCTGGTCACCGATATATAAGAAGGACATAGCTGAACTGGAGAGGGTGCAAAGAAGAGCGACCAAGATTATTAGAGGAATGGGGGGGCTGCAATACGAAGACAGGTTATTAAACTTGGGGTTATTTAGTCTGGAAAAACGAAGGCTTAGGGGAGATCTAATCACAATGTATAAATATATGAGGGGACAGTACAGAGACCTTTCCTATTTACACCTAGGCCTGCGACTGGAACACGGGGGCATCCGCTACGTCTTGAGGAAAGAAGGTTTAATCATAATCACAGACGAGGATTCTTTACTGTACAAGCAGTGAGACTATGGAACTCTCTGCTGCATGATGTTGTAATGAGTGATTCACTACTAACATTTAAGCAGAGCCTGGATGCCTTTCTTGAAAAATTTAATATAACCAGTTATGTATATTAGATTTTATGACAGGGTATTGATCCAGGGAACTAGTCTGATTGCCGGATGTGGAGTCAGGAAGGAAATTTTTTCCCCATTGGAACTTGTTTGCCACATTGGGGTTTTTTGCCTTCCTCTGGATCAACATGTTAGGCTACGGGTTGAACTAGATGGACTTAGAGTCTCCCTTCAACCTTAAAAACTATGATACTATGAACATGGTAAAAAAAACCAAAGTGGACCAAGTGTACTCCAAAATAATGAGAGACTGATAAAGCTATAAAAAATGTTCACATTATTACTTCTATAGGCTAATATATTAATTTTATTTTAATTTTTTTAACGCTGCTTCTGCTTTCTTGCCTAGTTTTGGATATTGTTGGATAGTGCTTGCAAAAAACAAGCAATTTTGAAATGTTCTGCTTATGTGCCCTCTCCATGTATTAAATGATCATTATTACATAACAGACATGATAGAAAATCAACTCTTTTATCTGAACAATTAGTTTATAATAAAATACCAGCCAAACAAACCACAAAGCCCTGGTGTATCTCCTGGCTCAAAGACTCATTTAGTTTGCATTTATATTTTTATCTCAATATTTTCTCTCTTTTTTATCTTTGTAGATGTATTATCATGGTGACCCAATCACAATCCATGTGAAAATCAACAATTCAACCAACAAAATTGTGAAAAAGATTAAGATCACAGGTATTCATGGTGTATAGAGGACATAAGACAAACCCAATTTTAAAGGACTGGTCAAAGAAAAAAACAATTAATTGCCAATTGAGGGAACCTGTGTTTTGCAATATGTAGTTTGATCTGCCAGAATGCAAATTCAGATATACTTTTGATGGAATAGATTCAGTTTTTCTTGTAATGGATGGATTTCTATTCCTGCTCATGGCAGGCTAAGGAGTCCAGTGGGCAGTCCTATCACTGATTGACAGCTATCTCTGAGACCACCCACTTGACTCCTAAGCTTAGGATGAGAAACAATCAATACGTTGTTCTGAATCTTTTCACGTAAGACTATAAATCAATCTGCTACACCCCTTTTTCTTTATAACACACTTCTCTGACATTGAACAGAACTGTCAGAGTTCATTTTCTGTAGATACACCCATAAGATTTAAGAATATGCCCAAAGGATGGAATTGTGCTGAATTTTTTAACTCCATTTTGCCACACATTTTTAAAAATCATGGCCAAAGCAATGCGTTTTTACTTTGACTTTGAAAGTTTAGACAAAAATAAGCAGCACAAAGATATTATTTGAAATGCCCTAAAATTCTTGTCCCCCTATAAGTGGAAATGGCGATGATGTCCCGTTCACGGGGGAAGAGCTGCCGCTCTCATGTCACCTGTTATTACTAGGATGGGAGGTCAGCATTGAATAGCACTCCTTGAAACAAATAATCTTTAAAGGGGTAATCCAGGACTGTAGGACAGGTCACCAATCTGAGATGGTTGGGGCCCAACACTTTAAACCACCATAGATCAGCTGATATCTGATATTGCAGTGTAAAAGTAAAGTACCATAACTCTGGAGCATATATCAGTTGATTGGTGATGTAGATGGGTGTCGGACCCCCTATGGACAGGTCATCAATACTGTATTCTAGTACTAAACAACGCCTTTAAAGGGAACCTGTCACCAGATTTGGTAACTATAAGCTGCGGCCACCACCACCGGGCTCTTATATACAGTATTCTAACATCCTGTATATAAGAGCCCAGGCTGCTGTGGGAACATAAAAAACACTTTATAATATTTACCTAACGGTCGCTCGGTTGGCCATATGGGCGTCTCCATTCTCCAGTGCCGGCGCCGCCTCTTTCAGCCATCTTCATCCGCCTTCTTCTCTAGCTGCGGTGCATGACGCATCCGACATGATCTACACTTGCCGGCATTCAGGTCCTGAGCAGGCGCACTTTGATCTGCTGTGAGCAGGGCAGATCAAAGTATTGTAGAGCACCTGCGCAGGACCGGCGAGTGTGTATGACGTAGATGCGTCATGCACACAGGCTTCAGAAAGAGGACGAAGATGACCGAAAGAAGAGGCACCCGCATGGAGAACGGAGACGCCCATATGGCCAACCGAGCGACCGTTAGGTAAGTATTCTAAAGTCTTTTTTATGTTCTCACAGCGGCCTGGGCTCTTATATACAGCATGTTAGAATACTGTATATAAGAGCCCGGTGGTGGTGGCTGCAACTTATAGTCCAAAAAAGTGTGACAGGTTCCCTTTAAGGAAACAAAATTTAGAAAGGCTAGTATGTCATTTGGGCTGTCAGTAACTTACCATCCATGATGTTTCTTGATTTTTTTGCCTACACATACACTTGAAACAAGAAGTTTACCAACAGTCATATGAAAACGTTTGGGCACCCCTATTAATGTTAACCTTTTTTCTTTATAACAATTTGGGTTTTTGCAACAGCTATTTCAGTTTCATATATCTAATAACTGATGGACTGAGTAATATTTCTGGATTGAAATGAGGTTTATTGTACTAACAGAAAATGTGCAATCTGCATTTAAATAAAATTTGACCGGTGCAAAAGTATGGGCACCCTTATCAAATTCTTGATTTGAACACTCCTAACTACTTTTTACTGGCTTACTAAAGCACTAAATTGGTTTTGTAACCTCATTGAGCTTTGAACTTCATAGGCAGGTGTATCCAATCATGAGAAAAGGTATTTAAGGTGGCCACTTGCAAGTTGTTCTCCTATTTGAATCTCCTATGAAGAGTGGCATCATGGGCTCCTCAAAACAACTCTCAAATGATCTGAAAACAAAGATTATTCAACATAGTTGTTCAGGGGAAGGATATAAAAAGTTGTCTTAGAGATTTAAACTGTCAGTTTCCACTGTGAGGAACATAGTAAGGAAATGGAAGAACACAGGTGCAGTTCTTGTTAAGCCCAGAAGTGTCAGGCCAAGAAAAATATCAGAAAGGCAGAGAAGAAGAATGGTGAGAACAGTCAAGGGACTAACATGTAATCTCAACCCTATTTTAAAATGTGCAATTTTTATTAATATTCATTAAAATGTACCCACAAACAGACACACAAACATATAAATGAGAATGGATCACGATATCCTTGTAAATAACCAAGGAGTTTTATATACACACTCACTTTAGGAAAGGGAAGGGAAACTAATATAGCCCTATAAGGGTAGTGTATCCCTACCTAACAACGGAGGGTATGACACCATAAGTTACCGGGCGCCCCCGTTCCACCTCGGCTCTCCCTCTCCCTGACCCTGATATAGGGATGGGATGGAAAGCCCTATAGTGGTGCTTGCACAGTACAATATATATGAGTTCCCAAATGGTAATACTCTTCCCTGTATTGTTTTCCTTAGATCAAGAAGGTATCAATTTACTGATCTACAACCAGGAATTCCTATTCATGATACTAGCACTGTACAAGACGTATAGACTTCTATTCCTAATAAATTATCTTTATGCAAGGTAGTGATCCATAAGAGTTATTTACAACCACATATGTTACAGGGTGGTATACCCCACAAGTATATTACAGTCACCTAGAGTCATATCACAAGGGGCTCAGATAATCTCCCTATTATACCCCAGGAGCTGAAAGAAAAATGGGATACAGACACCCCTGCAAATTACTGCAAAATAGAAAAGGTTGCTCCAATCATATTCTATATAATATAGTATAACAGGGAGAAAAGATGAATTACTTCCCTGAGAAGCAGGAATCCAGGCCTGCCAGGCCTCAACGCGTTTCTCCTCTCCCTTTAGAGGTTCATCAGGAGGCTAAGGGGAGACGGCAGCGGGTCCTGTTCAATAACAATAAGCTTACAGCCATGGATTGTTATTGAACAGGACCCGCTGCCGTCTCCCCTTAGCCTCATGATGAGCCTCTAAAGGGAGAGGAGAAACGCGTTGAGGCCTGGCAGGCCTGGATTCCTGCTCCTCAGGGAAGTAATTCATCTTTTCTCCCTGTTATACTATATTGTCACGCTCTCCGGGTCCCCTGCTCTGCCCCCCGGCTCACCTGCCACGCTCCCTGGCTTCCCTGCTTCTCTCCCCGGTCTCCAGCCTCCATTGCCTGCGGTCTCCAGGCGGCCCGGTCCCCGCTCCCGGCGCCCGTCGGCTACTCAGCCCCAGCCCGGCTCTCCTGCGTCCTTCTCACCGCTCCCTGCCCTGGCTTCTGGCACCCGGGCCTCGCGCATGCGCATTAGGGCGCGCGCGGTCATTGACCCTTTCTTAAAGGGCCAGTGTCCACTGACAGGAAATTGAACACACAGGTACAGGGTATAAAGGGGTTTAGTGTCCAAGTGGGCGGGGCCTGTTCTTCGTGTTTCCCAAGCTAGGAGTCAGGTCTCCTTGTGTCTCTGTGCCATACTTACCTATCTCTCTTCTAGAGCCGCTCCTGCCTCGCCATCCGGTCCTGCCGATTCCCGAACGCTGACTATCTGCCATCCCGTCAGTCCGTACCATCTCTGATCCCTGTGGTGACCCGTCCTCTCGCTCCATCGGTTCCGGACTCTGCCTGACAACATCTCGGCCTCCGAACCTGAGCTCCGTCACCCGGACTACCATCAGTGACTCCGTGGTCCCAGGGACTTCTCCATTCCACTCTTGTCCACGGACTGTCCTGCTACCCGTAGTGCTCCGGCTACCGGACCCCTTGCCTTCATCAAGGAGTTCGGCCCAGTGGATCCACCTCCTGGGTCTGCCCGTCCACCTGAACCTAACAGTAAGAACAGGCCATGGATCCCGCCGAAGCACTAGCGGCCTTGCAAGAGGAACTCACACGCCAGCGTGAGACCCAGACCCGTATGCTGAACTTTATGTCTTCCGTGGACGCCCGACTGAACACGCTACAAGCGTCGGTTACATCTTCGGCATCTCGAGCTTCCACTGGACGATCCACGGCCCCAGCTCCCGTGGCAGCCTCCTCGGATGCTTCCAGGCTTCGTCTGGCCTCACCACCCCGGTACGCCAGAGATCCCAAGACCTGCAGGGGATTCATAAACCAATGCTCCCTCCATTTCACGCAACTGCCGCATTTGTTTGCCTCCGACCAAGCCAAGGTCGCGTTCATGATGTCCCATCTAGAGGGTGAGGCACTGGCGTGGATGAACCCCTTGTGGGAGAAGGAGGACCCTGTGACCACTGACATCCAGGAGTTTCTGCAGGCATTTTGTGGCACCTTTGATGAGCCCGGATGCGCCTCCGCGTCTGCCTCATCTCTCCTCCGGTTACGTCAGGGGACTCTGACGGTGGGTCAATATGCCATCCGTTTTCGCACCTTGGCTTCGGAACTCGGGTGGAACAATGAGGCTCTAACCGCTGCCTTCTGGGAAGGTCTCTCGGGTCGAATTAAAGACGAGCTGGCTGGTCGTGACGTGCCGTCTACCCTGGATGCCCTGATTACGCTAGCAACGCGAGTGGATCTTCGTTTTCAGGAACGATCCAAAGAGGTGTCCCGTGAGAGACGTCCGATACGGCATTCCTCTCCTCCGCAGAAGCCCGCCGTACTTCAGTCAACGTCATCTGGTGTCTCCGTCCACGAGCCCATGCAGATCGACCGTTTGCGGCAGTCGGAACAACGCCGAGCAGAACGGCTCGCTAAGGGTCTCTGCTTCTACTGCGGAGAGGGCACACACCTTCTACGCTCCTGTGCAGAGAGGCCGGGAAACTCCAAAGCCTAGGGTTGGTAGGAGAGGCCACCCTAGGTGCTGGGACTCTCTCAGACCCGGTTACGTGGACAGTTCAAGTGACAACGGGAGAGACGCGGTTCACGGCCGAGGCATACCTCGATTCCGGGGCAGCAGGCAATTTCATCCAGCAGGCCACGGTGGACAAGTACCAGGTGCCTGTTACTCCACTCGATAAACCCCTAGTGATTGCCTCTGTGGATGGGAGACCCCTCTCTGACACCATCTCGTGGATCACCAAGCCGGTGGAACTGCGTATCGGTGCCCTGCACACCGAGAACATCGCTCTCTATGTCCTCCCACACATGTCCCATCAAATCCTGCTGGGACTCCCCTGGTTACGGACACACGAACCCTCAGTCAGCTGGGGTACTGGTGAAATCACCCGATGGGGCTCCTCTTGCCACGAGAACTGTCTGACGACTATACAACCCATCCGACGACCTCCAGTTCCAGAGTCCCTACCGGGACTGCCCTCGGCCTATTGGTCCTTCGCGGACGTCTTTGATAAAAAGGAGTCAGAGGTACTGCCGCCACATCGTCCTTACGATTGTGCCATTGACCTGCTCCCGGGAACTACACCACCTCGAGGACGGATATATCCGCTGTCTCCTGCCGAAACAAGGGCCATGTCTACCTACATCACAGAGAACCTGGCAAGGGGATTCATTCGGAGATCCTCCTCTCCTGCTGGAGCAGGCTTCTTCTTCGTTAAGAAGAAAGAGGGCGACCTACGCCCATGTATTGACTACCGGGGATTGAACCAAATCACCGTGAAAAATAAATACCCCCTGCCGCTCATCCCCGAATTGTTTGATCGGCTTAGAGGAGCTCGTGTGTTTACCAAGTTGGATCTTCGGGGTGCCTACAACTTGGTCCGCATCCGCTCTGGGGACGAATGGAAGACCGCGTTCAATACCCGTGATGGGCACTATGAATACTGTGTGATGCCCTTCGGCCTGTGTAACGCACCAGCAGTCTTTCAAGAATTGGTGAATGACATGTTCCGGGACCTTCTCTACGTCTGTGTGGTGGTGTATCTTGATGACATCCTGGTCTTTTCTCCGGACCTCCAAACCCACAGAGAGAACGTGCAGCTGGTACTACAACGACTGAGGGAGAATCGTCTGTACGCCAAGTACGAGAAGTGTGTCTTCGAGCAGTCTTCTCTGCCCTTCCTGGGTTACGTAATCTCCGATACCGGACTGCAGATGGATCCGCAGAAGGTCTCTTCCATTCTCAACTGGCCCCCTCCTTCTGGACTGAAGGCAATCCAACGCTTTCTGGGATTCGCAAACTATTACCGCCAGTTCATCCCTCACTTCTCGGCTCTGACTGCTCCTCTCTCCGCCTTGACCAAGAAGGGGGCTAATCCAAAGGACTGGCCACCTGCGGCCGACGCCGCGTTTGGCTCTCTGAAGCGGGCATTTGCCTCCTCCCCTGTGCTACACCGTCCGGAGTTAAACCGACAGTTCACCTTGGAGGTGGATGCCTCCTCCTCGGGAGCCGGAGCAGTGCTCATGCAGAAGTCCTCCTCCGGGAAGATGGTGACTTGCGGTTTCTTCTCAAAGAGCTTCTCAGCGCCTGAACGCAACTACACCATCGGTGACCGAGAGCTATTGGCAGTCAAACTGGCTCTGGAGGAATGGCGCTATCTTCTAGAGGGAGCAGTGTATCCCGTGATCATTTACACGGACCACAAGAACCTGGAATACCTGCGGTCCGCTCAGCGACTGAACCCACGGCAAGCCAGGTGGTCCTTATTCTTTGCCAGGTTCGATTTCCAGCTCCATTTCCGACCTGCGGACAAGAATGTACGCGCAGCTGCTTTGTCCAGGTCATTCCTGCCCATGGAACAGGAGGAGGAGACATCCCAGCCCATCATCTGTCCTAGTAGGATCATTCCGGTGGCCCCTGTCACCCTGGCCCAGATACCGCCTGGGAAGACCTATGTCTCTGAGACTGACAGGCAAAAAGTGTTGCACTGGGGCCATGCCTCGAAAACAGCCGGCCATGCTGGTCAGAAGAGAACATGGAGTACGATCGTACGTCATTACTGGTGGCCATCCCTTCGCACGGACGTCGCTTCTTTTGTCTCAGCCTGCTCATCTTGTGCCAGGAACAAGACGCCCAAACATCTGCCATATGGCCGTCTTCTGCCTCTGCTTATACCCTCAGTTCCGTGGCAACACATTGCGATGGGCTTTATTACGGACTTGCCACTGTCCTCCGGACACACAGTCATATGGGTCGTGGTGGATCGGTTCTCCAAAATGGCTCATTTCGTCCCTATGGCTGGACTGCCCTCTGCCCAGGAACTCGCTGACGCCTATATACAACACATCTTCCGCTTGCATGGCTTTCCATCACACATTGTGTCCGACAGAGGAACTCAGTTCACCTCCCGCTTCTGGAGGGCCCTCTGCAAACATCTGGGAGTGACTCTGGACTTTTCTTCAGCCTACCATCCTCAGTCGAATGGCCAAGTGGAACGTGTCAATCAGATCTTGACCTCCTTCTTACGTCACTACGTCAACGCCCATCATGACGACTGGTCCACGCTTCTTCCTTGGGCTGAATTCTCCCATAACCACCACGTCAGTGAGTCCTCCTCCAGCTCTCCCTTCCATGTCGTTTACGGACTTCAGCCTTCCGTCCCATTACCTGTATCCTCTTCCTCGGATGTCCCTGCTGCTGATGCTGTAGCCCGTGACTTTGCAACCATTTGGGACTCTGTCAAGGCGTCCCTTGGATGTGCTTCCCTGCGGATGAAGAGACACGCAGACAAGAGGCGTCTGGACCCTCCGTGTTTCTCTCCAGGAGATCTCGTCTGGCTTGCTTCCAAGTACGTCCGATTGAAGCTACCATCCTACAAGCTGGGTCCTCGCTACATCGGGCCGTTTAAAATCCTCAGCAAGATCAATGAGGTTTCCTACAAACTGCAGCTCCCGGCCACGATGAGGATACCCAACTCCTTCCACGTCTCCCTGCTCAAGCCGGTTGTCCTTGGTCCCTTCTCCGTTGCTGCCAGTTCGGCTCCTCCTCCTATTGCCGATGATGACATCTATGCGGTAAGGGATATCGTGGCCATGAAAACCGTACGGGGCCGACAGTTCTTCCTGGTAGACTGGGCAGGGTATGGTCCTGAGGATAGGTCCTGGGAGCCCCGGGAGAATGTGGGTACTCCTCTGTTCCGTGCCTTCCTGTCCCGGTTGCGGGGAGGGGGACGTGGGGGGGGTACTGTCACGCTCTCCGGGTCCCCTGCTCTGCCCCCCGGCTCACCTGCCACGCTCCCCGGCTTCCCTGCTTCTCTCCCTGGTCTCCAGCCTCCATTGCCTGCGGTCTCCAGGCGGCCCGGTCCCCGCTCCCGGCGCCCGTCGGCTACTCAGCCCCAGCCCGGCTCTCCTGCGTCCTTCTCACCGCTCCCTGCCCTGGCTTCTGGCACCCGGGCTTCGCGCATGCGCATTAGGGCGCGCGCGCGGTCATTGACCCTTTCTTAAAGGGCCAGCGTCCACTGACAGGAAATTGAACACACAGGTACAGGGTATAAAGGGGTTTAGTGTCCAAGTGGGCGGGGCCTGTTCTTCGTGTTTCCCAAGCTAGGAGTCAGGTCTCCTTGTGTCTCTGTGCCATACTTACCTATCTCTCTTCTAGAGCCGCTCCTGCATCGCCATCCGGTCCTGCCGATTCCCGAACGCTGACTATCTGCCATCCCGTCAGTCCGTACCATCTCTGATCCCTGTGGTGACCCGTCCTCTCGCTCCATCGGTTCCGGACTCTGCCTGACAACATCTCGGCCTCCGAACCTGAGCTCCGTCACCCGGACTACCATCAGTGACTCCGTGGTCCCAGGGACTTCTCCATTCCACTCTTGTCCACGGACTGTCCTGCTACCCGTAGTGCTCCGGCTACCGGACCCCTTGCCTTCATCAAGGAGTTCGGCCCAGTGGATCCACCTCCTGGGTCTGCCCGTCCACCTGACCCTAACATATATTATATAGAATATGATTGGAGCAACCTTTTCTATTTTGCAGTAATTTGCAGGGGTGTCTGTATCCCATTTTTCTTTCAGTTCCTGGGGTATAATGGGGAGATTATCTGAGCCCCTTGTGATATGACTCTAGGTGACTGTAATATACTTGTGGGGTATACCACCCTGTAACATATGTGGTTGTAAATAACTCTTATGGATCACTACCTTGCATAAAGATAATTTATTAGGAATAGAAGTCTATACGTCTTGTACAGTGCTAGTATCATGAATAGGAATTCCTGGTTGTAGATCAGTAAATTGATACCTTCTTGATCTAAGGAAAACAATACAGGGAAGAGTATTACCATTTGGGAACTCATATATATTGTACTGTGCAAGCACCACTATAGGGCTTTTCATCCCATCCCTATATCAGGGTCAGGGAGAGGGAGAGCCGACGTGGAACGGGGGCGCCCGGTAACTTATGGTGTCATACCCTCCGTTGTTAGGTAGGGATACACTACCCTTATAGGGCTATATTAGTTTCCCTTCCCTTTCCTAAAGTGAGTGTGTATATAAAACTCCTTGGTTATTTACAAGGATATCGTGATCCATTCTCATTTATATGTTTGTGTGTCTGTTTGTTCGTACATTTTAATGAATATTAATAAAAATTGCACATTTTAAAATAGGGTTGAGATTACATGTTAGTCCCTTTTTGAGCACTCTACCCATCTATTTAACTTTGTTAGTTCGTGAGAACAGTCAAGGACAATCCACAGACCACCTCCAAAGACCTGCAGATCATCTTGCTGCAGATGGTGTCAATGTGCATCAGTCAACAATACAGTGCGCTTTGCACAAGTAGAAGCTGTATGGGAGAGTGATGCGAAAGAAGTCGTTTCTGCAAGCACGCCACAAACAGAGTCTCCTGAGGTATGCAAAAGCACATTTGGACAAGCCAATTACATTTTGGAAGAAGGTCCTGTGGACTGATGAAACAAAGATTGACTTGTTTGGTCATACAAAAAGGCGTTATGTATGGAGGCAAAAAACACGGCATTCCAAGAAAAGCACTTGCTACCCACAGTAAAATTTGGTGGAGGTTCCATCATGCTTTGGGGCTGTGTGGCCAACGCCAGCACCGGGAATCTTGTTAAAGTTGAGGGTCGCATGGATTCAGCTCAGTATCAGCAGATTCTTGACAATAATGTGCAAGAATCAGTGACGAAGTTGAAGTTACGCAGGGGATGGATATTTCAGCAAGACAATGATTCAAAACACCGCTCAAAATCTACTCAGGCATTCATGCAGAGGAACAATTACAATGTTCTGGAATGGCCATCCCAGTCCCCAGACCAGAATATCATTGAAAATCTGTGGGGTGATGTGAAGCGTGCTGTCCATGCTCGGCGACCATCAAACTTAACTGAACTGGAATTGTTTTGTAAACAGAAATGGTCAAAAATACCTTCATCCAGGATCCAGGAACTCATTAAAAGCTACAGGAAGCGACTAGAGGCTGTGATTTTTGCAAAAGGAGGATCTACATAATATTAATGTCACTTTTATGTTAAGGTGCCCATACTTTTGCACCGGTCAAATTTTGCTTAAACGCGGATTGCACATTTTCTGTTAGTACAATAAACCTCATTTCAATCCAGAAATATTACTCAGTCCATCAGTTATTAGATATATGAAACTGAAATAGCTGTTGCAAAAACCCAAATTGTTATAAAGAAAAAAGGTTAACATTAATATGGGTGCCCAAACTTTTTCATATGACTGTACATTATCTAAAAAGATACATATGCATACTTTACTCATTATCTGAGGTGAAATCAGAAAAAACCTTTCCCGTTTTAGGTCAATTTGGAACCAAAATTATTTATATTTGCCAAATGCCAGAATAATGAGAGAGAATGTTTTAAGGCATTTTTATTACTTTCTGTAAAGTCAAGAGTTTACATACACTAAGGGGTACTTTGCACACTACGACATCGCAGTGGTGGGGTCAAATTGAAAGTGACGCACATCCGGCGTCGCTGTCGACATTGGAGTATGTGAATCGTTTTTACTACGATTAATGAGCGCAAAAGCGTTGAAATTGTATGATCGGTGTAGCGTCGGTCATTTCCATAATTTCGGAAGGATCGATGTTACGATGTTGTTCCTCGTTCCTGCGGCAGCACACATCGCTGTGTGTGAAGCCGCAGGAGCGAGGAACATCGCCTTACCTGCGTCTTGGCTGCAATGAGAAAGGAAGGAGGTGGGCGGGATGTTTACATCCCACTCATCTCCGCCCTCCTGCTTCTATTGGCCGCCTGCCTTGTGACGTCGCTGTGACGCCGCACGACCCACCCCCTTAGGAAGGAGGCGGTTCGCCGGCCAGAGCGACGTCGCAGGGCAGGTAAGTGCATGTGAAGCTGCCGTAGCGATAATTTTCGCTACGGCAGCTATCGCAAGATATCACAGCTGCGACGGGGCCGGGGACTATCGCGCTCGGCATCGCTACCATCGGCATGCGATGTCGTACTGTGCAAAGTACCCCTAAGTGTACTATGCCTTTAAACAACATGGGACAGCTCATATGATGATATCATGTCTTTTGAAGCTTTTAATAAGTTTATTGGAAACATCTGGGTTAATTAGAGACACACACCTGTGGATGTATTTTAATGCACACCTGAAAAACACTGTTTCTTTGTGTAGCTTCATGTGAATGTCAAAAGAAATCAGCCAAGATCTCAGGAAGAGAATTGTGGACTTGCATTATTCTGGTTCATCTTTGGGTACAATTTCCAGATATCTGAAGGTGCCTCGTTCATCTGTACAAACAATTATAAGCCAGTATAAATAAGATGGGAAAGTCCCGCCATCATACTGCTCAGGAAGAAGATAGGTTCTATGTACCAGAAATGAATGTGCTTTGGTCAGACATGTGCATATCAACCCAAGAACAAAAGCAAAAGACCTTGTGAAGATACTGGCGGAAGATGGTAAGATTATGTCATTGTCCAGAGTAAAACGAGTACTGTATCAACATGGGCAGAAAGGCCACTCTGACAGGTAGAAGCCATTACTCCAAAAGAAACATAAAAAAGCCAGATTAATGTTTGCAAATGCACACAGGAACAAGAACCTTAATTTTTGGAGACATGTCCTGTGGTCTGACAAAACTAAAATTTAACTGTTTGGCCATAATGACCATTGTTACGTTTGGAGGAAAAAGGGAGAAGCTTTGATGCCTAAGAATACTATCCCAACTGTGAAACATGGGGGTGGCAGCATCATGTTGTGGGGTTGTTTTTCTGCAGAAGGAACTGGTACACTTCACAAAAGAGATGGCATCATGAGGAAAAAAGATAATGTGGCAATACTGAAGCAACATCTTAAGCCATCAACGAGGAACTTAAAGCTTGGGAGGAAATGGGTCTTCCAAATGGGCAATGACCTGAAGCAAACTGCCAAACTGGTTACAAAGTGGCTTAAGGATAAAAAAGTCAATGTTTTGGAGTGGCCATCATAAAGCCCTGATCTCAATACTATTGAAAATGTAGGGGCAAAGCCAAAAGGCAGGTGCAAGCAAGGCGACCTACAAACATGGCTCAGTTACACCAGTACCATCAGGAGGAATGGGCCCAAATTCCTACCAACTATTGTGAGAAGCTTGTGGAAGGATATTCAAAACATTTGACTCAAGTCATACAATGTAAGGGCAATATTACAAAATACTAATGAAATGTATGTAAAGTTATGACTTTGCAGAAAGTAATAAAATGCCTTAAAACATTCTTTCTCTCACTCTCTCATTATCTTGACATTTGGCAAATATTAATAATTTTGGTTCCTAATTGACCTAAAAGAGGAAAGGTTTATTCTGGTTTTATGTCAGATAGTGAGAAAAACATGCATATGTGTCTTTTTAGATAATGTATGGGAATGTCTGGTTTCAACTGTACATCTACAGTCACCAACCACGATTTCTGGTCCTGTAGTATTTTCTTATATAAAATACACCACTTTATTGTAACCAGACAGAATATTGTAAATGCAGTAACGATAATGATCTCGTCTTTGTTTCTCTCTATCCAGTGGAGCAGGAGACAGACGTGGTGTTGTATTCCCTGGACAAGTACACAAAGATTGTTCTCAGCGAGGAAATGAAGTGAGTACACAAAATGCTATGGTGGAGAATCCACCTCCTCCTTCAGCTCCAATCAGGCTATGTGCGCACAGTGCTTTTGTCGTGGGCTGGGAGGGGTCCGACGCTGCTGCAGCCTGCTGCTTGCTGCTCGCTGCTCGGTGGCTCGAGCGGTGGGCCGGATCTGGGGGCTCGAGCGGCATTCCTCGCCCGTGAGGGAAAGGGGGTAGTTTTTGGGATTGGGGAAGTCGGTTCGTGATGCCACCCACGGTTTGTGGTGAGGTTGGGACACCACCGCTGCTCTGGGCGGGGATCCCGGGAGCGATGACAGGGAGCAGCCGAGATGTTTCTCTCCCCTCCGTCGGTAGGGGGTTTGGGTGGTCCCGGGGCCCGGTTGGGGTGACTGGGGAGTGGATGGCAGGGTTTGGCGAGGTGCAGGGTCGCTGGGGCAGCGCGGTGCCAGACGGCACTGTGGTACTCACTCAGCCAGTAACGTACACGGAGTCTCTGGTAAAACAAACGGCTGGATGGACGGGTTCCGCAGACGGCTGCGGTGGTCACTCCCGGTAGGTTGGCGGTGACTGCCTTTCCCTGCACCTGTAGTGTGTTTTCGGCCCCGATGGCTTCCCACCAGTAACCCGCTCCCCAGCGTGGATAGATGCCGAGGGGGCCCCTTTTGCCCGCAGGCTCAGACCCTGGGAACTGTAGCCTTGGCGGTGACTGTATTTCCCTTCACGGTTGAGCGGTTGCCTTCAATCGGGTCTTTGCTGCTGGGAAACCCCGGAGGTTCCCGTCGCTAATGGATTTGACCAGTTTTACGGCGACTCCAAGCCTGGTCGGGGTCCGTAAGCCCTGCCGAATGGTGCTGGTTTCTCTTCGCTCCCCGGTTTGGTACCGGTGGGCCACTGCCCGTCCTTGGTCCTACGGTTCCGCGTCGATCGGCCCCTCCTGCAGACGGTCACCACCGTCTGCCAACCTTGCTGTAGGTGCCCGGGCCACGTACCCGGACACAGTCAGTCTGCTCCTACACTACTACTTTACTCCTCTCCCTTTCAACTCCAAAACTGTTTTCTTCCTTTTCCTGCCTCCAGGACTGTGAACTCCTCCGTGGATGGGGCCAACCGCCTGGCTCCACCCCAAGGGTGTGGACATCAGCCCCTGGAGGGAGGCAACAAGGATTTGTGTGTGACTGATGTGTCTAACCGGGGTGTGGGGTGTGTTGTTGCAGTACCTGTGACGTCCTGGCTTGTCCAGGGTGCCACACTTTTTCACTGCGTTTTTGTACGTTTTTCGGGTTCGTTTTTGTGCTCAAAACTGCAGGACTTTGCTTCCCCAGCAAAGCCTATGAGTTTTCATTTTTGCTGTCCGCACACAACTTTTTTTTAGCTGCGTTTTTGAGCTGGAAAAAAAATGGTCATGTCAATTGTTTTCAGTGTTTCACTGCGTTTTGCCCCCATGCAATGCATTGGAAAAATGCAGCAAAACGCAAAGATCAAAAACGCAACAAAACAGCCAAAAACGCACCAAAATGCGGCAAAAACGCATGCGTTTTTGTCGCGGGTATGTTTTTGTACGTTTTTAGCAGCCAAAAGCGCTGCATCTTTGTAGTCACAAAAAAATAACTAGGTGCGCACATAGCCTTACCCTGAAGACACAATGACCCATATCTAAGACGTGATTGTAAACAATAAATAATATTGCTGGTCTTTCCATAAGATTATTACATTTAGGGCATGTGCACACGTTGCAGAAAATTCTGCAGCGATTTGACAGCACATGTGCGCTTTAAATCGCTGCAGAAACACTGCATCATGGATGCAGTGTTTCTGCAGAAAAAAGTCCGATTTCATGCACTCTGGATGCTGCCTCTCCCATAGACTGAGTGGCAGCAGCATCCCGAGCGCACAAAATAAGTGACATGCTGCATTTTTGAACGCACGAATTTGGATCAAAATTTCAGCATCCAAATCGCTGCGTTCAAAAAAGCAACGTGCACTCGGATTATGCACAAACTTCATAGATTGTGCAGGGGACGCATGCATTTACGCTGCAGTGCAATACGCAGTGTAAATGCATGCAATACGCACACGTGCGCACATGCCCTATGGCTGTTTTCAAGCTGTGGGCCTCATGTAATAAAAGTTGGGAAAAGGAAAATCTGTCTTTGTTGCTCATGGCAACCAATCAGAGCTCAGCTTTCATTTTGTAAACAGCTCCAACAAAATGAAAGGTGCACTATGATTGGTTAGTATGAGAGCTTTTCTTTTTAGATAATTTAGATAAATCTAATCCTTAAAGTTGGTTTCATGACGACAGTATTCCCTAATGTCAGTGACATCTTTCATCAGGATAATTCGCCCCACTACACTGTAAAAATGATGTAGGAATGGTTTGTGAAATTGACAAAAAGTTGAAGATGTTGATTTGTTTAGATCTCAATTAAAACAAATGTGTAAGGCTACTTTCACACATCCGGTTTGAGCCCTGCGGCTCAATCCGGCTGTGAAAACTATGCAACGGATGCGGTGAAAACACCGCATCCTTTGCATACGTTTTTACATGCGGCAGGTCCGGTTTTTTCCGGTTGCGGCATGCTACTGAGCATGCGCAGTGGAAAATACCGCATGCGGCGGCCGGATGCGGTTTTTTCCGCATCGCGCCGCATCCGGCCTCCATAGGGATGCATTGAAAAATGCGCCGCAGCGGCCGGATGCGGCGCGATGCGGTGTTTTTTGCCGGAGCAAAAAACGTTGCAGGGTACGTTCGATCCGGCTGCCGCATCGGCTAAATCTGCCGCATGCGGCAAAAACCGGACCGAACGCAAGCCCCTACGGCACAATGCGGCACTAATGTAAGTCAATGCAAAAAAAACCGCAATCGGCGTTACAAAAGCCGGTTGCGGTTTTTCTGCAGAACGCCGTATTGTGCCGCAGAGCAAAAATCCGGATGTGTGAAAGTACCCTAAGATGGAAACACAAGTTTGATTCATGGAGACACCATTGTACAGGCGCTTTTATTAAATCCCATTCTGAAGCCATAGGCATTGGTTCCCTCATTGTAGCCATAATACCTTCCACTCTTTGGATGGCTCCTTTCAAACATTTGGTGTGAGTTTGTGATCATTGTCCAATTATCCAGAAGAGCATTCGTGAAATCAGACAGTGATGTTGGATGAGAAGGCCTGGGTCACAATCTCCATAGAACAGCACTGTTCCAGTGCCATAAAGTGTGAATATAATATGGACAGTAAGGAGTCACAAAATTGCATGTACACTGGAACAGGGAGTAATAAATGAACCTGCTGCAGGGGAAATATAAGATACAAGCCGGCTATTAACCCTTACAATACTTTGAGTCATGCTGTGGACACACACAATAACCCTGGGGCAGAGAGAGGCTGGACGCATCCCGATGTACGTTTCACCTGGACAGCTTCGTCAGGAGACACTTGGGCACAGTCTTGCTGGAATAGAAATTGATAAAAGTAAACCTATACATGTTTGGTATCTACGAACCGGCCTGAAGCATCACACTGACACATTAGTTTTATTTTATAATGAACACGGTCAATAAAATACCCCCCCAAAAAATCGTCAATAGCACTTTTTTTGCAATTTTTCTGCACATGGAGTTTTTTGCTGTTTTCCAGTACACTATTTGGTAAAACTCATGGTTTTATTTAACAGTACAATTCGTCCTGCAAAAAACAAGCCCTCATATGGCAAGATTGATGAAAAAATAAAAAAGTTATGGCTCTCAGAAGAAGGGGAGCAAAAAATGAAAACTGGAAAATCGACCGGTCATGAAAGAGTTAAATTTCAGTAATAATACAAATAGTTGATTGTGGAATATGTAGAGCATCTCATTCTTTTACAATTGTTTGTAAAGGCAGACTGTATGGATAGAGGCTGAATTTTATATATTTGTGGCCGTGGTAATGAATTAATGAAAAACCTGATTTCAATCATCAAGAAGAGTGTGCCAATACTATTGTCCATATAGAGTATAATCTTTATATCTTTAAAAATAACACAGGCTTTTTCCTCTCTTTTCTCTATAGTGATACTGTAGCAGCAAATACAACATTTTCAAAATCATATTCAGTGACTCCGCTGCTGGCAGATAACCGAGAGAAGCGAGGCCTGGCATTAGACGGCAAGCTGAAGCATGGAGACACGAACTTGGCATCATCAACAATGTAAACTTTTTTTATTCATGTCTGATTTGATACAGAAGCAGTAATATTATATTTTACTCTGTAACTTTCAAATTCATAATAATTACTGGGAATATACAATTTACCTAAATCTTGAAAGGTAAAATGACTATTTTTTACTTGGTTTTTTTTCCTCACAGTATGCGCCCTGGCATGGATAAGGAGGTGCTAGGCATGCTTGTATCTTACAAAGTCAAAGTCAATTTGATGGCATCCAGAGGCGGGTACGTGATCTAATATAATTCAGAAGCCCCATTACAGCATTCTCCATGATTATCAAGAAAGGACAGAAAAAAACGCTTTTTATATCCTGTCTACACTATGGCTGAGGGTACGGTTCCACTAGCGTATAGCTTCCGATGCAAGAGCATCGGAAGCAATATGCTAATAACCCTCTACTGCGAGCGTCATCCGAGGGTCATGCGACTGTTATCTGATATTGCAATCACATCACAGCTGTGTATATCGCAGTGCACCCGGATTACAAGCAAGTGCAGCGAGATGTTTCACACTCTCCCATAGACTTGTATAAGGGTGCGTGAGCTGAGACTCGCTGCCAAACGCAGCATGCTGTGATTCATTTCGTATGCCGCTATGGCAAGAGAAATCAATCACAGATAGACACTGGTGCGAGTGCAATCTAATGTCTTATTGGATTGCACTCTTCTGTGCCAAACGCAATTGGAACCAAACCCTAATGGTGGAGAATGTTGTAAAGAAGCCCTATCTATAAGTCAGAACACCCTAATCAAATTAGACAGCCCCTTTAGACAGACTGGCAATGCACATTAGATTGATGGTGTTGTCTTGTTCTCGAAGCAAGCTGTGTAGTCACTCAGTATGACTGCAAACTGCCAATGAGCACACTGTCATGATTCACAGGTATGCCCCGTGTGAGTCGGCGGTCATGTGTTCTAATAAATGTGCTTTGCAAATTTGTGTCCATATACCAACTAGTTTCCTCCAGTTTCTTTCCATTGAAGAGAAGTGAAAGAAAATGGATGAGACTGGTCATCAATTGACCACAGGTTTGCAAATCACATATAAGCAGTCATGTAACTACCCACCCTCACATGGCCTACAGGGGAATTGTGAAAGGGTGTGCATGTTGCGTCACATAGAGCAATTGCAGATTTTGCACAAACCCTTTGTGACCTAAACTTGATGATCTAGGTAGAATAAGACAACAGGTTACATGGCACAGCCCAACACTGCTAGAGATCCTGCCTCTATTGAAGTACATAACAACGCATGGACAGATGGCTCTACAGCCACTGGAGGAAAACAATGTAGCTGGCATGTTTAATCACAAATCTTTTTTTCACTTGCAGCATTCTAGGAGATCTTATCGCAAGGTAAATCTTTAATAAGTTTAATTTTTAATATATGTTATTAAATCTCTCTGCAACCCTATAACAGAAGGCTTCCAGAAGAACATTTAGAAATTGTCATTTTTGCAGTGTTTTTATGAAATAATACCCCTCCTCTATAAGAACCTGCAGGTCTACAAAATTCTAATTAATTCTGTAACTGTTGTCTTCTAGTGATGTTTTTGTGGAACTGCCTTTTAATCTGATGCATCCAAAGCCATCTGATGGTGAGTCTAAATATAGGCCATGAAAAAATGAATACTGAACAGTATAGAATTGAAGACATTATTGATATAGGTTAGATGTAAAGATGGTGCGAATCAATTAGCATGTCTCAATCCATCTTGCATGATAGTGCTCCATGGCCTCTGCACGGGAGTGGGAGTACCGCCTCTTATCTGGCGGCTTTTGCGGCTTTCTCTTAGACGGCTTGGTACAACATCACATGTGCTTCACACCGCAACGATGGCATCACTCCAGAACGGCTAATCAAATGAAAAGACACAAATGCCATCAGGTAAGATGAGGTACTCCCGCTCCAGTGCAATGGCTGCGGGCTACTATCATGGCTGATAGAATGGGAAATGGGAACTGCAACCTTGTTGTAGTTTGTATATACAGTGGGTAAAATAAGTATTGAACATGTCAGCAATTTTCTAAGTACCGTACATATATTTCTAAAACTGCTATTGACATGAATTTCTCACCAGAAATTGGTAAAAATCCATCCAATTCAAACAGGCAAAGAAATTAAACCATAGATGTCCATATATTATGTGTAATAATTACCATGGTTTTAATGTTAGTTCATATCCCTTATTGTTAATTCTATTAACAATAAAAGTAAAATTGTATTCAGGTCTTTAGTTTGGGTGTTTATGTGCCTTTAGCAGTATGTAATACATTTAATTACTCCAACGCCGACTGAAGAACAGTGATATGCCTATTTATCATTATACAAGAAAGATCTCATAATGGGTAAAACCAGTGAGCCGTCTTAAGACCTTCGTAACCTTATTGTTGCAAAACATACTGATGGCCTTGGTTACAGACGAATTTCTAAACTACTGAAGATTCCCGGGAGCACTGTTGGGGCCAAAATCTGGAAGAGGAAAGAACATAATTTTACCATAAACTGGCAACGACCAGGTGCTCAACCCCAAGATTTCAGACAGAGGAGTGAAAAGATTTACCGGAAGAATTGTTCTAGAGCCATAAACCACCTATGGATAGTTACAGAAAGATTTGGAATAAGCAGGTATAATTATTTCAAAGAAAACAAAAAGTAATGCACTCAACCTCCATGCCCTGTATGCATGTTCACCATGTACAATGTCATTGCTGAACAAAAAGCATATTCAAGTATCTACAAAAAGGGGGAAAAGGAGGATCCAGGGAATTACAGTCCAGTAAGCCTGACCTCCATAGCAGGAAAAATCTTCAAGCAAATTGTCAAAGAACATTTACTTAGGTACCTGGATGGGAAGGCATTAATTAACCAGAGCCACCACGGCTTTATGACCAGAAAATCTTGTCAGACCAACCTGATTTCCTTCTACAACAAAGGTTGTCACTGAATGGTTGGACCAGGGGAATGCTGTGGATATAGTATACCTTGACTTCATTAAGGTATTCAATAAAGTATCACATGATATCCTCATTGAAAAAATGATCAAGTATGGAATTGACAAAAAATCAGTTAGAGGGATTCACAACTGGCTTAATGATAGGGCGCAACAAGTAATACTAAATAGATACACATCAACCTGGAGGAAAGTCAAAAGCGGAGTGCCGCAAGGCTCTGTCCTTTGGCCAGTGCTGTTTAATATCTTTATAAATTATCTGGAATTATTGGAAAACTCATAAAATTTGGAGAAGATACTAAGATAGGAGGTGTAGCCAACACTAGAGAGCAAAGAGAGCATATTCAAAAGGACTAGACACTCTCGAACAATGGGCCGAGGAGAACAGTATGGTTTTTAACATGGACAAATGCAAAAGTCCTATATCTGGGTAAAAGAAATGTAAAAAGCATATATAGTATAGGAGGAATAGAACTAGGTAATAGCATCGGGAAAAAGGAGTTGGGCATAATAGTGGATCCCAGATTCAACATGAGCCAACAGTGTGGTGCTGCAGCCAAAAAGGCCAACACAATTCTGGGATGTAACAAGACAAGCATTGAATCTAGATCAAGAGAGGTAATTATTGCCCTATACTCTGCCTTGGTCAGACCCCTCCTTGAATACTGTGTACAGTTCTGGGTGCCCCAATTCAAGAAAGACATCGATATATTGGAGCAAGTCCAGAGAAGAGCAACCAAGATGGTAGAAGGTCTGCAAACCATGTCATATGAAGAACGGCTAAAAGAACTAGGGATGTTTAGTTTGAAAAAGAGAAGGCTGAGAGGAAACTTAATAGCAGTCTACAAATATCTAAAAGGTGGTTAAAGTGCAGAGGGAACTAACCTATTTTCATTAGCACAAGGAAATACAAGAAGCAATGGGATGAAACTTAAAGGAAGGAGATTCAGATTAGACATTAGGAAAAACTTTTTGACAGTGAGGGCAGTCAGGGAGTGCAAAAGGCTACCATGGGAGGTGGTGATCTCTCCATCAATGGAAATCTTCAAGCGGAAACTTGATAAACATATAGCTGGGACGATTTATGAAAGCCTGCACTCGCAGCGGGTTGGACCAGATGGCCCTTAAGGTCCCTTCCAACTCTACCATTCTATGATTCTATGATTCTACATTTAAAGTCTGCTCAACAACATTTAGACAAGCCTGTGAAATACTGGGACACTATAGTCTGGTCAGAGGAGACCAAATTAAACTCTTTAGATGCCACAATACACACCATGTTTGGCGGTCAAAAGGTACTGCATATCACCCCAAAGACACCATACCAACAGTGAAGTTTGAAGACATGAATATCATATTTCAGCATACAGTCTCTGCCCTGCACTGCTCCGCTCTTATGTGGGCACTGTCTTCTACTTTTATGTGGATATTCACCGAAGTTTTATATGCCATATTAGAAACCACAGAAGGGCATACCAGTGCAGGGGACAGACGGCAGGCAGAATGTGCAGGGTTTCTGGCAGCGCACCTGACGTCAAAGGTGCACTAAAGAGAAGTGGAGGAGAAATCTTGTATAATCAAGATCAGAGGCATTCTTATCATCCGGGCATCGCACGCCCCATAGCCTGGAGGATCAAAGCTATAAAAGATGAATATATGAAATTTACTGAACAAGTCACCATCCAGGAGGCATACAGTTATGACTAATTTCAGATATATACAAACTCAAAAACCTTGAAAGGGGGACAGATTCCCTTTTAAATGACATAGAAGAGTGTATGCAGAAGTGTAATCAATAATATCAAATTCCAGGATCTGAGGTAGACTAGATCTCAACTAAAGGCGCCTACATATATTTCATAGCAATTGGCCAAATGCTATTACAGCCAACCACTTATGCATATGCATGCTCCGTTCAGCTGTTTTCAATGGGGAGAGGATAAGTAAGTCAATGTCTACACTACTCTTGTGGTGGTTTATCGCTCACTAGAAGGAAATGATTTGGCATTACAATACAGCATTACAAAATGATGGAAGCTTCATTTCCCCAACATCATATGTTTAAACTCTAACCTGAACTTAGGATGGATATGCTGTATATATGTCGCGGGCGGAGGAGGGGACGCTGCACTCACCCACTGCTCGGGTCCGGCTGCTGCTGCTGCTCGGTGGTGGCTCGAGCGGTGGGCTGGATCCCAGGGACTCGAGCGGCGCTCCTCGCCCGTGAGTTAAAGGGGGTGGTTTGGTTTAGGGATATTGTCCGTGACGCCACCCACGGTTGTGGTGAGATTGGTGACACCACCGCTGATCTGGACGGGGATCCCGGGAGCGATGACGGGGAGCAGCTTGGATGTTGGTTCTCCCCTCTGTGGGTTGGGGGTTGGTTGTCCCGGGGCCCGGTGAGGGGATAGGGATGGGTGACAGGCGGGTTACGGGGCCTGGTGAGGTGCAGGGTCGTGGGGGCAGCGCGGTGCCGCACGGCATGGTGGTACTCACTCAGCCAGTAATTTACACGGAGTCTCTGGTCAAACAAACGGCTGGATGGACGGGTCCCACAGGCGGCTGTGGTGTTTCTCCTCCCGGCAGGTTGATGGTGACTGCCTTTCCCTGCACCTGTGTTGTGTTACGGTTCCAATGGCTTCCCACCGGTAACCCACTCCCCAGCTTGGATGGATGCTGAGGGAGCCCCTTTTGCCCGCAGGCTCTGGCCCTGGGAACTGTAGCCTTGGCGGTGACTGTGTTTCCCTTTACGGTTTGAGCGGTTGCCTTCAATCGGGACTTGAGTGCTGGGAAACCCCGGAAGTTCCCTTCGCTAACGGATTTGACAAATTCAACGTCGACTCCTAGCCTTGTCGGGGTCTGTAAGCCCTGCCGGATGGTGCTGGCTTCTCTTTGCTCGCCGATCCGGTACCGCCGGGCCACCGCCCGTCCACGGTCCTTATGGTTTGCTCCAATAAGCCTCTCCTGCAGACGGTCACCACCGTCTGCCAACCTTGCTGTACCGTCCGGGCCACACACCCGGACCACCTTCAGACTGCTCCACTACCACTTTTACTTCCTCTCACTTCCACTTCCAACTCTGTCTCTCTCCCTCCTTTTCCCGCCTCCAGGACTGTGAACTCCTCGGTGGGCGGGACAAACCACCTGGCCCACCCCCTGGTGTGGACATCAGCCCCTGGAGGAAGGCAACAAGGATTTTGTGTTTGGCTTTGGTGTGCCTAACCGGGGTGTGGGGTGTGTTGGTGTAGTTCTGTGACGACCTGGCTTGTCCAGAGCGCCACATATATATGCTGTATGTGTATATATATATATATATATATATATATATATATATATATATATATATATATATATATAATATATATATATATAGGGCCGCCATTAGGGCATTACAACCCTTACTGCTGTATGAGGCCCAGTGAAGAGGGGGGCCTGGGCCATGGGGTAAATACTTCACACTTTATTTATTAAGCCCCCGGGCTCTGTCTCCCTACCTCTTCATCAGGTCCCTCTCCACCCCGGTGCATGCCCCCATCTCTTCACCAGGCCCCACTCCACCCCACTTTGACCCCCCCAGGGCCCATCCTCCCACCGTTTAGTCATGCCGTGACTGCATGAAGAAGAAGGGGCCAGCCGAGTCTGACATCTTCGGTGATGTCAGCCCCTGCCAGCCCACCCTCTGTTCCTTGTGATGTTTGTACTGTGTAAGTGCTAAATAGTCTGCCATGCACAGTACAAGCCAGAAGTCACTGCTGAGCGTGCCAGGATTTGAGCTTCAGCGGTGCTCGTGGCTGGTGAGTATGATCTGTGTGTGTCTGTCTTCCGGCTCCAGTTCCTGGCTCTAGTTCCCAACTCATGCACAGCACCATACTGTATTCATAACTCCACACGATAGCCTGTATTACAGTGTGTATTTATATACTATATGTAAATAGCATGGATGTGTATACAGTATAGTTCTGTGTATACACTATATACAGCCCACAGCCTCTATATATAGCTTGTAGCCTCTTTATACAGCCTGCAGCCTCTTAATACAGCCTGCAGCTTCTGCATACAGCCACAGCCTCTATTTTGTATACAACCGGTAGCCTCTATTTTGTATACAGCCCACAGCCTCCATCCTGTATACAGCCAGCAGCAGTAGCAGCCTGTGTCCTGTATAGAGGCATCGGCAGTCTCTATTGTGTATACCGTCTGAAATATATATATATATATATATATATATATATATATTGTATGTACTCACAAATGCAGGAGTTTTTCTGATTTTCTAAGAGTAGGCGGTAGGGTTGTTCAAGGGGTGTAGGTGGAGCTGGGGTGATGCTTTGGCAGAGTCTCAAGGGGGCCCAAAAATTTTACGGGGCACTGAAATTCCTAGTGACAACCCTATATATATATATATGTGTATATATGTGTGTGGTATAACTACCTTTCAACTTAAAGAGGACCACCAACCATGATTATCATATCTAAACTAAAGCTAATGTTTTAATGGCGCTAAAATGCTGATTTTAAACATACATTTAGTTGTGAGATTGGATGTATACTTTCTGAAATATAGCCAAGTTTGTGAAAGGCACTGTTATTTGATTGATAGGTGCAACAAAATATCTAATAGGTCGGTAGGGTTTTGCTAGTTATTCCCGCCCCTTTCTGCCTGCCTGTCCTTCCTCCCGCCCTCCTCACCCTGTAATAACAGAGACAGGGGGAGGAAGGACAACCAGCAGACAGTGGCGGGAATAACTAGAAAAACCCGACCCATGAATAAGGTATTCTGCTGCACCTCTCATCAAATAACAGTGCATTTCACAAAGTTTACTTGTCTATATTTCAGAAACTATACATCTGATCTCACAACTAAAGTTATGTTTAGAATCAGCATGATAGCGCCAGTATAGCACTGGCTTTAGTTTATATAGGAAAATCCTGGTGATTGGTCTTCTTTAAAACCAAAGGTGGAAAGACAAAGGCAGAAAAAACAATTTTTTTATCTCTACTGGCTAACACGGTACAAAGATATATTTTACTTGTATCAAAAGGCAGAAAAGTCATTTTGCAGTTAACCAGGTAACCAACAGTTTTATACTATACCTTTATGTCTTTCTCTTCTTTTCTGCTTGTATGTTGCACATCTACAGCTTCAGCAAGGTAAGTGGAATATAAATATATAAGTATTTATGCTTCAGATGGCAATATACCTATATTATATGTGTAGATGAGGGAACAGAAGAGCTGGTTTACCTTTTTTTTCTTTATGTGTGTATTTTATTTGTTTTGTTTGTTTTTTTTTTTTAAATATATCAACGTATACTTAATTTTTACACAGATCTTGACAGAATAGGAAAATAGGAAAATAAGATCTCCCATCTCCCATTTGCATCATATACAGATTTTCTTAGGTCATACTTTAACCCCTAAATTTTTTTTCCCTAAAGCTTTGGTATGAAATAACAGAGTAAAGCGGGCTTTACACGCTACGACATCGCTAATGCGGAGTCGTTGGGGTCACGGAATTCGTGACGCACATCCGGCCGCATTAGCGATGCCGTTGCGTGTGACATCGATTAGCGATTTTGCATCGTTGCAAAACAGTGCAAAATCGCTAATCGGCGACACGGGGGTCCATTCCCAATTATCGTTACTTCAGCAGTAACGAGTTGTTCGTCATTCCTGCGGTAGCACACATCGCTGCGTGTGACGCCGCAGGAGCGAGGAAACTCTCCCTACCTGCCTCCCGGCCGCTATGCGGAAGGAAGGAGGTGGGCGGGATGTTACGTCCCGCTCATCTCCGCCCCTCCGCTGCGATTGGGTGGCGGTTCAGTGACGTTTCAGTGACGTCGCTGTGACGCCGCATGGACCGCCCCCTTAGAAAGGAGGCGGTTCGCCCGTCACAGCGACGTCGCCGGACAGGTAAGTATGTGTGACGGGTCTGGGCGATGTTGTGCGGCACGGGCAGCGATATGCCCGTGTCGCGCAACAGATGGGGGCGGGTACCCACACTAGCGATATCGGGACCGATATCGCAGTGTGTAAACTAGCCTTAACACTCACCTTATCACCGATTGCTGCCTCTGCTCCCAAAATCTCTCTATCATGGCCACCGGCGATGATAACACAGGCCCTGCCATTGTTATCGCATATGTCACATAGCAGTTCTTATCAACTAAAAATGATAATGTATGTATATACAGTCAGGGCCGGTCTTAGCCTGAATGGTGCCCTGTGCAAAACTGCCCTTTGGTGCCCCCCCCTACTGATTTTTTACCCAGTTTCCCAGGAAACAAACGAGGACAGGAGGCCATTTTTTTTTATATCTTAAGAAAATTGATCTCTTCAAATGTACAATAAATTACAAATTTGTGCTGGAGAATCTGCACCTCAAATCCATCACGTCTGATCTCGTTTTTTTAGAGGTCTTCCGATTTCAATCATTTATGCCATATCTCTGGATATTACACCCCACCCCAGTTCCGACTCCACCCCTCAAGCCCTCCACACTCACCACCATTCTTGGAAAAACGAATGTGTGTGTGTGTGTATGTATGTGTATATATATATATATATATATATATATATATATATATATATATATATATATATATATATATATATATATATATATATATATATATATATATATATATATATATATATATATATATATACATACACACACACACACGCGAACACACACACAGTCATGGCCAAAAGTTAGCACCTTTGAAGTTGTTCCAGAAAGTAAAGCATTTCCCTTAGAAAATTAATAATACACCCCCTACACTTCCCCTCTCCATAATATACTCTCTACACCGACCCTTTCCATAATCTCTCTTCCACACTGCCCCTATTTATAATATTCCCCCACACACTACCCCTCAGTGTACCCCCACACAATATCCCTGTGTATAATACCCCACACACTGCCCCTGTGTAAGATATCACACATACATACACACACACACACACACACACACACACACACACACACACACACTGCTCCTCTGTATATCTCTCCCACACACACTGCCCCATGTATAATATCCCCAACAAACACTGCCCCTCAGTAGAATATACCACTCAGTGTACCCCACACAATGCCCCTGTGTATAATCACACACACACTGCTCCTCTGTATAATATCCCTGCAAACACACTGCTCATCAGTGTAATATCCCCCACACACTGCGCCTCTGTATAATAGCCCCCCACACTGTGCTCCTCTGTTTAGTATCCCCCACACACACACTGTTTATCAATATAACATCACACACACACACTGTTCCTCTGTATAATATCCTCCCACACCCACTGCTCCTCTGTACAATATCCTCCCACACACTGCTCTTCTGTATAATATCTCCCCACAAACACTTCTCCTCAATATATCCCCCTCCACACACTGCTCCTCTGTATAATGTCCCCACATGTACACTGCTCCTCTGTAAATACCAACACACATTGCCCATTTGTATAATATCCCACACACTGCTCCTTTGTGTAGCATCCTACACACACACTGCCCCTCTATATATCCCCCACACACTACAACTCTGTATAATATACACACACACAATGACCCTCTGTGTAATATCTCTCAAGTATGCTGCCCCTTTGGACACTATCCCCCACACAAGCTGTCCCTCTTAATATATATCCTCACACACAAAATGCTCCTCTGTATATCACCTAACACACACTACCCCTCTGTATACTATCCCCCCACACATATTGTCTCTCTGTATAATATCCTCCTGGTATATATGTCCAAATCCTGGTATATATGTCTGCATCCTGGGCCCTTCCTGGTATGCATGTTCCCATCCTGGTTTATTGTTCCCTTCCTAGCAGCATAAATGTCCTCTTCCAGGTATATATATCCCCATCCAGGGACCCTCTTGGAATGCATGTTCCCATCCCAGTTTATTTGTCCCTACCCTGGGATATATGTCCAATACTAGGCACCTGGTATATACAGTCATATGAAAAAATTTGGGCACCCCTATTAATGTTAACCTTTTTTCTTTATAACTATTTGGGTTTTTGCAACAGCTATTTCAGTTTCATATATCTAATAACTGATGGACTGAGTAATATTTCTGGATTGAAATGAGGTTTATTGTACTAACAGAAAATGTGCAATCCGCATTTAAACAAAATTTGACAGGTGCCTAAGTATGGGCACCCTTATTAATTTCTTGATTTGAACACTCCTAACTACTTTTTACTGACTTACTGAAGCACTAAATTGGTTTTGTAATCTTATTGAGTTTGAACTTCATAGGCAGGTGTATCCAATCATGAGAAAAGGTATTTAAGGTGGCCACTTGCAAGTTTTTCTCCTATTTGAATCTCCTATGAAGAGTGGCATCATGGGCTCCTCAAAACAACTCTCAAATGATCTGAAAACAAATATTATTCAACATAGTTATTCAGGGGAAGGATACAAAAAGTTGTCTCAGAGATTTAAACTGTCAGTTTCCACTGTGAGGAACATGGTAAGGAAATGGAAGAACACAGGTACAGTTCTTGTTAAGCCCAGAAGTGGCAGGTTAAGAAATATCAGAAAGGCAGAGAAGAAGAATGGTGAGAACAGTCAAGGACAATCCACAGACCACCTCCAAAGACCTGCAGCATCATCTTGCTGCAGATGGTGTCACTGTGCATCGGTCAACAATTTAGCGCACTTTGCACAAGGAGAAGCTGTATGAGAGAGTGATGCGAAAGAAGCCGTTTCTGCAAGCACGCCACAAACAGAGTTGCCTGAGGTATGCAAAAGCACATTTGGACAAGCCAATTACATTTTGGAAGAAGGTTCTGTGGACTGATGAAACAAAGATTGAGTTGTTTGGTCATACAAAAAGGCGTTATGCATGGAGGCAAAAAAACACGACATTCCAAGAAAAGCACTTGCTACCCACAGTAACATTTGGTGGAGGTTCCATCATGCTTTGGGGCTGTGTGGCCAATGCCGGCACCGGGAATCTTGTTAAAGTTGAGGGTCGCATGGATTCAACTCAGTATCAGCAGATTCTTGACAATAATGTGCAAGAATCAGTGACGAAGTTGAAGTTACGCAGGGGATGGATATTTCAGCAAGACAATGATCCAAAACACCACTCCAAATCTACTCAGGCATTCATGCAGAGGAACAATTACAATGTTCTGGAATGGCCATCCCAGTCCCCAGACCTGAATATCATTGAACATCTGTGGGATGATTTGAAGCGTGCTGTCCATGCTCGGCAACCATCAAACTTAACTGAACTGGAATTGTTTTTTAAACAGGAATGGTCAAATATACCTTCATCCAGGACCCAGGAACTCATTAAAAGCTACAGGAAGCGACTAGAGGCTGTAATTTTTGCAAAAGGAGGATCTACAAAATATTAATGTCACTTTTATATTGAGGTGCCCATACTTATGCTCATATCAAATTTTGTTTAAATGCAGATTGCACATTTTCTGTTAGTACAATAAACCTCATTTCAATCCAGAAATATTACTGAGTCCATCAGTTATTAGATATATGAAACTGAAATAGCTGTTGCAAAAGCCCAGATTGTTATAAAGAAAAAAGGTTCACATTAATAGGGGTGCCCAAACTTTTTCATATGACTGTATATCCCACTCCTGGGCACATTCTGGTATATAAGTCCCCATCCTGGTTTCTGTCCCCTTCTTGGTATATATGTCCTCCTCCTGGTATATATGTTCCCATCATGGTTTATTTGTACCTTTCCCAGCATATTTATCCCCATCCCAGGCTCCTCCTGATGTATATATACAGTGCCTACAAGTGGTATTCAACCCCCTGCAGATTTAGCAGGTTTACACATTCGGAATTAACTTGGCATTGTGACATTTGGACTGTAGATCAGCCTGGAAGTGTGAAATGCACTGCAGCAAAAAATAATGTTATTTCTTTTTTTATTTTTTTTTTTGAATTGTGAAAAGTTTATTCAGAGGGTCATTTATTATTCAACCCCTCAAACCACAAGAATTCTGTTTGGTTCCCCTAAAGTATTAAGAAGTATTTCAGGCACAAAGAACAATGAGCTTCACATGTTTGGATTAATTATCTCTTTTTCCAGCCTTTTCTGACTAATTAAGACCCTCCCCAAACTTGTGAACAGCACTCATACTTGGTCAACATGGGAAAGACAAAGGAGCATTCCAAAGCCATTAGAGACAAGATTGTGGAGGGTCACAAAGCTGGCAAGGGGTAGAAAACCCTTTCCAAGGAGTTGGGCCTACCTGTCTCCACTGTTGGGAGCATCATCCGGAAGTGTAAGGCTTATGGAACTACTGTTAGTCACTAGAAATAAAGATAGCGCTATGAGAAGCACCCGTGGCACAATTTAATTATAGTGTAATGAAAACTTCTCACCTGATTAGGTTGTGCGCCCTCGCACAACCTCGGTGATGATCATGTAAATCCTCTGGAGGATAAGGGTTGTCTCGGCTGGTGTTATCCGATGTTAGGCTGAGTATCCTGGGGAGATGATTGCTCCTAGTTCCTAGGTTCACCGACTCCTGAGATCCTGGAACTGATTGCGGCCGTTTGTCTTCCCTCAAGGTATTTGGAATGATTAGATCTTTTACTATCAGCAGCTTTAGAACCGGAATCCCATAAGGGAGTGAAAGTATATGGAGATTAGATGAAGCCGGTCTTTTTTAGCGCTAGTAATAGATCTATTAACTCAGGTTATCTTTGTGAATAAATTATGCTTTATTTGTGACAGTCTAAGTCAGATAAAATAACCTGACCTGAGGAAAGCAGTATATTCCTGCTGAAACGCGTAGTGTTAACAAGAGCTTTATTTTATCTGACTTAGACTGTCACAAATAAAGCATAATTTATTCACAAAGATAACCTGAGTTAATAGATCTATTACTAGCGCTAAAAAAGACCGGCTTCATCTAATCTCCATATGGAACTACTGTTAGCCTTCCACGGCCTGGACAGCCTTTGAAACTTTCCACCCCTGCCGAGGCCAGGCTTGTCCGAAGAGTCAAGGCTAACCCAAGGACAACAAGGAAGGAGCTCCGGGAAGATCTCATGGCAGTGGGGACATTGGTTTCAGTCAATACCATAAGTAACGTACTCCACCGCAATGGTCTCCGTTCCAGACGAGCCCGTAAGGTACCTTTACTTTCAAAGCGTCATGTCAAGGCTCGTCTACAGTTTGCTCATGATCACTTGGAGGACTCTGAGACAGACTGGTTCAAGGTTCTCTGGTCTGATGAGACCAAGATCGAGATCTTTGGTGCCAACCACACACGTGACGTTTGGAGACTGGATGGCACTGCATACGACCCCAAGAATACCATCGCTACAGTCAAGCATGGTGGTGGCAGCATCATGCTGTGGGGCTGTTTCTCAGCCAAGGGGCCTGGCCATCTGGTCCGCATCCATGGGAAGATGGATAGCACGGCCTACCTGGAGATTTTGGCCAAGAACCTCCGCTTTTCCATCAAGGATCTTAAGATGGGTTTTCATTTCATCTTCCAACAAGACAACGACCCAAAGCACACAGCCAAGAAAACCAAGGCCTGGTTCAAGAGGGAAAAAATCAAGGTGTTGCAGTGGCCTAGTCAGTCTCCTGACCTTAACCCAATTGAAAACTTGTGGAAGGAGCTCAAGATTAAAGTCCACATGAGACACCCAAAGAACCTAGATAACTTGGAGAAGATCTGCATGGAGTAGTGGGCCAAGATAACTCCAGAGACCTGTGCCGGCCTGATCAGGTCTTATAAAAGACGATTATTAGCTGTAATTGCAAACAAGGGTTATTCCACAAAATATTAAACCTAGGGGTTGAATAATAATTGACCCACACTTTTATGTTGAAAATTTATTAAAATTTAACTGAGCAACATAACTTGTTGGTTTGTAAGATTTATGCATCTGTTAATAAATCCTGCTCTTGTTTGAAGTTTGCAGGCTCTAACTTATTTGCATCTTATCAAACCTGCTAAATCTGAAGGGGGTTGAATACTACTTGTAGGCACTGTATTCCCCTCCTGGGCACATTCTGGTATATATGTCCCCATCCTGGTTTTTGTCCCCTTCCTGGTATATATCTCCTCCTTCTTGTGTATATGTGCCTTTCCTGGGTCTCTCCTCCTATATTTGTCTACTGCAAAAAGAAAAAAAAAAAACATTTTACTCACCCTCCCCATCTCCCATGTCCTGCAGCGTCCTCTCTGAGCAGCGATGCATTTCAGCTGGATGTGTGCCCTCCACACATCCAGCTAAAGGAAGGCAGGGGCTGCAGTCAGTACCCCACCACCACCCGCGGCTGGAGCCAGTGCCCCCCCACCACCCGCGGCTGGAGTCAGTGCCCCCCCCACCCACGGCTGGAGTCAGCGGCCCCTCCCGCCCCCTGCAGCTTGAGTCAGCACCCCTCCGCCCCTGAAGTCAGTGCCCCCCCACCACCTGTGGCTGGAGTCAGCGCCCCCCCACCCCTCACGGCTGGAGTCAGCACCCCCCCGCCCCTGGAGTCAATGCCCCCCCCACCACCCTTGGCTGGAGTCAGCACCCCCTCCGCCCCTGGACTCAGTGCCCACCCACCACCCATGGCTGGAGTCAGCGCCCCCGACCCCAGTGGCTTGAGTCAGCACCCCCCCCACCCCTGGAGTCAGTGACCCCCCCACCACCCGCCATCCGTGGCTGGAGTCAGTGGCCCCACCCACCTCTCGTGGCTGGAGTCAGCACCCCCCGCCCCTGGAGTCAGTGCCCCACCACCACCCGCGGCTGGAGTTAGCACCCCCCGCCCCTGGAGTCAGTGCCCCCACAACCACCTGCGGCTGGAGTCAGTGCCCCCCCCGCTGCTGGAGTCAATGGCCCCCCCGCCCCCCGTGGCTGGAGTCAGTGGCCTCCCCACAGCTGGAGTCAGCAGCCCCCCCGCCCCTCGCGGCTGAAGTCAGTGGGTCCCCCGCCACCCGCGGCTGGAGTCAGTTCCCCCCCGCCCCCCATGGCTGGAGTCAGTGCCCCCCTGCCCTCTGCAGCTGGAGTCAGTGCCCTCCCCCCCCGCAGCTGGAGTCAGCGGGTCCCACACCACCCCCGGCAGTCTTCAGCTCATAGAGCGCCTACCTCTCCCTGCCGGATGCCACACGCTCACCAGCTCCGCGTTGCCCGCAGCACTGTGATGAGGTGCAGCATGATGACCTCATCACATTGGGCCCCCCGGATGACGCATCACCTTTTTGCTCTGCTCCATTCACAGTGCCTCGCCCACCACATGGCTAATTTGCATGCGATGCCCTAGAAGGACTTCGCACACACCTTAGTCATGTGCAGACTGCAGTTGTGGCTGGAGTGACACCGCCGGGCCCCTATGCTGCAGCTGTGACTGGGGCTCGGTGAACATGGTGGGCCCGGCTGGCCAGGGGCTACATAAAGCTGAGTAATTAACCGGCGGCGGTTACAGTAAAAACGCAGTGCTGGGACCGGAGGAGCCAGGAAATTTACAACTTCTTACCTCTCTGCTGCGCCCCCCCTGAAGCATGGCCGTCGGCGCCCTGTGCGACCACACAAGTCGCACATGCCTAAAGCCGGCCATGTATACAGTAAGTGCACATGAACCCAGTTGTGAGGGAGAAGTATAGCTCTCAGTGTGTGTGTGATGGAGGAAGGGACTAAATATGACAGAAATAGTCACAACTAGTATATGCCCGAGAAAATGATGGCAGAACACCAAGCGCTGAGATTAATGGGGTTCCCCAACTTATAAAGTGATGGCATTTTGTTAAGATGAGCCAGTACTTTCTAATTGGTGGGACTCTCATTTATGATAATAGAGGGTCTATAGTGCTGGTTTATTGCCATAATGGTATCCCAGCTGTGCCGTGCATCACTGACTGTGCAGGGTACTCCAGCCAGGGTCTATTCCCGCTATGAAGAGGCTCGGAGCTAACTAGCACTCTGGCCATTTATTACTCAGGTTAATGGAGTAGCATCATCAATATGCCATTAATTTATGAGATGGGGAAAAAATCACAGTGCACAAAATATATTTTAGTATTGCTCAGTCTGAACTGCAACTGAAACTTCAGCCATTATTGTTCCCATCACGTGTTTTAGAGCTCTGATAACAAATATGTGCTCATGGTTCACATACATATGTCATTGGACTCTAGTGCGGAGGACGTGGTCATTGAGGAGTTTGCAAGACAAAAGCTGCAAGGACAACAAGACGATGAAGATGAAAAGGAAGAAGCAGACAAAAGCTGACGTGATTCCACGTAGTCCTTTACAAAAAAGTCTTCGGGACATTGTCCCCTTCCATCACAGTCATCTGATGATCTGAACATTGTAGTAGTCATTTACACAATTAGCATTAATTAGTTAATTTCTTTATGTTCTTATCGATCTGAAAGTAAATACTCAAATAAAATAAAATCTGACTTCCCACTTATTTGTCTGCTCCAGTCAATTCCTATAGCATGCATGAAGATAATGTAGCTTTTCCTTTATATACATCGCCAGGACCATAAGCATGTACTATGTATTGTCTCTGCAATAAAGATACTGACGTCTGTATTCATGGTCACTGTGATATCAAAAATGTTAGATGCCTATTTGCAAAAATGATAACATTAGTATATAGACTGGTTCTTTTCTATCAGACTGAAGGCTAGAAACACATGCTTCAATATTCTTTTCAGTATAAAATGAATGTAACCAGATGCACCCCTGACCAGGTCACTAAGACCCTTGAGCAGCAGATCTTCGAAAGCTTCAACATCTATATATGTTGCATTGTTCAAACAACAAAAATGGGTGATTTTTGGGGGTTCAGCTGAACATGCAAAATAAATCTCTAATTCCAGCCTTATAAAAGGCAGCTTTCTGCAAATTGTTATTGAAAGATTTATTTCCAGAATCACATTATAAATTGAACAAAAATATAATCACAGCACTTTTGTTTTTGCTCCTATTTTCCATCTGCTGAACTCAAAGATCTAAGACATTTTCTATCTACACAAAAGGCCTTTATCTCTCAAATATTGTTCATAAATTTATGTAAATCTTTTAAAACTGCCCTGATAAATATGGTACCTTGGATTCCCTCCCAGTTGTGATATGGCGGTCTCCGGTGGGAGTCCTTCCTTTGTTTATGCATATTGTCTGTAACTCATTTGAAAACTTTCTAATAAAAAAGTATTTGATGAAAAAAACAATTGTGTCAATCTGTGTCTGCTTTCACACTACGTCTTTTTAACATGCGTCCTGAACGTTTTTTTGCTGCAAAAGCAGATCCTGCTTTTACAGCAAAAAATGCATGCAAACGCATGTCTTATTTTGCAGGATCCTGTCACTGGATGTTTAGGGGCGGACATTGGAGTCATGTGATCGGGAGTGAGGGGAACTGAACGTGCCAGACTGGGAGCCGGCATCTGACAGCTGCGAGGCTCGTAACCAAGGTAAACATCGGGTATACTTGCTTGGATACCCGATATTTACTTTGGTTACAAGCGTCTGCAGCTGCTAGGAGCCGGGCTCCCTGCACACGTAACCAATGTAAACATCGGGTAACTAAGATAAGTGGTTACCCGATATTTACCTTGGTTACGAGTGTCCGCAGCTCTCAGGTGGGGGAGAGGGAGGGGGAGAGAGAGAGGGAGGAGAGAGAGGGGTAGAGAGACAGAGGGAGGAGAGAGAGACTGATCACGGAGGCTGGCTTCTGGGCATTCTCAGTAGAGCAAGCAGGATCCTGTCTATCAGCATGCAGCGTTCACATGCATTTGCGTGCTGTTTAGTCAGGATCCAGCAATTTGCAGAAGTTGGACGCAGCTCAAAAATGCTACAAGTAGCGTTTTTGAAAGATGTTAAAAAACTGCAAGTCGCTGCATCCTCACTATAAGGCCTAAGCCACACGGCGAGAAAATCGGTGCGAGTGGAGTGCGATAAAACATCGCATTCCCCTCGGACCAATTCTAGCCTGTGTGACAGCACACATGAGCGATTATTTTCTCAGCCCTAATCGGACCGAGAAAACAATCGCAGCATGCTGCGATTGTAATCCGAGACTCTTTCTCTCGCACCCATTCAAGTGAATGGGGCGAGAGAAAAATCGCACTGCACTCGCGGTACACCGGTGTACCGTGCGTGCAGAGCGAGAATGTCTATAGCCGGCTACACAGGCGAGAGGGAGAGAAATCCCTCCCTCCCCTCCTGAGTGCCGGCCCGCCCCCCGCAGCTGAGGTCTGCTCGCACGAACGGACCTCAGTTGCAAGGACACAAGCATGAGACTCGGCTCTGCTGTACTGCCAGCACGAGCCGAGTCTCATGCAAGGGGATCGCAGTAGTCCCCGTGTGGCCCCAGCCTTACGCAGGTGAACGCATGTTAACGCGAGTCCATTGCAAATGCATTGAAATGAAAACGCATTTGCACTGGATCCATTTCTGCGTTAAAAAAACGTTCAGGACGCATGTTAAAAAGACGTAGTGTGAAAGCAGCCTTAGAGAGTGCTTCTCCTTTGCAGAGATAATCTATCCACATCACAGGTGTGGGATATCAAGATGCTGATTAGACAGCATGATTATTGCACAGGTGTGCCTTAGGCTGGCCACAATAGAAGGTCACTCTAAAATGTGCAGCTTTATCACACCGCACAACTGCACAGATGTTTCAAGTTGTAAGGGATGGTGCAATTGGCATGCTGACTGCAGGAATGTCCACCAGAGCTGTTACCCGTGAATTGAATGTTCATTTTTCTAACATAAACTGTCTACAAAGCCATTTCAGAGAGTTTGGCAGGACATCCCACCAGCTTCACAACCATAGACCACATGTATCCATAACAGCCCCGGAGCTCCACATCCAGCATCTTCCCTCCAAGATCGTCTGAGACCAGTCACCACCAGGACAGCTGGTGCAACAATCGGTTTGCATAATCAAAGAATTTCTGTACAAACTGTCAGAACCCGTCTCAAGGAAGCTCATCTGCTGCTCATCATTCTTATCAGGTGTCCACCTGACTGCAGTTTTGTCATCGTAACTGATTTGAGTGGGCAAATGCTCACATTCATTGGCGTCTGGCATGTTAGAGAGATGTTCTCATTGATGAGTTTTCATTTTACAGGGCAGATGTCAGACTGGCAAATGGTGGTCACACCAAATACTCACTGGTTTTCTGACCAGACCCTCCTAAAACTGTAAAACTGCCCATTTTAGAGTGGGCTTTATTGTGGCCAGCCTAAGGCACACCTGTGCAATAAGCATGCTGTCTAATCAGCATATTGACATACAACACCTGTGAGGTGGATGGATTATCTTGGCAAAGGAGAAGTGCTCACTAACACAGATTTAGACAAATTTGTGAACAATATTTGAGAGAAAAAACACTTTTTGTGTACATAAAAAGTCTTAAAGCTTTGAGTTCAGCTCATGAAAAATGGGAGCAAAAACAGAAGTGTTGTGTTTATATTTTGTTCAGTGTATTTTATAAAGCAGAGTTTATGTATAATTATTGTAACATACACACTAAGTCCAACAAAAAAATTGTTCTTGTACCTTTGTGTCTTTTTTCCTTTTTATCTTCCACTCCAGCTACATATAGTAAAATGGTGTCACGCCTGTCTCCCTGCATTATGAGACTAGTGACAGATTAACCCCTTCAGCCCCAGAGCGTTTTCCGTTTTTGCGTTTTTGTTTTTTGCTCCCCTTCTTCCGAGAGCCATCATTTTTTTATTTTTCTCTCAATCTTGTCATATGAGGGCTTGTTTTTTGCGGGCCGAGTTGTACTTTTAAATTAAACCATAAGTTTTACCATATAATGTACTGGAAAATAGCAAAAATATTCCAAGTGTGGAAAAACTGCAAAAAAAGTGTGATCGCACAAAAGTTTTTGGAATATTTTATTCACCGTGTTCACTATATGGTAAAACTGATGTGTCATTGTGATGCCTGAGGTCGGTGCGAGTTTGTAGACACCAAACATGTGTATGTTTACTTGTATCTAAGGGGTTAAAAAATTTCACAAGTTTGTCCAATAAAAGTGGCGCAAGTTTTGCGCCATTTTCCGAAACCCGAAGCGTTCTCATTTTTCGGGATCTATGGCTCAGTGATGGCTTATTGTTTGCAACTCGAGCTGCCATTTCTAATGGCACCATTTTTGCGCAGATGCTACGTTTCTATCGCCTGTTATTGCATTTTGCGCAAAACTTGCAGTGACCAAAAAACGTAATTTTGGCATTTGGAATTTTTTTGACGCTACGCCATTTACTGATCAGATTATTTGATTTTATATTTTGATAGATCGGGCATTTCTGAATATGTGTATATTTTTTATTTTTTTAACCCTTTAATTTTTAATGGGGTGAAAGGGGGGGGTGATTTGAACTTTTAGTTATTTTTTTTTAAAACTTTTTTTTTTTACTTTTTATTTTTATTTTACTAGTCCTCCTAGGGGGCTATAGCGATCAGCAATCCGATCGCTCTGCCCTGTCTATAGATCTCTGCCACAGAGCTAAGATCTGCAGATATTGTGCTTTACTCTCCGTGCTAGCACTATGCCGGCATTGAGAGGAAGTGAGTCATGTTAGCTACAGGCGTCATCACATGACCCTGTGCTACCATGGCAACCACCAAAAGTCACGTGATCACGCACGTAACTTCCGGTGGGGGCAGCGGTAAGCAACTGTAATGGCCGTGCGCATATACATCTCGCTGCCAGACTTTGGCAGCGAGATGTAAGGGGTTAAATGTTGCGAGTGGAAGCGATTCCACTCGTAACATGCAGGCACACATGTCAGCTGTTGAAAACAGCTGATATGTGCGCGGATCGCCGCGACCTGCCCATGGCAGGGGGCGGGGCTTAACCTCACACGCCCCATGACGGATAGATCCATCATTGGTTGTGAAGGGGTTAAGGACTTGAGAGCCATGTCCATGCTAGACTCTCAATATTAAATGGATTTCCTTTCCTTTGGCAGTTGTACGGTCAATATTAGTTTGCTTTCCAGAAGCTTCTGAATCCTGGTTAGGTGTTTCTGGTTTAGGACCACTCCCAGTCCCTTTATATACTCTCTGCTATCAGCAGAGGGTGCCAGTTATTCTTTGCCATTTTGATGCTGGGCCAAGAGGTGGAAGGAGCTGCAGTAATCTTCTGTTGAAGTTGCTGCGGTGGCTGCAGCTGACTGCAGCAGTTCATCATTGTGTTTCCCCCATCTGTCTTTTCTTTCCCTTGGGTATTGTTTTAGTGCAGCGGTGGGGCTAGCGTCCCTTGCCTCCCCAATCACTAGCCAAGACTATTGTAGGGTCACTCAGGGCTTCAGGTTCCTGCTTGGTGACAGGTGAGGAACCTGTATAGGGAATGGCTAGGAGTACAGCGCCAGGTAAGTGAAAGAGTTGTCCATCTTCCCTCTCACTAGCGCTAGGGCTTACGATGTTAAAGTGTCCTCAGTGTACCCCTTATTTGTCGTGGTATGACCCCTGTTAAATTGTGAGTTTGGCCACACACCGGACCTTCCCCAGTCCGCTTCGTGACAAATGGGATATCTTATTCTAATCTGCTAAAACTTCATTTCTCAGCAGCACTTGATTGTCTTTAATGCAGCACAACCCTCCCTCCCCTGTATGCTCCTGACTAGCACCACATCTTTGACTTGTCATCAAGCTAATCTAAGTGTACAATTCAGCTTATGCCTCCCTGCACTCTGTGCTCCTGTACCCTGCCTGACTGACTTTATCTTCTGCTGTCTACTAGTGATGAGCGAGTACTAAAAAGCCCGGGTGCTCGAAGCTCGGGCCGAGCCTCCCAAGATACTCGTGTACTCGGCCCGAGCAACGAGCCCAATGTTATCCTATGGGAGACCCGAGTATTTTTGTGAAATGACCCCCCGGCAGCATGGAGAAACCCTAAAAATGTCACAAAAGTCTCAGAAGAGTGCTCAAATGACATGGCAACAGCATGGGGAAGACCCCTTGAAGCATTTATCACTGAAAAGTCACAGCTGTGAACAATTTTGTCCGCGTTTTACGCCATTTTTACGGACTCACCAGAAAACCTTCCAAAATGACCCCAAAATGATTTTTCATGGTGGAAATGTTAAGGGCACATACCCAATAGTGAGATAGAGCTGGTGTATGTTACTTTTTGAGATTAATACATGAAAGATTTTACGTGAAAACATTGTGTGGCACTCCGATGTCCCTGAGAAGAGACGTACATGAAGGCCTCTTGAGTCTAATGTGCCCATTTTGAGGAAGTGAGTCTTTGTAGTATTTTCCTTTGCCAGGGCAGTCCAAAATTGTGAGGTTCACCAATGCCCCTGCATACAGACGTGCATGAGGGCCTGTAAACCTGAAGTGCCCATTGTAAGGAAGTGGGTCTATTTTAGTATAGCCCTTTGCCAGGGCAGCCAAAAATTGGGAGGCTCCACATTGTCCCTGGATAGAGACGTGCATGATGGCCTGTAAACCTGAAGTGCCCATTGTAAGGAAGTGGGTCTATTTCAGTATAGCCCTTTGCCAGGGCAGCCAAAAATTGGGAGGCTCCACATTGTCCCTGGATAGAGACGTGCATGATGGCCTGTAAACCTGAAGTGCCCATTGTAAGGAAGTGGGTCTATTTCAGTATAGCCCTTTGCCAGGGCAGCCAAAAATTGGGAGGCTCCACATTGTCCCTGGATAGAGACGTGCTTGATGGCCTGTAAACCTGAAGTGCCCATTGTAAGGAAGTGGGTCTATTTCAGTATAGCCCTTTGCCAGGGCAGCCAAAAATTGGGAGGCTCCACATTGTCCCTGGATAGAGACGTGCATGATGGCCTGTAAACCTGAAGTGCCCATTGTAAGGAAGTGGGTCTATTTCAGTATAGCCCTTTGCCAGGGCAGCCAAAAATTGGGAGGCTCCACGTTGTCCCTGGGTAGAGACGTGCATGAGGGCCTCAAAACATTAAGTGTCCATTTTAAGGAAGTGGGTGTATTATAGTATAGCCCTTAGGCAGGGCAGCCAAAAATTGGGAGGCTCCACGTTGTCCCTGGGTAGAGACGTGCATGAGGGCCTCAAAACATTAAGTGTCCATTTTAAGGAAGTGGGTGTATTATAGTATAGCCCTTAGGCAGGGCAGCCAAAAATTGGGAGGCTCCACGTTGTCCCTGGGTAGAGACGTGCATGAGGGCCTCAAAACATTAAGTGTCCATTTTAAGGAAGTGGGTGTATTATAGTATAGCCCTTAGGCAGGGCAGCCAAAAATTGGGAGGCTCCACGTTGTCCCTGGGTAGAGACGTGCATGAGGGCCTCAAAACATTAAGTGTCCATTTTAAGGAAGTGGGTGTATTATAGTATAGCCCTTAGGCAGGGCAGCCAAAAATTGGGAGGCTCCACGTTGTCCCTGGGTAGAGACGTGCATGAGGGCCTCAAAACATTAAGTGTCCATTTTAAGGAAGTGGGTGTATTATAGTATAGCCCTTAGGCAGGGCAGCCAAAAATTGGGAGGCTCCACGTTGTCCCTGGGTAGAGACGTGCATGAGGGCCTCAAAACATTAAGTGTCCATTTTAAGGAAGTGGGTGTATTATAGTATAGCCCTTAGGCAGGGCAGCCAAAAATTGGGAGGCTCCACGTTGTCCCTGGGTAGAGACGTGCATGAGGGCCTCAAAACATTAAGTGTCCATTTTAAGGAAGTGGGTGTATTATAGTATAGCCCTTAGGCAGGGCAGCCAAAAATTGGGAGGCTCCACGTTGTCCCTGGGTAGAGACGTGCATGAGGGCCTCAAAACATTGTTCCCATTGCAAAGGAGCGGGTCTCCTGTCGTTGTAATGTCCATTCTGCAAAGAATGGGCGAAAAAATTTACCACTGGGGGTATACCTGAAACAAAGGCCTAAGTATTGCAATTTGTAACGGTCATCATCATGGTGGCGCATGAGGAGAAGGAGGAGCAGTCCAGCGATTATCCAAAGTCCAGAAGTGTGTACCCATGGGTGAGTGGAGGTACATGGCAAACTTTAAATTCCGCTCTCATTTGCTGGTGGTGTGGTGAAGTCTGGCCCAATCCAACCCTTGTTCATCTTGATCAGAGTCAGCCTGTCAGCATTTTCAGTTGACAGGCGGGTGCGTTTATCTGTAATGATTCCACCTGCGGCACTAAAAACACGCTCTGACAAAACGCTAGCAGCAGGGCAGGCCAGGACTTCCAAGGCGTAGAGAGCCAATTCATGCCACGTGTCCAGCTTGGATTCCCAATAATTGTAAGGCACAGAGGAATGTCGGAGTACAGTTGTTCGATCTGCAAGGTACTCCTTCAGCATCTGGGCAAACTTAGGATTTCTTGTGGCACTACCCCGCACCTCAGGGGCTGTGGTACGTGAGGGGCTGAGAAAACTGTCCCACATCTTAAAGACTGTTCCCCTACCTCTGGCGGATTGGACTTGTGCCTCTCTCGGCTGTACGCCTCGGTTGTCCACTGATTCCTGACCTATGCCGCTAGCGTTTTGTGAGGGGAATGCTTTGCCTACTTCCGTGAGTATGGCCTTCCGAAACTGCTGCATTTTGGTTGACCTCTCCTCCACGGGAATAAGAGACAAAAAGTTCTCCTTGTAGCGTGGGTCTAACAGTGTTACCAACCAGTAATGATTGTCGGCCAAGATGTTCTTAACGCGAGGGTCATGAGACAGGCAGCTTACCATAAAGTCAGCCATGTGCGCCAGACTCTTAACAGCCAGGACTTCAGTAGCCTGACCAACAAGATGACTGAACATGCTGTCCTCCTCCTCCTCCTCCTCCTCCTCCTCATCTACCCTGTCCTCTGGCCAGCCACGCTGAACCGAGGATATGACTGGTGTGCATGTCATATCCTCAATTTGGCCGGAGAGTTGCTCCATGTCTTCATCCTCCTCCTCGTCATAGTCCTCCACTGCACGTTGTGATGAGACGAGGCTGGGCTGTGTGTTATCACCCACACCCACTACTGTTTCTTGCTGCAACTCATCGCGCTCCACCTGCAATGCATCATGTTTGTTTTTCAGCAGAGACCGTTTTAGAAGGCAGAGTAGCGGTATGGTGACGCTAATAATGGCGTCATCACCACTCACCATCTTGGTGGAGTCCTCAAAGTTTTGGAGGATGGTACATAGCTCTGACATCCATCTCCACTCCTCAGGTGTTATGTGTGGAGTTTGACCCATTTCCAAACGGCTTAGGTGATGCAGGTACTCAACAACTGCCCTCTTCTGCTCACATATCCTGACCAACATGTGCAGAGTTGAATTCCAACGCGTGGGGACATCACACACCAGTCTGTGAGCCGGAAGATGCAAACGGCGCTGAAAGCCGGCAAGGCCGGCTGAAGCAGTAGGTGACTTTCGAAAATGTGCAGACAGGCGGCGAACTTTTACCAGCAGATCAGACAGCTCTGGGTATGACTTTATAAACCGCTGAACCACGAGGTTGAGCACATGGGCCACGCATGGAACATGTGTCAGCTGGCCTCGCCTCAAAGCCGCCACCAGGTTCCGGCCATTGTCACACACGACCTTTCCTGGCTTTAGGTTCAGAGGTGTGAGCCAGTGATCTGCCTGCTGTTTCAGAGCTGTCCACAGCTCTTCTGCATTGTGGGGTTTGTCACCTATGCAGATTAGCTTCAGCACAGCCTGTTGCCGCTTCGCCGAGGCAGTGCTGCAGTGCTTCCAGCTTGTGACTGGTGTGGAGGGCACAGTGGATGAGGATGCGCAGGAGGAGGAGGAGGCTGAAGAGCATGACATTCCTGAGCTGTAGAGTGTGGGTGAAACACTGACTGAGGTAGGGCCTGCAAACCTTGGTGTGGGAAGGACGTGTTCCGTCCCTCGCTCAGACTGGGTCCCAGCTTCCACAATATTAACCCAGTGTGCCGTCAACGAGATGTAGCGGCCTTGCCCACAAGCACTTGTCCACGTGTCTGTGGTTAGGTGGACCTTGGGTGAAACAGCGTTGTTCAGGGCACGTGTGATGTTTTGTGACACGTGGTTATGCAACGCGGGGACGGCGCACCGGGAGAAATAGTGGCGGCTGGGGACCGAGTAACGTGGGACAGCTGCCGCCATCAGGTCACAGAATGCTTCTGTCTCCACCAGCCTAAAAGGCAACATTTCCAGCGCAAGCAGTCGCGAAATGTTAGCATTTAGAACTGTGGCATGTGGGGTGTTGGCAGTGTATTTGCGCCTGCGTTCAAAGGTTTGCTGAATGGATAACTGAACGCTGCGCTGGGACAAGGACGTGCTTGATGATGGTGTTCTTTCTGCGTAGGCAACTGCAGGTGCAGGAGTGGAGGAGGCTTGTTCGCAGGCAGCATGGACAGAGGATTGGCTCGCATGCACAACCAGCGAAGACGTAGCAGTGACATCAGCAAGCACTGCTCCTCGACTCTGTTGTACTTCCCACAAAGTCGGGTGCTTGGCTGACATGTGCCTGATCATGCTGGTGGTGGTCAGGCTGCTAGTTTTGGTACCCCTGCTGATGCTGGCACGGCAGGTGTTGCAAATGGCCTTTTTTGAATTATCTGGATCCAACTTAAAAAACTGCCAGACTCGGGAAGACCTAACATTTGTACAGGCACCTTGTGTCGTCGTGTTGTTCCGGGGAACGGTTGCCTGACTTCTGCCTGGGGCCACCACCCTGCTTCTTACTGCCTGTTGTGATGCTACGCCTCCCTCCCCCTGTGCACTGCTGTCCTCGCTCTGCATAGCCTCCTGCCAGGTTGGGTCAGTTACTGGATCATCCACCACGTCGTCTTCCTCTTCCGCACCCTGCTCCTCCTCCTGACTTGCTGACAATTGTGTCTCATCATCGTCCACCACTTGTTGAGACACGTTGCCAACTTCGTGAGAACGTGGCTGCTCAAATATTTGGCCATCTGTACAGACGATCTCCTCATGACCCACTTCAATATGAGCTGGCGAGAGGCCAGAATGTGTGAATGGAAACGTGAACAGCTCTTCCGAGTGTCCAAGTGTGGGATCATTAATGTCCGAGGAGGACGTGTACTCAGCCTGGTGGTAGGAAGGAGGATCAGGTTCAGAAATGTGCGGTGCAGTATCACGGCTACTGACACTTGACCGTGTGGAAGACAGAGTGTTTGTGGTGGTGCCAATCTGACTGGAAGCATTATCTGCTATCCAACTAACAACCTGTTGACACTGGTCTTGTTTCAAGAGCGGTGTACTGCTGCGGTCCCCAAGAATTTGGGACAGGACGTGCGAGCGACTAGATGTGGCCCTTTGTTGTGGCGAAATTAGAGCTTGCCCACGACCTCGGCCTCTGCCTGCACCACCATCACGTCCACTTCCTTGTTCCTTAGCAATGCCCTTGCGCATTTTGCAATGCTGTGCACTGCTGACGTGTATATTCACTACTTGTGCGTTATATCAAAGTGTGTGGAAATTGCACACAAGTGCACCTGTACGCTGCCACCAACAGGCACACACGTGCGGTTTTAAAAACCAAGCACGGATGCAATAATAACCTAACAGGTTTTTTTGGGGAGCGACAATTACAGACAAGTCAGACACTATCTGGACTGTTTTACACTGTGTACACCAGCCCCAGATATGATGAAGGCTGGTATACGGTCACCACTACCCTGCCTGCCTGCCTGCCTGTATACTGGTACAATAGTCCTGACAAGGACTCTTTTGGTCACTAGCCTGTATTCAGACCTGGCTATACCCTGCCTGTATATAGCAACAATAGTCCTGAGAAGGACTCTGCTACTGTACTCCGACCTGGCTATACCCTGCCTGCCTGTATACAACTAGAATAGTCCTGAGAAGGACTTCTGGTCACACTGTTTGCAGCCCTGCAACTGAAAAAGCTATAAAGGGCCGCAAAGCTTTCCCTGAATCAGCGACACTCTCCCTACACTGACTGTCTGAATAGCTGTGAGCAGAGCACAGCGCGCCGGCCGATATAAAGGCTCGGTCACGCTGTGCAGGCCGGCCAATCACTGCAATTCCACAACTAACAGGGCTGTGGCATTGCAGTGGTCTGCCAGCCAATCCCTGCATGAGGGCTGGCTCTCAAAAGAGCGCCAACATGCAGAAATGAAGACCACGAGTACAGCACGAGTATCGCGAGATTACTCGGTCCCCGCCGAGCAGCCCGAGTACAGCGATACTCGTGCGAGTACCGAGTAGTGACAAGCATGCTCGCTCATCACTACTGTCTACATCAGTATCACTGCCTGTGCGGTTTTACATGTGTAGCTGGTTCTAGCAGAGCCCAACTCTCCTGAAATCCTGCACAATGGCATTTTTTAGCTGTGCTTATTGCCTTAATGGGGAGGGGTGATATGTGCAAAATGAGGCAGTTTTAAAAATGGGTTATATTGGCATAATGATTAAATATATGTGTACATTATTATAAGACCACATTGTGATTTTGGGAATAACCCTTTAAGCTAAATACAGGAGTGGATAAAATAATTCCAAAAAAAGGGAACTCGGGGCAAAACTCAGTGTAAATTACTTATTTACTCACCCAACATGTGCATATAATAATATGCAATATATGTTCATCTGAAACTTAAAGCGTAACCGTCGTTTCAGTTTTTATGTCCCATTACTGAGATAGGAGATGGTAGTTGGTGCTGATGAGATTCTATGTAGATAGGAGACAAGCTTTGCCTCTAGCTCCTCCCTCTACATGTATCTTCTCCCTCTGTCTCTAGCTCCTCCCTCCTCTCATCATATAATCTCCTCAGTAACAGCCGCCATCTCCTATCTCAGTAATGGGAAAGTCGTCACTGAATACAGATTTTACATCAGAATTGAGAATTTTGATAATTAATGACTGATCAATTCTGGCAGAGAAAGAAGCAGATTTGTCTGATAAGAAATATTACAAAGTTGCTTATTTTTGTGTGTACTGTTGATTTATGAAATAAAAATTAAAATAACTGTTACGCTTTAAGTGAAAATTATAAACATTTATATTTTCTAACTAGTGCTAACAAAAACATGTAATCTATATCCTATATATGTATATCAGGGGTCTTAAACTCGGCTGGGTATATGGGCTGCACATAGAAAAAAATGTAATTGTGGGAGCCACATTCTTTACAGGACAAAGTGACAGTTTTGGTGATACCATTTTTTTTCTATGCACCTTTGTATCACTTTTTTTGAATATTTGTAATTTTTAGTTTATTTTTTAAAATGCCATTCATCCCCCAAGTTATGGTACGATTTTACAGCTTGGCAATGACAAACGTGCACTTTTGTTATTTATTTTAGTTTACATAAAAGTGCATCTCAATAAATTAGAATATCATCAAAAAGTGAATTTATTTCATTAATTCATTACAAAAGGGAAACACACATATATTATATAGAGTAATTACACAGAGGGAACTATTTCAAGTGTTTATTTCTGTTAATCTTGATAATTATGGCTTACAGCCAATGAAAACCCAAAAGTCATTATCTCAGAAAATTACAATAATTGCCACAAAACATTGGCAAAGATTTCATAAGCATTACAAAAGGATCGCTTAGTATGATCCAGTAGTCTACACAATCACGGGGAAGACTGCTGACTTTACAGATGTAAAGAAGTCAGTCACTGACACACTCCACAAGGAGGGTAAGCCACAAAAGGTCATTACTAAAGAAGCTGGCTGCTCACAGAGAGCTGTATCCAAGCATATTAATGGAAGGTTGAGTGGAAGGGAAAAGTGTGGTAGAAAAAGGTGCACAAGCAACCGGGATAACCGCAGCCATAATATGATTGTTAAGAAAAGTTAATTAAAAAATTTGGGGGATTGGGATTCGAGGAGATACATTATACGTAATTTGGAGTTTAACATAATCATAATGTATTGTATTATATGATTATTGATTATATGTTTTTGTTACTAAAACCTAATAAAAAGAAGGTTAAAAAAAATTAAAAAAAATTGGGGGATATTCACAAGGAATGGAATGCTGCTGGAGTCAGTGCTTCAAGAGCTGCCACACACAGACATATCCAGCATATGGGCTACAAGTGTTGCATTCCTTATGTCAAGCCACTCATGACCAATAGACAACTCCAGAAGTCTTACCTGGGCCAAGGAGAAAATGAACTGGACTGTTGCTCAGTGGTGCAAGGTGTTGTTTTCAGATGAAAGTAAATTTTGCATTTTATGTGGAAATCAAGATCCCAGAGTCTGAAGGAAGAGTGGAGAGGCCACCATCCAAGCTGCTTGAGGTCTAGTGTGACATGTCCACAATCAGTGATGGTTTGAGGAGCCATGTCATCTGCTGGTGTAGGTCCACTGTGTTTTATCAAGACCAAAGTCAGCGCAGCCGTCTACCAGAACAATGCAGAGCACTTCATGCTTCCCTCTGCCTACAAGCTTTTTGGAGATGGAAATTTCATTTTCCAGCGTCCACACTGCCATAAGTACCAATACCTGGTTTAAGAACCACAGTATCACTGTGCTTGATTGGCCAGCAAACTCGCCTGACCTAAACCCCATAGAAAATCTATGGGTATTGTCAAGAGGAAGATGAGACACCAAACACAACAATACAGGTGAGCTGAAGGCTGCTATCAAGGCAACCTGGGCTTCCATAACACCTCAGCAGTGCCACAGGCTGACCACATACATGCCACGTTGCATTAATCAAGTATTGAGGCATTTACTGTACATAGTTTTCAGTAGGCGCCAAAATTTCGGAGTTTAAAATCATTTTTTCAGTTGGACTTATATAATATTCTAATTTTTTAAGATAATGACCTTTGGGTTTTCATTGGCTGTAAGCCATAATCATCAACATTGACAGAAATAAACACTTGAAATAGATCACTCTGTTTGTAATGACTCTATATAATATATGTTTTCCTTTTTGTATTAAGATGCACTTGTATATAGTAAAAAAAAAACATTTTTAGTGCCAAAAAAATGTATGCTTTATTTTAAATATTTTTTGTTTACATTTTTTTTTAAATTTGATCTCCTTTTTCTAAGGAATATTGTCGTATTATTAGCACCATATAGTAATTTTAGCCAACATCTTGTAGTAATGTTCCCATCCTAGTCCTTATCTTTTAGTAATGTCCCCATCTTGTTCCTCTTCTTTTAGTAATGTGCTCCATCCTGGTCCTCATCTTGTAGTAATGTCCTCCATCTTGGACCACTTTTTAGTAATGTGCCCATCCTAGTCCCCATCTTGTAATAACGTTTCCATCTTGGTCCCCTTCTTGTAGTAATGTCCTCATCCTTGTCCCATGGTAGTAATGTGCCCATTCTTGTTACAATCCTGTAGTAATGTGCCCATCTTTGTTCCCATCCTGTAGTAATGTACCCATCCTTGTCCCCTTGTAGTAACTGTGCCCATCCTTATCACCTTGTAGTAATGTGACCCATCATGTAGTAATGTGCCCTGATCCTTGTCACCTTGCAGCAATCTGCTCCATCCTTGTCCCAATCTTATAGTAATCTGCCCCATCCTGGTGCCCTTGTAGTGATGTGCCCCATCCTTGACCCCTTCCTGTAGTAATATGCCCCATGCTTGTCCTCATCCTGTAGTACTGTGCCCCATCTTTGTCACCTTGCAATAATGTGCTCCATACTTGTCCCCATCCTGTGATACTGTGCCCCATCCTGGTTGCCTTCCTAGTTCCCTTCTTGTAGTAATGTGCCCTGCCTTATCCCTGTTCTGTAGTAATGTGCCCCATCATGTGCGTCACTTACGATGTGACCCCGCCGACACATCGTTAGATATGTTGTAGCGTGTAAAGCCCGCTTAAGTGCAGCACCACCAATACATTCAACAAAAATAAACCTCTGACAAGGGCTGCCCCCTGCAGAGGGCTGCGACCATCTATGTGCCTGAGAGTTGCAAGAAGCAGCCTCAGGAGCCCATTGCGGCTCGCAGGCAGCGTGTTTGAGAACTGTAGCGCCCCTGAGCCACTCAGGGCACTACTAGGAATTGCATCCTCACCAGGATGCAGGGCCTACCCCCTGGAACCTGGAACACCAGTGCGAGAAACACCGACACACACCAAAATCCTAGTTACCACTCCACACCAGGGGTAATTGGCTAGTCGGACACAAGGGGATGGCCATCTAGAGGGCGGAACCAAACCAAAGGGACTAAACAACCTGGTGGGAGAGGACAGCAGGCAGTCTGAGAAGGAAGTGAAAGTGGAGAAAGGTGCCTGAGTGCTGGGTTGTGTAACAGTGACCCGGGGGCATATGAGAGTGGTCGCCAGAGCAGGTACACCCGAATACCACTGGGACCAGAGCACACACGGGGCACAGGGACCTAGTTCAGGCGACAGTTTCATATGGCCTGGCAAATACTTGCACAGTGAGGGGACCTCCGCGGACCTCACTGACCCACAAATCCGGGGGCACCAGCAGTAAAGCAAGGATCAGGGTTTGGGACACAGATCAGCCCTACAGGGTCCACACTGCCCGACGTATGGACAAGGAGGCTGCCACCACAAAGGGACAGTTGGGCCCCAAATGCTCCATGCTATGGGGACCCAACCACACTGAGAGTGCCGGGGACAGAGCAACTGAGTCATCAACTGGCACTGGAAATACAGGGACCTGAACCAGCCATCCAAGGGTCCAGAGTGAATAGAGACTGTTAATTACAACCCTGGTGTGGCCTCCCTAATTCCGCCACTTCCATCATACAGCTCCCTGGGCACAGCCCTACCTGCGGAGGGCCTACCACTTCAGCTGTCATTACCACCAGCCCTAGGAGTAACCAATCCAGCAACGGCAGTTCCCCCATATTAACCGCAACCCGCAGGTGGCGTCACACAAATTACTTTATTCTCCCCTGTAAATACTCCCCATTAAAAAGCACCCATGGCATGGGACCGGGCAATGGCCACCAAAGTGACATTCCCCAGCTAAATACTACAAAAGCAGGAGGAAGGTGAGTATATATGCAAATATGAAAATTCTTTATTAATTAGAAAGGTACACACATAAACAACAGCAATTGATCAAAATTTAAAAACAACTACCAGTTAATCATGGGGGCATATGGCATTGAAAACAATGGGGTATTTTCTGTCTGTCTTAAATAGCCGTGGGAGAGGTGACACTGATATAGAAGGGTTAATAGTTTCTATATTTCTTCATTTTAAATATCTCATTGTTCCATTAGTATATCTGGTGTAAGTTCATAGTTATTGTGTAGCCTTCAGAATAAGAAATAAGCTCAAGGATTATTATTGTCTGCTAAATGTTCTTCTTATCTCATATGCATGAATCTACATTTTTTTTTCTCAAACTTAAAGGTCATATGATCAACTTGTAAATTTCCAGCCAGAAGCCTATTTTTGCAATATCACATTGATCTGTAAATGGTATAAATAATCTATACCTTGGCTGAATAAACAGAAAACTGATCATGCTCACTTGAATGCAGGTCTTTTCTCCGAGCACTCGATATTGACGTAGGCAAAGAGGCCTACGTCCACAGGACCTCACTGGGGATCTCATAAGCTGACTTCTGACAAAACAGAACAGCTACACCAAGTTCTGGCACCCAACGTGGGGCCGTGGCCAACCAGCCTATTCGGAAGAAGTTTTGGGGGCTCTTGAGACAGTGAAATTTCAGCTGCAGCAAGGTGAGAAGCTTTATTCTTACACTTTATTTCACTCTCTCTGATTTCCCGAATATTCTGGGTAAGGCTGTACACACGGTTCAAGAACTCTGGCATCACCAGTGAGTATTGTTTTTTTCTCATGCATGTCTGAATGAGAGTTGAAAAATAGAGTAATAAGATAATCTGTTGTCTGTCCATTAACTGATTGCATAGATTGCATAGTACGGAATTGGGACAGTCTCTGTATAATTACATTTGCTGTGCTGCTGTGTTTTGTGTTTTGCTTTGGCCATCTTTGCATCTTTGGTGGGCAATACACTGGTCTAGGGATATGTGTTCATAAGTGGTTTCATACTAATGCCTAGATAAAGTAGGCAGGCAGTAAGTTGTTGTATATTGATGAGAAGCCTCTGAATAATATAAAGTGACGAGTAATTGAGATAAGAGACTTGGTAAAATAATATGTATGTATAAATTAATGGTTATAGGCCATACTGTGGGCTGTGGAAAAATGTTCTGGTTGTGAAATGTCACAGGGCTTAGCCATATAGAGTATTTGTGTGGATACCTGACATATGTATTTTTTCCATCAGTGTCAAGAGCGGTTTAGATAATTTTATTTACATGTGAGGTTCATTGATCCTTGGAAGGTGTATTGTTACATAAGTTTCTGGATCAATGAATGAGTGGACAAGTGGTCCTGTGATCTGTCCTCATAGTGAGATATCGTATGTTTCTTCCCCTCACAATGGAGACAAGGCTTTATAGCAAAGTATTTTTTTTTCCTTTCAGTAGAATATTAGAGCTGTGAAGGTATATAAGTAGTCTCAATTTTCTGCTGGGATTATGTATACCAGTGGGTATTAGGAAAGTTGTGTGTTTTGGAAAGCTGAATCTGGACGAAGAATTCTTTTGAGATAAGACTCTTGCTAAACAAACTGTGTGTGCTGTCGCTATTCTGTTGGGAGGGGGAAAGTGAGGCGCTGCGCGATTTTCTGTGTCCTGCCCTCTGTAAGAAGTCAGCTCTGAGGATTGGTTTGGTTTAACTCTATTTTACGTTTGTTGCTGGAATACTTTGTAAAGGACCAGCATGGGGTACCCAACTGCACATCAGCTCTAAGTGGGTTAGAGAGCAGTGTGGCCTTCCAACTTACATGGAGGTGGTCAAGTAGGTAAGAGGACTATCACACCTGGTCCTTCCTGCTTTAGTCATCTGGTCTATTGGGTGAGAGAGGTGTTTTTAACTCTTCCCAATACACCCTCCAACGGTAGCAGGTGAGAGTGCTGACTAGCCTTCCAGCTACACCTTGAGAGCCCATTATGACTTGCCGGAGGAGTGTGGCCTGTTTGACAAGGTCCAGGGACACCGAGAGGGCATTTGCAGAAAGGTGGGCTGTGTGGGAATAAGTTGAAGCCATGGGAAACTTGTTCAGTGTGCAGTGTGGGGCTCCAGCGGGATCCAAACAGCCAAACAGATAGTGCAAAAAAGGGAAGGCAAGGAAGCAGTGAAAAATGTCAGACCAATACTCAAAAAGGCAGACATGCCAGAGTACGGATATTTGGATGTTGAGAAATGGCACAGATTCAGGGAAGAAAAGAGAGGTTGGATAAGAAGAGACAAGAGAGTAGAACAACAAGTAAATAAATGGTGTTGTGTGGCTGAAGAGGTGCAGCATTGTGGATGTAAAGAGATATCGGTGGGATGTATTGTTATATTATTGTTATGTAAGGTGTATTATAAATGTTTTAATGCACCAAAAGCAAAAACTATGACTGCTACCGCCCCACCTTCACATAATCAGAAACCCAGACCAGACAAATGGATTTGTAAACATTGTAGTCAGAAAAACCCAGACTGGAGAGGTACTTGTGCTACGTTTAATGTTACTCGCCCTAAGCGGATTGCACTAAATCCTGTTCGAACCAGATCACATGTGATGGCAGAGGACGCTGACTCTGAGACAGAGTGAAGGAATTGAGTTTTGGGGAGGAGGTTGGACGTTACTCTGACGGTGAGGAAAGAAAAGAACGCCCTGGGACCAGTACCAAAAAATCAAATACATCCCGACCAAGGAAGGTCACTAGAATCAGACAGACAGAGGAATATCATCCCTGGAACCCCTCTGACCAGCTAGAGATGTTGAACCAGTTATCTGACCCTGAAGACCAACCTTTCCCCCTTTCCCTGACTGACGTAACACAGCAGGAAGGGGAGAGTATAGAGCCGTACTTTTGGAGGTTACAGCTGAAGTGGGCAGACATGGGGTACAAAGTCAGAAACTCCCTTGATGACAAAATACTTATGAGTATATTCGTTAACGGTATGAATAAGGTTTTACGAAAGGCAGTACAGACAGCCAGACCTGAGTGGAGAAACATGGACCCAACAGACCTTCTACAAGTAGCTAAGGGGGTTGAACTGACAAAATGCAAGCGACCAGTTATGTTTGCTAGAGCACAAGGAAAACAGTGTAAGCAGAGAAGGGGGGCACTAGGTGACCTAGTGACCGTGCAGTGCTGGAATTGTGGACAGAATGGACATTATGCCAGACAGTGCAAAAACCCCAAAAAGGAGAGGGAGCAGATTGACTCTCCTCCTTCCTTCCCTCCTCCTTTGCCTGTGGCCTAGGAAACTGGAAACCCAGTGGCAAATGTGTACCCTGTTTTTGTTCCCTCAGGACCTGGTCCCACCTTAATTACGACCATAACAATGCCAGGGGGGAAAGAGACAGAATTTTTTTAATTGACACTGGGGCAGCCGAAACTGTGATACATAAAGACCTGATAAAGCCAAACATGATTACTGATGAGACTAGGAATGTGTCGGGGTGGAGGGATTGGTGTCTGAAATTCCCTTGACAAAACAGTATCCCTTAAGCCCAGCCAAACCAATGGCCCTGACCAGAGATAAAAGGGAATATGTGCAAGCAGGGGCTCCAGTACAAAGGTCCTCCCCCTGTAACTATCCAATCAAGAAAAAAGGACCCAAAGGTTCCCCTGACACGTACAGAATGGTGCATGATTTGAGAGCTGTCAATGCAGTCACTGAGAGTGTAACATCTATTGTTCCAAACCCACATACCTTACTGTCACAAGTCCCAGGGACCTCCAAATGTTTTACAGTAATTGATTTGGCAAATGCATTTTTCTCTGTGCCTCTACACCCTGACTGTTAGTATCTTTTTGCCTTCACACATGAAGGGAAACATTACATGTGGACAGTCCTCCCACAAGGAGGAATGAATTCACCTACCATTTATTCTACAGCTATGGCAGGAATTCTGGAACAGTGGCAACCGCCTCATCCACAGATTACGCTATTGCAGTACCATACCTCCCAACTTTTCAAAAAAGGAAAGAGGGACAAAGTATGCGGTGCGCGCAGCGCGCGGCGGCAAATTTTGACCACGCCCCTAGCCACACCCCTAGCCACACCCATTTGGCAGTAAGGGTCATTCAGCAGATGTCCCAGACTGTTCATTCATATTTATAGCAGTCAGAATTTTTTTTTATATTTCTATGTGTCGCTATATGACATTGCTTATTTGTGCCTATAAGGCCGTGTTCACACGTTGCATAAATTCTGTTTCTTTTTGTTTCTGTCTGCACCAAACTACACAATAACTATCTTCTCTGTTTTTTCCATTTTTGCTGCATTTTTTCTGCCTTTTCTCCATTATTTAATGTGTTTTTGGTTCAGATGTGAATCTGCGTTTTTAAGTGTTTTTATTCTACAGAGAAGCTTTTTCCTGCATTTTTTTTAAGCTCCACATAGAAACCTCCAGAGAAACACCCCCCCCCCCCGAAAACCGCAGAATTCAGCGGCGTCTTTTCATGTAATCACATCCACTTTACTTGGACAATTAAACACAGCAGAATAAATGTGCAAAAAAACTGCAGAAAAAAATGCAGCATTTACACTACATGTGAATATGGACTAATTGTCCAACCAAAGTGGATGAGACGTCATGAAATCTCCGCCCCTGGTGCGTGGAAAGACACCGCTGAACTGTGCGGATTTGGTGTTTCTTTCTTTATAAGCTTCAAGATTCACATCAGCAACAAACATGTATCAAATAAGGGGGACAATGTATAAAAAATACCGCAAACACACAATAATCAGAGAACATTGTTATTGCACTCGTGGCGCGGACACCTGCAGAAAAAATGCAGCATTTACGCTATGTGTGAACATGGCCTCAGTGATCCATTTTTATTACATTTTTATGGGTTTTAATAAAGAAAAATAATAAATTGCGCCATTTATTTCCCGCCATTTACCGATCCCCATAAATAACCTGATCGCTGTGTTGTTCAGGTCATTACGATTACAGGGACACCAAATATGTCCATTTGATTTGCTGATTTGTGATGTTTATTATTTTATAAAAAAGCGTAATAAAATTACATTATTCTATTTTTTTTATTATTTTTAGTAACTTTATTAGAAGAAAAAAAAATCCTCTTTCCTCTCTCTCTAGAATACAGGAGATAGAGACACTGCTGTGTACAAAGGAGCTGTGTCCTGTGTAATCTGCTGTGTAAGAGGCTGCATTGTAGGTTCATTTATATAAAATTCTCCTTCTGACATATAGGAAAGCTAGGAGGCTGCTGGACACAAGTTTTGAACGTTGCTGGTTTGAATCCAAGGTGGTGAAGATAAAAAAAAAAAAATTATATTTGTATTTTTTTCCTCATTTCTTTATAGTAGTTTTATGGGAACAAATGAATCTGACTCTTTCTTTCACCTACATTGAGATACAGTATTTATCTATCTATCTATATCTATAACTATCCCTCTATCTATCTATCTATCTCTATCCCTCTATCTATCTATGATTCTATCTATCTCTATCCCTCTATCTATCTATGATTCTATCTATCTATCTATGATTCTATCTATCCATCTATCTATGATTCTATCTATCTATCTATCTATCTATGATTCTATCTATCCATCTATCTATGATTCTATCTATCTCTCTATCTATGATTCTATCTATCTATGATTCTATCTATCTATGATTCTATCTATCTATCTATCTATGATTCTATCTCTCTATCTATGATTCTATCTATGATTCTATCTATGATTCTATCTATTTATGATTCTATCTATGATTCTATCTCTCTATCTATGATTCTATCTATCTATGATTCTATCTATCTATCTATGATTCTAACTATGATTCTATGATTCGATCTCTATCTATCTATTATCTGTCGTGTATCTATATATCCCTCTATCATCCATCCCTCTATCATCCATCCATCCCACTATCATCCATCCATCCCTCCCTCTATCCCTCCCTCTATCCCTCCATTCATCCCTCTATCCCTCCCTCTATCCCTCCATTCATCCCTCCATTCATCCATCCATCCCTCCCTCTATCCCTCCCTCTATCCCTCCATTCATCCCCTTATCATCCATCCATCCCTCCCTCTATCCCTCCATTCATTCCTCCATTCATCCCTCCATTCATCCCTCTATCATCCATTCCTCCCTCTATCCCTCCATTCATCCCTCTATCATCCATCCATCCCTCCCTCTATCCCTCCATTCATCCCTCTATCATCCCTCCATCCCTCCCTCTATCCCTCCATTCATCCCTCAATTCATCCCTCTATCATCCATCCCTCCCTCTATCCCTCCATTCATTTCTCCATTCATCTCTCCATTCATCCCTCTATCATCCATCTCTCCCTCTATCCCTCCATTCATCCCTCTATCATCCCTCCATCCCTCCCTCTATCCCTCCATTCATCCCTCTATCCATCCCTCCATTCATCCCTCCATTCATCCCTCTATCCCTCCATTCATCCCTCCATTCATCCCTCTATCATCCATCCATCCATCCATTCCTCCCTCTATCCCTCCCTCTATCCCTCCATTCATCCCTCCATTCATCCCTCTATCATCCATCCATCCCTCCCTCTATCCCTCCCTCTATACCTATAATAATAATACCTCCATTCATCCCTCCATTCATCCCTCTATCATCCATCCCTCCCTCTATCTCTCCATTCATCCCTCTATCATCCATCCATCCCTCCCTCTATCCCTCCATTCATCCCTCCATTCATCCCTCTATCATCCATCCCTCCCTCTATCCCTCCATTCATCCCTCTATCATCCATCCATCCATCCCTCCCTCTATCCCTCCATTCATCCCTCCATTCATCCCTCTATCATCCATCCATCCCTCCCTCTATCCCTTCATTCATCCCTCTATCATCCATCCCTCCCTCTATCCCTCCATTCATCCCTCCATTCATCCCTCTATCATCTATCCATCCATCCATTCCTCCCTCTATCCCTCCATTCATCCCTCCATTCATCCCTCTATCATCTATCCATCCCTCCCTCTATCCCTCCATTCATCCCTCTATCATCCATCCATCCCTCCCTCTATCCCTCCATTCATCCCTCCATTCATCCCTCTATCATCCATCCCTCCCTCTATCCCTCCATTCATCCCTCTATCATCCATCCATCCATCCATCCCTCCCTCTATCCCTGCATTCATCCCTCCATTCATCCCTCTATCATCCATCCATCCATCCCTCCCTCTATCCCTTCATTCATCCCTCTATCATCCATCCCTCCCTCTATCCCTCCATTCATCCATCCATCCCTCCCTCTATCCCTCCATTCATCCCTCCATTCATCCCTCTATCCCTCCATCCATCTTTGCAGCTGAATAATCTGCTTCTGGTGTCTCACCTGCAGTATAGAGGTCAAGATAACAAAATCTTCCAATTGGTTTCAAAATGGGCAGTAGCTCAGTGGTAAAGCTGCTGCCTTTGAAACCATGAACTCACAGTTCCACATGTTCAAGTCCCTGCCACCCTGAAAATCTAGAGCAGATGATAATTTAATTTATTCACTGCACTGAGGGGAGGAGCCGGGACATCAGCTGTGAGCCACTGGAGTGCGGGACACACCTCTAAAATCGTGGCAGTCCCGCAGAATCCGGGACGGTTGGGAGGTATGTAGTACGTGGATGACCTTTTGCTCTACTGTCCAGACCAGACGTCCTGCAAGGAAGCCACAATTTCTTTGCTGTGTTTTCTGGCAGAGAATGGTTGCAAAGTTTCACGTGAAAAATTACAGTACTGTAAGCAAAAGGTAACATTTTTGGGTCACTGTATCTCTGAAGGTACAAGACACCTGACTGAGGAGAGAAAACAAGCAGTCCAAAATCTCTCCTTACCCAGGTCACACCGGTAACTGCGCACCTTTTTGGGCTTAGTGTCATACTGCAGGCCTTGGATAAGGTCTGCTTCACAAATGATGCAACCCCTGTATGATTGTCTGTCATCTGACCCCTTTGACCTCACTCAGGAAGCTATTGATTCCTTCCATTCCCTTAAACTACTAATTGTATCTGCCCCGGCCCTAGGTATTCCAAATTTTTCTTGTTTTGCACAGAACAGGGAGGGTATGCGACAGTCGTCCTCACACAGCAACATGGTGACAAACAAAGACCAATAGCTTACTACTCAGCGCGATTGGACCAAGTTGTCAGAGGGTCTCCCACGTGTGTCCGTGCTGTAGCTGCTGCTGCAGTACTTCTAGGGAAAGCTTGTGAGATCACATTGACAATTTACTCCCCGCATGACATCCATGCTATACTTGTGCAAGTCCAACCGAAACACCTGTCTATGGCCAGACAGCTCAGACTTGAATGTGCCCTTCTGATTCCTGAGTATGTCTCCCTCAAAAGATGTAATGTTCTGAATCCAGCCACCCTTTTGCCAGTAGATTCAGAAAAGGGTGAATTGGTGACAATGGTAGCAAGTGAGGATGAATACATTGACATGACGCACGAACATGACTGCATGGAGCTGATGAGTCAGGAGACAGCAGGTTTTCCACATGTCTATGATACACCTATTACTAATGCAGATTTTGAGTTTTTTGTAGATGGCTCTGTCGCGGGCGGGGAGGACGCAACTGCGCTGCGCTCGCTAACGCTCGGGTCTAGCGCTGCTGCGGCTGCTGCTCAGTGGCTCGAGCGGTGGGCCGGATCCGGGGACTCGAGCGGCGCTCCTCGCCCGTGAGTGAAAGGGGTGGTTGGTTTGAGGGATTTAGTCCGTGATGCCACCCACGGGTTGTGGTGAAGATAGGCACCACTGCTGCTGGTGACGGGGATCCCGGGAGCGAAGCTAGGGAGCAGCTGAGATGTTGTTTTCCGCCTCCATGGGTAGGGATCGGTGGTCCCGGGCCCGGTGATGTTGTGACGGGAAGCAGGGTTGGTGAGGTGCAGGGTTGCAGGGACAGCGCGGCGCAGTGCCGGATGGCACGGGTGTACTCACTCAGCAAGGCCAGGCCAGGCTAGGGCGCCACATTCCCCTTTGGTGAAATGCAGACCGTCCGCGGGCTGCCCGTCCATCACCAGTTTTATTTTTCAACTGTAAAAAGATATAAATAACATGGAAACATTTCAAACATAAGCATTTCTTGTGAGGATACTTAAACGTTGCACATATAAACTTTTTCAATAATAGACGGATGGACGGGTGTCTTCCGCTCCCCCACCCAAGCAACCTAGCCCTGATGCTGCCCCTAAGAAGTGGGCAGCACCCCTTGACCCCAGTCCAGGTTCAGGCTGCCCGAGCGGGAACGGGTGCGGTTACTCACACCCGGCTGTCACTTCATCCTTGGGGGACCCCTGACCCCTGACCCCTGACCCCTGGAGGATGGCCACCGGTCCTGGTGGTGGCCGGACCCCAGCCTGCTCTGCTGCGGGCTTTTCCTCCAATCTGCCTCTCCGGAGGCGGCTCCGACAGAATATCACCCTTTAACTTATTTACAAGCCCACTAGTTCATGGGTGGCCTGCCAGTTCTCGGCCTTGTCCATGAGTAGTCTCTCATGCAGGTTGTAAAACACACAGGGTCCCTCCGGGGGCAACTTGCCGGCAACAGCCGGAATAATCACACAGTCAATCAGGTAAAGCTTCGGTTTGATTTACTGTCATTCATTTAAACTGCTGAGGGTCCCAACAGGGGGACAACTGCTTGCAACGGAGGACCGCTGCCACTACTTAAGGTCATACTCCTCTAGGACCTCTTCCTGCTCCACATCCGGACGGCTTGGTGGAGGAGGGGGCTGGGGCCGCGTCTACTCACTGCGGCTCTTTCTCTGTTTTACATCCAGGGCGAACCAGCCCCTCTCTCCGCAGTGGCGGGTGTAAGTCACTAGGTCGCCCGGCAGTAGATCATGACCTGGGTGGCCCGTGGGGAGGTGTGAATTGACATCGAGGCGGGCCACGAATACTTTGTTCTCCAGGCCCGGCTCATAGATGAAGCCAAACCTCCTTCTTTGGTCGAACTGCCGGACTTGACCCTCGTACACTGGGCCCCGCACCCGAAAGGTGGCATGATGGAGTGCATCTTTCTCTCGGATCACCCTCACCAGCACTTTGGCCCTCTGCTGCCCTCTAGCGGCGATCTCCCGGCCCAACGGGTTTGGCTCCCTGTCCCAGTATGGGGCATTGGCAGACCCCTGCGCCCGGGTCGGGCCCCGCTGGACCACACCCACACCGGCCACGACCGGTTCTCTGTTGTGGGGGTCCTGCGGTGACCTGGCCTGGTGTTGTGAATGTTAGTTATGTTTTGGCTGCTGGGAGGCTCCCTCTGGTGGCCAGGAATGGTTTGGACTTGGACCAGGTGTGTTGTGCAGTGGGTGTTTCCTTTGCTAACTCTCTGCTTATTTAAATCCTGGTCTGATTGCAGGCTGTTGCCGGATGTCAGTTGTTCTTTGTATCTCCAGCCTGCTTAATCCTGCTCTACACCACATCTTCCCCAGATAAGTGCTTGCTCTTTATTTATTGTCTGGTTCTTTTGTTTATCTGGGTTTGTCATTTGCTGTGGTTAGTTTCAGTTTATTTGCTTGCAGGGATTTTCCCCCTTAGTGGATTGTTGAGGAACTCCCTGCAGTTCTGTGTGGAGTATAGCTCCTTTTGGTCCATGTGTTTGTGGCTTGTTGACTTTGTTATGATTCTTGTTTTCTGTTCATTGGTATGACAAGGGCACCTGGTATAGGACGGAGTTCAGATCGTGCGATCTGAGGGCCTTTTTGTACTATCAGGAAGTTGGTATTTTGCAGGGTTTTTCTCTGGCCACCATCAGTCCCTTTCCTGTCCTTTCCTATTTTAGTCAGCGGGGGCCTCACCTTTTGCTACTCCTGTCATCTACCTGCGTATTGTGTTTCTCCTATATCACCGCAGTCTTTGAATGTGGGGGGCTAGCTATTCTTGTCTATTTTCTGAGGCAGAGAGTTATTCATCTTTCCGACCTTTAGGATAGTTAGCTCTCCGGCTGGGTTCGCGGTGCACAGGATGTTAGGATGTTAGTTCACCCCTCGGCTACTTCTAGTTGTGATGGTTAGTAAGGGGATGGCGGCCAGATTAGTTGCCAATGCTCTTGTCACCTTTTGCCAATGATTTCTGGAGGTCTTCCATGGTTCCGGATCATAACAGTAAATCCGGCCAACAAATTTAAAGGGTACTCTTAAGCCCGCTACACACGCTTCAATATATCTCACAATCCGTCGTTGGGGTCAAGTTGTAAGTGACGCACATCCGGCATCGTTTGTGAGGTATCTGCGTGTGACAGCTACATGCGATCAGGATTGAACGCAAAACCGTTGATCGCAAACACATCGTATCATTCTCTAGAATTGAGCGTTTTGTTGCACGAACCTAGTCAATTGTAACGTGTGACATCCCTCATACGATTTTGATGTCTGATGCTATGTGCGCAGGTGTGCGCTCTGCACCGCAGCTTAAAAAAGGTCTGCTTCAGAGCGCAGCTGAAAAGCTGCGTTCTGAAGCGCCTCACAATGTCTGTCATGCACTAATCTCTGTCAGTCCGTCACTATCTCTGTCCCTCACTCTCTGTCCATGTCAGTCTATCCCCCTCTCTCATATACTCACCAATCCCCGATCCCCGGCGCTGCACAGCATTCACACTGCTCCGGCGGCTTTTACTGTTTTGAAAAAGCCGGCCGCCCATTAAACAATTTCGTATTCCCTGCTTTCCCCGCCCACCAGCGCCTATGATTGGTTACAGTGAGACACGCCCCCACTCTGAGTGACAGGTGTCACACTGCACCCAATCACAGCAGCCGGTGGGCGTGTCTATACTGTGTAGTGAAATAAATAATTAAATAATTAAAAAAAACGGCGTGCGGTTCCCCCCATTTTTAAAACCAGCCAGATAAAGCCATACGGCTGAAGGCTGGTATTCTCAGGATGGGGAGCTCCACGTTATGGGGAGCCCCCCACCCTAACAATATCAGCCAACAGCCGCCCAGAATAGCCGCATACATTATATGCGACAGTTCTGGGACTGTACCCGGCTCTTCCCGATTTGCCCTGGTGCGTTGGCAAATCGGGGTAATAAGGAGTTATTGGCAGCCCATAGCTGCCAATAAGTCCTAGATTAATCATGTCAGGCGTCTATGAGACACCCTCCATGATTAATCTGTAAGTTACAGTAAATAAACACACACACCAGAAAAAATCCTTTATTAGAACTAAAAACACACACATATACCCTGGTTCACCACTTTAATCAGCCCCAAAAAGCCCTCCTTGTCCGGCGTAATCCAGGATGATCCAGCGTCGCATCCAGCGCTGCTGCATGGAGGTGACCGGAGCCGCAGCAGACACAGCCGCTCCGGTCACCTCCACACAGCAAATGAACACAGCCGCGCGATCAGCTGCTGTCACTGAGGTTACCCGCGGCCACCGCTGCATCCACTCCTTTTTTCAGGCCTTGGGTTTATTATATGACGAACCCAATATTGTGGACCAAGCAGAAAAGGTCTTGTTGTCCTTAACTCAGGGTTTGGATTCTGCAGAAACGTTTTGTCAGAAATTTCGAAAGTGGGCGGTCCTTACCAAATGGAATGATGATGCGCTTGCGGCTCTTTTTCGGAAGGGTATTGCTGATGCTGTGAAGGATGTAATGGTAGGATTTCCCGTCCCTTCTGGTCTTGATGCTTCTATGACCTTGGCCATTCAGATTGATAGGCGTTTACGTGAGCGCAGGAAGATACCTGCTGGTTTTGTGCCTGTGGAACAGCCTTTGGAGCCTATGGAGTGTGATAGGGTCCTTTCTAATGCTAGTCGGCAGGGGTTCAGATGGAAGAATAGACTGTGCTTCTATTGTGGAGACGCTTCTCATAACATCTCTGTCTGCCCTAAACGTGAAAGGAGATTGGCTACTTCTGTTACTGTGGGTTCTTTGCAACCAAAGTTTCTTTTGTCTGTCACATTGATTTGCTCATTGTCTTCCTTTTCTGCATTTGCCTTTGTGGACTCAGGGGCAGCGCTCAATTTGATGGATTTTGGGTTTGCTATGGATTGTGGTTTTCCCATGGTTCCTTTGCAAACTCCTATTCCTTTAAGGGGCATTGATGCTACCCCTTTGGCAGAACATAAACCCCAATTTTGGACCCAGGTGCCTATGAGAGTTGCATCAGCGCATCAGGAAACTTGTACATTTTTAGTATTGCATAATCTACAGGATACCTTGGTACTGGGATTTCCGTGGTTGCAGACCCATAATCCGGTTCTTGACTGGAGATCCTTGTCAGTAGCTAGTTGGGGTTGTCAAGGTGTGCATCAGAACCTTTCCGTGTCCTCCACGTCTGCTCAGGCAGTTGATGTTCCGGCCTTCTTGTCTGATTTCCGTGATGTATTTAATGACCAGGAATCTGATTCTCTGCCCCCACACCGGGACTGTGACTGTGCCATTGAGTTGGTGCCCGGTTGTAAATTTCCCAAGGGGCGGATTTTCAACTTGTCTGTGCCCGAACATGATGCTGACTCGCCCACCCCAGGGCTGTGGGACACCCGGTGCCGGGCCAGACTAGTCCGGTGGTAGTCAGTGGTGGCTGGGCCCGGCTCCGTGGCCCTGGTGGGTGTCAGTAGAATATGTGGCTTGCAGAATAAAGTTTGTGTTCGTGACGCCACCTGTGGTATGCGGCTATTAGGCCGCCGCTGCTGTGTGGGGCCTCCGGGATGATGTTATGGCAGCAATGGTGGTACTGCTTCCCACAGGTGGAGCAATGCCCGGGACACAGTTGGTGCTTGTAAGTGTCTATGCAGCAGAAATAACAGAGACCACTCCAAGGGTGCAGTTCAAGTTCTTTACTCACAAATCTTGTCGGGTCCCGGGAACCCTTGGACTGCTGGGACCACTGTCAGGGACCTCCGCTGTTTCTGGGTGATTCTGAGAGTGAATGCCGGTGCCCTTCTCTTAGTGTCTCTTTCTTCTGCTGTCTTCCTTAGCCTTGCCTTTGTTAGGATGGACCTGGCTTGGCCTCCACTACAGCCTCCAGGCTGGGGGGTCACCTGTCGGCTGATTGCCCCTTTTCTGGAAGTCTGCTATGGGTTCTGGCCCTGGGAGTCTACAACCTTCCCTAGGCCTCGTTTTTTTACTGTTTGGAGATTGTCTTTGCACTCCTCCAGTCTCTAGGGACCGTCCCCTGTCGCAGGTTAATCACTCCACCGATGTTAATGTGGAACAGGCCACCGCAGCCTACAACTACCCGTGGCGCCTCTAGGCCCTCTCTCCTTGGGACCTCTAGGACTGCTCGTGGTACCTCTAGGACTACCCGTGGCCCTGCGACTCCTTCTGTCTCCTACGTGGTGTCACCTGGACCTCTGGGTCCCAGGATCTTCACCAGGAAGCGTCTCCTTCAGTTTCTCTGCTCCTGTCTGTCTTGGAGCTTCCTTTCCTTCTTTCTTGTCTTTCTTTTCTCCTCCTTGCCTGCCTCCAGCAGGCCTCCTCCTCCCTCCTTTCTCTCGTTCTTCTTCTCCAACTACATGCTCACTCTCTCACTCCCTGAGGTAACTGACTAGACTTGACCTTCCTCTCTGTGTCTGCTCTCAGCTGGCTCCTCCCACCTCCCCAGTTGCTAAGCTACCACCCTATGGGAGCAGGGATGGGTCTTACAGCCCCTCTCAGCATGCAGCCTGGGAGGGTTGCCTGCCACTTTCCCTGGTCCCAGTATGTACCTAACAATGGGTGTAGTGTGGATTTACCAGGGGACCGGAGTTCACTCTCTTCCTCTCCCAGAATGGGGCATCACACCGCTGGATGGGGTGCAATGACCTGTGGCGACGGAAGCCTCAGGGGCGCCACACTCCCCCACAGCAAATCCCAGCACGTCCTCGGGCTGAAAAACAAAAAAAACATGTGGAGAAACTGCAAAACATTTTTGGTATGCAAAACATAAAACAATAAAACATTTCTTCCATTTATGGGAGGAATAATCACTTTGACGTTGCAAACTTCTTATAAAGAAACTATGTGTGCACTTTCAGTTCATTGCACAGTTTGGGCACTTCCCCCTTAATTCTGGTAGGGGGCACAACAGGTGCAACTATATACATTTTCGGCTACAACAAGTCCAGTAGCCTGGCAGTTCGTTTCCTTTCAACACCAAAACGACACAATCAACCAGCCATTAAGTCCAATGGCCTGGTTACATAAGACATCACATTTACCGGGGCCCACATTCCAGTTCAGTGGCCCGGTACACATAAACATGGGGGTGACATCTTCGAAAAGCATGAGGGGCAGTATAGCAGGAAAGGGTGTCATCTTCGAAAAGAACATTGGGGCAAAACACAAGGGACATCTTCAAAAAGAATGAGGGGCAGACAGGGGCTATTTACAGTTCAGCTGCTTCTTACTTCTTTACATGTAGGGATTCTTCTCCGGCTCCCCACCTGGAAGCAGGTAGACAGCGGTCAGCACAGTCTGCGTCTGCTGGTCTTGGCGGGCCGCGCCTGGCATGGCGGCGGCCTGTATTGGAGTCGCTGCTGTGACCGATTCTTGACGGGCTGCACCTGGCGTGGCTGCGGCCTGGGCTTGGCGGGCCGCATCTGCGGCGTGGATTAACGTTGCCGCTGCGGCGGGATCTTGCTGATCCGAGCGGGGTATCGCTGCTGGGGCCTGAGCTGGACGGTCCGGGCTTGGCGTCGCTGCTGCGGTGTGGATGGGCGTCGCTCTGGCGGCGAAATCTTGGCGGGCCGCACCTGGCGTGGCTGCGGCCCGGATCGGCGTCGCCATGCCGGGCATCTCTCCAGGCATGGTAGCGGGGGTTGGGGCACTCGCGCCGGCAGGGGCATTAAATGACTCACCCCTCAGTAGCATCTCCGGTGTTCTGGCGGTCGCTGCTCCGCGCGTCGCTTGCCGGATCTGCTGCATCACCTCCGCCTGCAGCCTTTCACACCACTGGTCCATCTCCCAGCCCCACCAGTCAGCGGAGTCTAGCTCTGGATCGCTGCGTGTGGACGCCATTCTCTCTGCGTCTCCTTCTGCACGATCTCCCAGCAGCAGGCTCGTCGCTTCTTCTAGTAGCAGACTTTTGATGTTGCTCAGCAGCAGGCTGGTAACTTCCCGCTCCTTCATCCTGTCAGACATCCTCCCGACCTCAGCCTTCAGCTCAGCGGCGGTCACAGGCCTGATCCAGGTGAGCTCTTCCTGGCCTCCGCTTACAGAAGGCATTTTCTCTCTCTGCTGGTCTGGCATTTTGACTTGCTCTGCCAGCCGGCCAGCTTTTCTAGGCGCCATTTCTTCTTCTTCCGCCTTCCATGGCGGGCACTGCTTCGCGCTCTTTTCTTGGACAAGGGGGCGGGGCTTCTCTTCGCGCCCTTTCTTCTTTCACGCCCCCCTTCTTCCCGCGCTCAGTGTCTTCAATGGCGGCAGTTTCTCACAGTAAAGCACGGCTATTTCACGATTCTTCAGGCGCACAGTACCCGGTGTGACCGGGCACGAAATCCTGTTCGTGACGCCAAAGTTGACTCGCCCACCCCAGGGCTGTGGGACACCCGGTGCCGGGCCGGACTAGTACAGTGGTAGTCAGTGGTGGCTGGGCCCGGCTCCGTGGCCCTGGTGGGTGTCAGTAGAATATGTGGCTTGCAGAATAAAGTTTGTGTTCATGACGCCACCTGTGGTATGCGGCTATTAGGCCGCCGCTGCTGTGTGGGGCCTCCGGGATCATGTTATGGCAGCAATGGTGGTACTGCTCCCCACAGGTGGAGCAATGCCCGGGGCACAGTTGGTGCTTGTAAGTGTCTATGCAGCAGAAATAACAGAGACCACTCCAAGGGTGCAGTTCAAGTTCTTTACTCACAAATCTTGTCGGGTCCCGGGAACCCTTGGACTGCTGGGACCACTGTCAGGGACCTCCGCTGTTTCTGGGTGATTCTGAGAGTGAATGCCGGTGCCCTTCTCTTAGTGTCTCTTTCTTCTGCTGTCTTCCTTAGCCTTGCCTTTGTTAGGATGGACCTGGCTTGGCCTCCACTACAGCCTCCAGGCTGGGGGGTCACCTGTCGGCTGATTGCCCCTTTTCTGGAAGTCTGCTATAGGTTCTGGCCCTGGGAGTCTACAACCTTCCCTGGGCCTCGGTTTTTTACTGTTTGGAGATTGTCTTTGCACTCCTCCAGTCTCTAGGGACCGTCCCCTGTCGCAGCTTGATCACTCCACCGATGTTAATGTGGAACAGGCCACCGCAGCCTACAACTACCCGTGGCGCCTCTAGGCCCTCTCTCCTTGGGACCTCTAGGACTGCTCGTGGTACCTCTAGGACTACCCGTGGCCCTACGACTCCTTCTGTCTCCTACGTGGTGTCACCTGGACCTCTGGGTCCCAGGATCTTCACCAGGAAGCGTCTCCTTCAGTTTCTCTGCTCCTGTCTGTCTTGGAGCTTCCTTTCCTTCTTTCTTGTCTTTCTTTTCTCCTCCTTGCCTGCCTCCAGCAGGCCTCCTCCTCCCTCCTTTCTCTCGTTCTTCTTCTCCAACTACATGCTCACTCTCTCACTCCCTGAGGTAACTGACTAGACTTGACCTTCCTCTCTGTGTCTGCTCTCAGCTGGCTCCTCCCACCTCCCCAGTTGCTAAGCTACCACCCTATGGGAGCAGGGATGGGTCTTACAGCCCCTCTCAGCATGCAGCCTGGGAGGGTTGCCTGCCACTTTCCCTGGTCCCAGTATGTACCTAACAATGGGTGTAGTGTGGATTTACCAGGGGACCGGAGTTCACTCTCTTCCTCTCCCAGAATGGGGCATCACACCGCTGGATGGGGTGCAATGACCTGTGGCGACGGAAGCCTCAGGGGCGCCACAATGCCATGCGGTCATACATCAGAGAATCATTGAAGAAGGGGCACATTCGGCCCTCATCTTCTCCTTTGGGTGCCGGCTTCTTCTTGTTGCTAAGAAAGATGGTTCGTTGAGGCCTTGTATTGATTATCGTCTTCTTAATAAAATTACGGTCAAATATCAGTACCCTTTGCCTCTGATGTCTGATCTTTTCTCTAGAGTGAAGAGTGCCAAATGGTTTACGAAACTGGATCTCAAGGGTGCGTATAATCTCATCCGTATTAAGGAGGGTGATGAATGGAAGACGGCTTTTAATACTCCTGAGGGGCATTTTGAGTACCTAGTGATGCCTTTTGGGCTCACTAATGCACCCTCCGTCTTCCAGGCCTTCATGAATGATATTTTTCGGGACCTTATTGGTAAATTTTTGATTGTGTATTTGGATGACATCTTGATTTTTTCTGATGATTGGGACTCTCATGTTGGGCAAGTACGGGATGTTTTTCAGATACTTAAGGATAATGCACTGTACGTTAAGGGGTCAAAGTGCCTCTTTGGGGTGCAAAGGATTTCCTTTTTGGGCTTCATCCTGTCTCCCTCCGCTATCGAAATGGACCCGGTTAAGGTTCAGGCTATTTACGACTGGGTGCAACCGACTTCTCTAAAATCCCTGCAGAAGTTTTTGGGGTTTGCTAATTTTTACCGTAAATTTATAGCCAATTTTTCTGCCATTGTCAAACCTCTGACAGATTTGACAAAGAAGGGAGCTGATCCTGAGCATTGGACCCCTGAGGCTATTGTGGCCTTCCAGGAGCTTAAAAGGCGATACACTTCTGCCCCAGTTCTGCAGCAGCCTGATGTGTCTCGCCCATTTCAAGTTGAGATCGATGCCTCGGAGATCGGAGCAGGTGCTGTTCTGTCTCAACGAGACGCTACTTCGGGTAAACTTAAGCCCTGTGCCTTTTTCTCTCGGAAGTTTGCTCCTTCTGAACGGAATTATGATGTGGGGAAACGGGAATTATTGGCTATGAAGTGGGCATTTGAAGAGTGGAGGCATTGGTTGGAGGGGGCTAGGCATCAAGTTGTGGTGCTTACGGACCACAAGAATCTCATCTATCTGGAATCGGCCAAGAGGTTGAATCCTCGGCAGGCCAGGTGGGCTTTGTTTTTTACCCTGTTTAATTTTGTGGTCTCTTTTTTGCCGGGCACCAAGAATGTTAAGGCCGATGCCCTTTCCAGGAGTTTCTGCGCTGACTCTTTGGAGGTTGTCGAACCGTCTACTATCCTGAATGATGGTGTAGTTTTCTCGGCTATTTCGCCTGATCTGCGGTTGGCACTGGCAGAATTTCAGGGGGATAAACCTGAGAGATGTCCTACAGGGAAACTGTTTGTCCCAGACCAATGGAGAGACCGAGATGTCTCTGAGGTTCATTGCTCTGTTTTGGCGGGTCATCCTGGCATTTTTGGTACTCGAGATCTTGTGAGACGCTCTTTTTGGTGGCCTTCCCTGTCCCGAGATGTCCGTCGTTTTGTGCAGTCGTGTGGAGTTTGTTCTAGGTCCAAGCCCTGTTGTTCACGTTCTAGTGGGCTATTATTGCCTTTGCCTGTACCTAAGAAACCTTGGACACACATCTCTATGTATTTTATTTCAGAGCCTCCCGTCTCTCAGAAAATGACTGTGATTTGGGTGATCTGTGACAGATTCTCCAAGATGGTCCACTTGGTTCCCCTATCTAAGTTGCCGTCTTCATCAGAGTTGGTGCCTTTGTTTTTCCAACATGTTGTTCGTTTGCATGGTATTCCCGAAAACATTGTTTCTGACAGAGGGGTGCAGTTTGTATCCAGGTTTTGGAGGCTTTTTTGCTCCAAATTGGGTGTTCAGCTGTCTTTCTTCTCAGCGTTTCATCCTCAGACCAACGGTCAGACTGAAAGGGCTAACCAGACCCTGGAGACCTATTTACGGTGTTTTGATTCTGCGGATCAGGATGACTGGATTTCGTTTTTGCCTTTGGCTGAATTTGCCCTTAACAATAGAGCTAGCTCTACCACGTTGGTGTCCCCCTTTTTCTGCAAATTTGGGTATCACCCTAGGTTCCTCTCAGGGCAGCTTGAGGCGTCTGACTGTCCGGGGGTGGATTCGGTGGTCAACAGAATGCAGCAGATTTGGCGGCAGGTAGTGGATAAATTGTTTCAGTCCCAAGAAACTGCCCAAAAGTTTGCCAACCGGCGTCGGACTGTTGGTCCCCGGTTTAAAGTAGGGGACATGGTGTGGTTGTCCTCTAAACATATTCCTATGAGAGTTCCGTCTCCTAAATTTAAGCCCAGATTTATTGGACCTTATAAGATTCCGGAGATTATTAACCCTGTATCTTTCCGTTTGACTCTGCCTGCGTCATTTAAGATTCACAATGTATTCCATAAGTCCTTGTTCAAGAAACATGTGGAGCCAGCAGTTCCTGCAGCAGCGCCTCCTGACCCTGTTTTGGTACAAGGGGATCTGGAGTATGAGGTTGAAAAAATTCTGGAATCCCGTCGCAGTAGGCGTCAGCTTCAGTACCTTGTGAAATGGAAGGGTTATGGGCAGGAGGATAACTCTTGGGTTGTGGCTTCTGACATTCATGAGGACAGGTTGGTTCGCGCCTTCCATCATGCTCATCCCGAGCGACCCGGTGGTGTGGGTGAGGGTTCGGTGACCCCTCCTCAAGGGGGGAATACTGTTGTGAATGTCAGTTATGTTTTGGCTGCTGGGAGGCTCCCTCTGGTGGCCAGGAATGGTTTGGACTTGGACCGGGTGTGTTGTGCAGTGGGTGTTTCCTTTGCTAACTCTCTGCTTATTTAAATCCTGGTCTGATTGCAGGCTGTTGCCGGATGTCAGTTGTTCTTTGTATCTCCAGCCTGCTTAATCCTGCTCTACACCACATCTTCCCCAGATAAGTGCTTGCTCTTTATTTATTGTCTGGTTCTTTTGTTTATCTGGGTTTGTCATTTGCTGTGGTTGGTTTCAGTTCATTTGCTAGCAGGGATTTTCCCCCTTAGTGGATTGTTGAGGAACTCCCTGCAGTTCTGTGTGGAGTATAGCTCCTTTGGGTCCATGTGTTTGTGGCTTGTTGACTTTGTTATGATTCTTGTTTTCTGTTCATTGGTATGACAAGGGCACCTGGTATAGGACGGAGTTCAGATCGTGCGATCTGAGGGCCTTTTTGTACTATCAGGAAGTTGGTATTTTGCAGGGTTTTTCTCTGGCCACCATCAGTCCCTTTCCTGTCCTTTCCTATTTTAGTCAGCGGGGGCCTCAACTTTTGCTAATCCTGTCATCTACCTGTGTATTGTGTTTTTCCTATATCACCGCAGTCTTTGAATGTGAGGGGCTAGCTATTCTTGTCTATTTCTGAGGCAGAGAGTTATTCATCTTTCCTACCTTTAGGATAGTTAGTTCTCCGGCTGGGTTCGCGGTGCACAGGATGTTAGTTCACCCCTCGGGGGACCCGAACAACGCCCCCAGGCCGGTCCTCTAGGGCGGACGGGTTGGCTTCCGCTACCGGTGTTGGGGGTAGCGGACCAAGCGGAGGGGCAACAGCAGCCGGTACGGATGGCGGGGGAAGCAGGAGGGTGAGCGGGCGCAAGCCGGGCCCCTCAGCCACAGCGGCCGGTCCTTCTCGGACATAGGGGCGTCACTTACCCGCTCCTCCAACTCTGTCTCCACCTCGCGTCTCCGTACAGCCGCCGCCACTTCCCTTCCTCCATCTCAGCCACCCAGCGCTCCATCAAAAACCGGACCTGGGCTTGAAGGCGGCAGCACATCTGTGCGGCCCGGGCTTCCACCCACGCCGCTGTTCCTGGCGTGGGCTCGGGGACAGACAGGACATCATGCGTGGCCTTGTTCCAGGAACCAATTGTAGGCAGAATCCTGGCGTCCCCGCTTTTATAGCTTCGGCTACATCAGGCAGAAACACTCTCGTGCCCCCTTGGTACTCTTCAGCACTTCCATTTGTTGGGGGCGGGGCTTCGCTTTCATGCCTTCCCTGCTCGGAGAAGATGCTCGAGCGTGAGATTTTCGCACCAAGATGGCGGCGCTTCAAAATTTTCGGCCGGACGCCGCCGGCGCAGATCACAAGGCGCACTTTTACTGGTAAGTAGAGGGGTTCAATCCTGTTCGTGACGCCAAGTTGTCACGGACGGGGAGGACGCCATCGCTGCTGCGTTCTCGCTAACGCTCGGGTCCGGCACTGCTGAGGCTGCTGCTGCTGCTCGGTGGCTCGAGTGGTGGGCCGGATCCGGGGACTCGAGCGGTGCTCCTCGCCCGTGAGTGAAAGGGGTGGTTGGTTTGGGGGATTTAGTCCGTGATGCCACCCACGGATCGTCGTGAAGATGGGCACCACCGCTGCTGGTGACGGGGATCCCGGGAGTGATGGTAGGGAGCAGCTGAGATGTTGTTTTCCCCCTCCATGGGTAGGGGTCGGTGGTCCCGGGGCCCGGTGATGTTGTGACGAGGAGGCAGGGTTGGTGAGGTGCAGGGTTGCAGGGACAGCGCAGCGCGGTGCCGGATGGCACGGGTGTACTCACTCAGCAAGAAAGGTACAAAGTCCTCTGCAAACCAAACGGCTGGATGGACGGGTCCTGCAGCCAGCTACAGTGTCTCTCCCCGGACAGGTGATGGCGGCTGTCTTTCCCTGCACCTTGATGTACTTCTTTCTGACTACTATGGATTCCCAACGGTAGTCCTCTCCCTGGTGTATGGGTACCGGAGGAGCCCGTTTCCCCGCAGACGCTGGCCCTTGGGTCTCTAGCCTTAGGCGGTAGCTGTATACCCTCACGGTGTGGGCGGTTGCCTTCAATCGGGACTTTTGCTGTTGTGAAACCCCTGGGGTTCCACTCACATTCGGATCTGACTATTGTCGGCGGCTCCAAGCCTGGTCGGGGTCCGATGGCCCTGCCTGTGTGTGCTGGCTCACTTCGCTCCCCGGTCGGTACCGGCGGGCCGTCACCCGTCCCCGGTCCTATGGTTCCGCGTTGCTCCACCACTCCTGCAGACGGCCACCACTGTCTGCCAACCTTGCTGTTAGTGCCCGAGCCACTACCCAAGCACCCAAGTGTTTACTCCTCTCTCTTCAAACTCCTACATTGAACTGTCACTTTTCCCACCTCCAGGCCTGTGAACTCCTCGGTGGGTGGGGCCAACCGCTTGACTCCGCCCCACCTGGTGTGGACATCAGACACTGGAGGGAGGCAACAAGGGTTTTTTTTGGCTGGTGTCCCTGTCTAACGGGGGTGGGGGGTGCTTGGATGTTATCTGTGACGACCTGGCTAGGCCAGGGCGCCACACATACACGCTGCCGGTATACATATTCCGGTAGCGTGGTCTACCTCATGGTTCTTCTATTGGGAACTAATCCCAGCTAAATACTGCCCGGGGCCGAGTACCCCATTCCCTGGGTGACACAGCTTTTTCCTGGCGTCACGAACAGGATATGGACTAGGCCCGTTAACCCGGGTGACGTGCGCCTTATGGCCTGTTTTGTGGAAAAACTACCGCCATTTTATTTTTGTGAAAAACTGGCTGCGCCATCACTGTGGCAAAAGGGCGCGAAAAACCGACTCTGCCCCTGGGAGTGTGCAGCATGCAAAAGTGAATCTAACTGCTGGAAGCCAGAAGTGGCGCCGGCAGAATGCACCCAGGTATGCTGGACAAACGCAGCTCTGCAGCACAAGACCAGCAAAGCTGCAGAGGAGAGAATGTCTGCCCCTCCAGCCCGCGGAGCCGTACCCTGGCTTGAAGAAGAGCTGGGACGGCTGTGCCTTTGGATGTGGCTGCAAATGATCCAACAGATTGAGGGCTGGCGCTCGGAGATGCTGGGGATGGTGGTGGCTGTGCAAGCCCAGGATGAACGGGGCTCTACACGAGGAGCGGCACCAGGAGCCGGTAAGAGTGGGAACCTCCTTAGACCCGCTATAGTCCCCATGGCAGCGGAGCCTGTACCACACCTGCCCACTGACCCGCCGGTATCACCGGATCCTCCGTCCATGGCAAGACCAAACCAGACCGCAACGCCTCTGTCCACGACCGGACCAGACCAGACCGAGCTGCAGGACGCAGCCCTGGAAGACCCAACGATCAACAGAAAAGTCGTCGATGTCCAGGCCAAGTATATATCCGCTGATAGTGATCCGGATGCGGACTGCTCGGGTTCAGGAATCCTAAGGTTTGAGCCGGCGTGCGGCATGGCTAGCGCTGCACAACGAGCCGTGGTGGATGGGGAAGCCTGTCAAGCTACCATCCGGCAGCTAACCCAGGAGCAGCAGGCTCAAGCCACCAAGAGAAAGCAAGTGGCGGCTCGGGATCTGCATGAAAAGCAAAGCCTGCGCCTGAGCTACCTGGGGGGCCCGTGGGGTCCGGTACCAAGGCACCGTGGATAAATTTGATCAGCAGAAAGGCTGGGGTTTTATCAAGGAGCCTGGCTTGCATGCAGGAATCTTTGTGTCCTGCAGAGATGTGCTGGACCACTTAAAGAAGGGACATCCAGATCGTGACCTGCACCTGGGTGACGTGGTCACATATACCAGATACCATGGAGAGCAGGGCTGGTATGCTCTAGAAGTGTAGAAAATCTGTGACCTGTCACTGCCTGCTCTTCCTACTCCCCCGCCATTTCCTAAGTCATCTACATTGTAGTAGCTGAACAGGCTACCCCAGTTTATATGTTTATTTGGACTGTTCCAGAAAATGTTGATTTTACAATTAAAAATGCTTGCATAATCTCTGAAAAGTGTTGCATAATGGTTACATTACAGGTTTTATGAAAAATGGACCTCGGCTGCAAAACTGGCAGCAGACAAAAACTTTAAGTGTACATAGTGTCACCAAATGTGCCTCCCAGAGCAAACCTTGCCATCAGGACATTGATACCGCCACCAAGGAAAGGAAGATAGGAGAAAAGGTCTGGGATAGAGCTTGCCCAGACCTGGTCACCACAGATACCGGTGACCTGCCTACTTAGAGGGTACTGGGTTCAGGACCTTTGGGTGGTGGGTTGATGGGGGAATGCTCATGCAACATTAAAAGTAAAGCCTCCCCTGTGTGGGAAGAAATTTATGTTTTTTTTATGTGTTAATAAAACCCTTTATTCGTTTTAAAGCATGAGGACGTGCTGTGTTTCACCAAAGGGGAATGTAGCGCCCCTGAGCTACTCAAGGCACTACTAGGAACTGCATCCTCACCAGGATGCAGGGCCTACCCCCTGGGACCTGGAACACCAGTGCCAGAAATACTCACACACACCAAAATCCTAGTTTCCACTCCACACCAGGGGTAATTGGCTAGTCGAACACAAGGGGATGGCCACCTAGAGGGTGGAGCCAAACCAGAGGGACTAGACAACCTGGTTGGAGCGGACAGCAGGCAATCTGAGTAGGAAGTGAAAGTGGAGAGAGGTGCCTGAGAGCTGGGTCGTGTAACGGTGACCCGGGGGCACAGGAGAGTGGTCGCCAGGGCAGGTACACCCGAGTACCACTGGGACCAGAGCACGCACGAGACACAGGGCCCTAGGTCAGGCGACAGTTTCATACGGGCTGGAAAATACCTGCACAGTGAGGGGACCTCCACGGATCTCCCTGACCCAGAAATGCGGGGACACCGGCAGTAAAGCAAGGATCAGGGTTTGGGACACAGACCAGCCCTACAGGGTCCACACTGCCCGCCGTACGGACAAGGAGGCTGCCACCACAAAGAGACAGTCGAGCCCCTAACGCTCCACGCTACGGGGATCCAACCACACTGAGAGTGCCGGGGACAGAGCAACCGAGTCATCAACTGACACTGGAAATACAGGGACTTGAACTAGCCATCCAAGGGTCCAGAGTGAGTAGAGACTGTTAACTACAACCCACGGTGTGGCCTCCCTTATTAACGGTGAAAGACTCTGTCACACATTTCCCCGGGCTCAGCCCTGCCTGCGGAGGGCCTACCACCTCAGCTGCCATTACCACCAGTCCAAGGAGTAACCAATCCAGCAGCGGTGGTTCCCCCATATTAACCGCAACCCGGAGGTGGTGTCACACAAATGACTTTATTCTCCTCTGTAAATACTACCCATTAAAAAGCACCCAGGGCACGGGACCAGGCAACGGCCACCAAAGTGACATTCCCCAGCTAAACACTGCCTGGGACCGAGTACCCCATTCCCTGGGCAACACAGAACCCTGATATATACAGTGCTCAGCATACACCCCAATGAAAGTCTTTAGGAGCAAAGCTAAAGTTTAGGATACATATTTCTAATTAACAAGAAAACAATCGCAGGTAAGTCTAATCATTCATTAAACAGGTATCCTGCAAACAATTCACTATAAAAGGGCATTACTTAACAATGAAAACAAAGAAAACCTCGTCCCATTTTATGCTGTCAGCAATGGCACCACATTGAAGAGAAATGCCACAAGATCTGTGAAAGAAAATAATTTCTTTCTATAAGAAAGATGAAGGCTACAAGAAAATCGGCAAAGCTTTATTTTATCAGTCAAATTACTGCAGCAAAAGTGATACAAAAATGTAACCACGGAAGCTAGCACCTAAACAGGAGTGTCTTCTGATGAGAAGTGTTAAAGAAAATTGACATGTAAGTTCATTGCAGTTAACTAAAGAAGTAGAAAACCACACCATGTTGAGTCTTTTTGGTGATGCAATAAGCAGACACTGCAGAGGAATAGCATGCATGGGTGTTATCCATAAAGGAAGCATTTCCTAAAGTCCATGTATAAAAAAAAGCCTGCCTACAACTTGCCGAGACCCATGCTGAAAAGTAAGAACACTACTGGGTCTCTATATTCTGGAGGGATGAGATCAATATATCCTTTTGGAACTGATGACATCAAAACTGTATGGTATTACAAAGGTGTGAAGTACGAAGAAAAATGCATGGTGTTTTCAGTAAAAAATGGTGGTGGCAGTGTCCTTTAAATGGAGCTGTATGATGCTACTGGTGTTGGGGACCTACCTTTCCCTGATGGTATCATGAATTCAGAGATGTACTGCTCCATATTGAATGAGAAGATAATACTATCACACCAGGTCCTTGGTAGTTCTGCACTTTTCCAACATGACAAAGATCCAAAACACACATCTAAGTCCATTGTTACATTTTTTTTAAAAAGAACAGGGTGAAAGTGATTCAGTGGCCACGTGTTATGAACATACCACACTCACACACGGGTAGCCGAAAAAGGGGAAAGACTTTCTACAGTAGGGGTCGGGAACCTTTTTGGCTAAGAGAGCCATGAACGACCACATATTTTAAAATGTAATTCTGTGAGGCCACATATTTTAAAATGTAATTCAAAACAATCACTGATCTCAGGGAGACCAGCCAGAGACAACACTGCCGGCAGAAGTCCGTGGAGCCTCTGTTAGGAGTCTCGACACAGAAAATAGCCAGATATCCCTCCAGGAAGGACCTAGCCAAGGAGTAGCTCTTTTTAGGAGACCACCACAACAACCATATTAAGTGGCCCTTTTAGTCAATATCCAACTCTTTGACGAGCTTAAAGATATGACAAGGGAAATACCAAGGCCAGGTATCCATCCACAGACAGCTGTTTCGGGCTATTGCCCCTCATCAGTGTGGAGTAGGATTCTGGCTAGGAGTAGGATTCTGTCATATCTTTAAACTCGTCAAAGTGTTGGATATTGACTAAAAGGGCCACTTAATATGGTGGTTATGGTGGTCTCCTAAAAAGAGCCACTCCTTGGCTAGGTCCTTCCCGGAAGGATATCTGGCTATTTTCTGTGTCGAGACTCCTAACAGAGGTTCCACAGACCTTTTTTGATTTGCATACTTCCCAGGGGGCAATGCACCTAGGATTTTACTATGTTGAGCGCCTTTGTTGGCTGCCGGCAGTGTTTTCTGGATCCGCCCGGCTTCAGCATCCGATCCGGATCCGACACGGACGCGGGAATCCGGCTGCACGATCCGTTTTTTTTTTGTTTTTTTTCTCTTTCTCTCTCTCACGTCCCGGATCCACTCCCCATTCATATACAGGGGTCCGGATTCCGGATCGGATCCGGACTTCTTTTCCAACCCGCGACGGATCCGCCGGATCCGGATTATTAGAAGTCCACTCAACTCTACTTGCTGGTCTACTAGGCATTGCTCCCACGTAGCCAGAATCCTACTCCACACTGATGAGAGGCAATACCCCGAAACAGCTGTGTGTGGATGGATATCTGGACTTGGTATTTCCCTTGACATATCTTTAAACTCGTCAAAGAGTTGGATATTGACTAAAAGGACCACATAATATGGTGGTCTCCTAAAAAGAGCCACTCCTTGGATAAGGCCTTTCCCGAGGGATATCTGGCTATTTTCTGTGTCGAGACTCCTAACAGAGGCTCCAAAGACCTTTTTTGATTAAAATGTAATTCTGTAAGAGCCATACTCCCCAGGGAGGAGCAGCTTTGATGGTGCGGCTCAGAAGATCCCAGGAGGCAGGGTAGGTGATGCTGCGGGCACGAGGATGGGGTGTCGTGGCTCAAGAAGGTCAGTGTGCGGAGGGTCGGCGATACTGCTGCGGGCTCATGTGGTGATGCGGCGGCGAGCGCACAGTAGTCGGCGGACTGCGGGCTGCTTTGAATCTCCCGCAGTTGACGAAATCGAATTCAAGAAAATGGCAACGGCGCGCGCAGATCGATGCAATGGTCGCGGAGTCCTATCTGCACACACGCCACCTCTGTGGCCATTTTCTTGAAGTCAATCTCGGCAACTGCAGGAGATTCAAAGCAGCCCACAGTCCGCCGGCTACTGCGGGCTCCCCGCCGCGACACCCCATGAGCCCGCAGTATTGCCAACCCTGCGCCACCACTTCTGGCCCAGTAAGCTATATGCGATATGTAAGATGCACCCCCATTTTTCCCTCAGTTTTGGGGAGAAAAAAGTGCGTCTTACAAATCAGAAAATACGGTATTTTTTTATTAAAGATTTGTCTGCGAGGCAGATGCAGCCATCAAAAGAGCCACATCTGGCTTGCGAGCCATAGGTTCCCGACCCCTGTTCCCTGTACACAATGGAAAGGCCCTAGCTGCACAACAAAAAACACCACTTCGGACCTGACTTCATAAAAGGCCATTGAGTGGTTTCTTGTAACCCATAAAGGACCAGATGGGAGGCTGCCACACACTGCCTACAAGGATAAAAGAAGACGAGCAAGAGGATACCAAAACCCAAAGTTAGAGACCTAAAAAGGTTCATAAAGGGTGAAAGGAATAGGGGCTGTAAAGCGATTCATCAGGCACTCAAGTGGTGTTTACTAATAGGTAAACCGCTAAGCTGAAGGGTTGGAACTCCTTGAAACAAGTCTACCTAGAGATATAACCAGCAAGGAAGTGCAGTGAACAGTGAACATATATAACCCAGTCCAGAATGTGATTGTCAGAGTTCCAGGATTTCCAGTTTTCTTTTGAAGGATCTTGCCCTTTGTTAACATGGAGTTTTCTGTTCTGTTGCCCTACTTCCTGTTCATCTGTTTAAAAGCCCGCCCCTAAGCTTAGTCTAGTTGCCTGAGTATACTGCTTCCTGTGTACTCCTGCCCTGCTGCTCTCATCTCCTGATTGCTGTTTGGATCCGGTTGAAACACCTGACACCAGCTCTGGACTTCACCTCTCATCCAACTGTGCTCGGACTCTGTCTGCCGTCTCTGGTCGGCACTTCTGCCCGGTCCCTTCCGTTCATATCCACCCTAGGACTCACATCACGTACGGACATTTTTTGGACTATATCTGTTGCCCTTTTTGTGTCCCGGCTGCTGTACATTTGGGCCTTCTGGGGTGATTGCCGGACAGCCCCTGTATAGGGGTTCGCTTCTGGCGGTCTCCCTAGGGTAGTCCAGTGCGCGGCCCCGGGATTTCCCCTTTGCTCTGAACCCGGCAGGTATTTACTGTGTTTATGTTCCACTGTGTATATTCTGTTCTGTGTACATATTGTGGTTACATATTACTGTGTATATTTTGTTCTGTTTACATATTGCGGTTACATATATTTGTGTATATTCTGTTCTGTGCACATATTGCGGTTACATATTATAAAACGTCTTTTGCACCAAGAACTCGTCTCTGGTTGTCATTGCCCTAACGCAATCGAAATCCTCAGTACATACAATAGTATTACATTATACTCAGGCCACTAAGAGGATTTCGCTGGGGCAATTACTGAGACACGAGTAGATCAGCTTTTCTCCATGATTAACTCCTTGCAGGAGATGGAGGCGGTGTAAACTAAGCTTAGAGACGTGGAGGTACAGTTGGGCCATGATCACCAGGTACTGGGTCCGGCTATTCAGGATTTGCAAACCAGAGTGGAGGCTCAGGAAGCCGCCCCCACTATGTCCGTATCAGCTGCCGGTATGCCTAGGTTACCCCCATTTCGTTTCAGTGGTGATCGAAGTCAGTTCCGTGGGTTTGTTAACCAGTGTATACTGTTTTTTTGATGTACATGCTGATTATTACCGGTCTGACCGGTCAAAAGTGTTATGTATAATCATGTTGTTAACCTCACGAGCACTGGCTTGGGCTAATCCTATGATAGAGAATCGTGATATCCGTTTAAATAACCTGGATGACTTTTTAACAGCAATGGCGCAAATGTTTGATGATCCTAATCGCCGTGCTACCGCTGAATCGGCTCTGCTTTCCTTACGTCAGGGAAAGCGGTCTGTCGTCGAATACGCCACTGAGTTCAAAAGGTTAGTGGTAGACACCGACTGGGAAAATAATGCGCTATTATCAGTGTTCAGAAAGGGTTTGTCCGGGACCATCAAGGACAAGTTAGCTCGTGCCGAATCTCGACAGGATTTTGAACTGTTTCTCCAACACTGTGTGCGTATCGATACCCGCTTGACGTCACGCCGACAGGAAAAATGGGCAGCTGTAAACCGGGTAACCAACTTTTCGTTTCCTTATAGAGAGCCCGCTCACAAGACGCCACGGGAGGCCGAGGATGTTCCTATGCAAGTGGACTCTCTACAAAAGCGAGAGACCAACGAACATCGTGAACACCGGCTCCGTGAGTGTTTGTGTTTCTATTGTGGTCAATCTGACCATTTTCTGATTGACTGCCCAAAACGTCCAAATCGCCCGAATCAGGTACTGCCAGCAATGGCAGAGTGTGACAACACGGACGCAGAGTCCGATATCTCTGAGGAAAGTTTACACCTGGATGCGGTATTTCCCTCGACATTGATGTCAACTTCACCTAAGGACCCAGAAGGGAAATACACCCATTGCTCGCTTCCCATTCAGATACGGTGGAAGGGACAGTTAATTCCTACATCTGCTATGATAGACTCTGGGGCAGGGGGAAATTTCATGGACTCTTCTTTTGCCAGGAAACACGGTATCCAGACTCAACAAAGATCCTCACTAGTTACCATGGAGACGGTAGACGGTTCTCCATTAGTTTCCGGACCAGTTGATCGGGAGACAGTACCCCTTGAATGTGTGATGAAACCAGGTCAGCAGGAGACCCTTGTTTTCATGTTGATTTCTTCTCCCCATTTTCCGATAATTTTAGGAATTCCTTGGCTGCGGTCTACAAATCCAGTCATCGATTGGGAGACTAAAGAAATATCCTTCCCACCCCAGAGTGGTCCAACCATTAGTCCAACTGTACCGGTTCTAGTAACACCGAATGCGGAGGGCACTGTACAGGTACCTGTTCTACCCGCGGTTTATAATGACTTCGCTGATAAATGCAACAAAAGAAAGCAGATCGGCTTCCCTCGCATAGACCGTATGATTGTCCCATAGACTTACTCCCAGGGGCAGAGATCCCGCTTGGTCATGTCTACCCGTTGGCGGCACCTGAGTTACAAGCACTAAAAGATTACATCGATGAAAACCTAGCCAAGGGATTTATTCGACCTTCTACCTCACCAGCAGGGGCACCCATCTTTTTCGTGAAAGAGGGGACTCTGAGACCTTGTATCGACTACCGGGAACTAAATAAGATAACCATCCGGAACCGGTATCCGTTACCGTTGATTCCCGAACTATTGGAGAGAGTACAACAGGCCAAAATATTTACTAAATTGGATCTCCGTGGGGCATATAATCTACTCCGCATACGTCCCGGGGACGAGTGGAAAACAGCGTTCAGATGTCGGTATGGACATTATGAGTATCTAGTGATGCCTTTTGGACTTTGTAACGCCCCAGCGGCTTTGCAACACCTAGTCAACGATATTTTTAGGGATATAATGGACCAGTTCATGGTGGTTTACCTGGATGATATCTTGATCTTTTCTGATTCCCTACAGGAACACCAGGAGCACGTCAAGACAGTACTTACCCGTCTGAGGGATAACCACCTGTATATTAAACTGGAGAAGTGCGAATTCCATTGCTCAAAGATACAATTTTTAGGATATGTCATCTCTCCTCAGGGACTGAACATGGAGTCTGGCAAGATACGGGCAATTCTAGACTGGTCGGAACCGGGAAACATCAAGGAGGTACAACGCTTTGTCGGTTTTGCTAACTTTTACAGACGCTTTATCCGTAACTTTTCAGAAATCGTCCGTCCTATCACTCTGTTAACCAAAAAAGGGCAGAAGTTTGTGTGGTCCGCCCAGGCCCAGGAAGCTTTCAATCATCTCAAGGTTTGTTTTACCTCAGCACCAATACTAATACACCCGAATCCCGCACTCCCTTTTATTGTGGAAGTCGATGCTTCCGATTATGCATTAGGGGCTATCCTTTCACAAAGGACTGGGGACAAGAGTCTCTTGCACCCATGTGCTTTCTTTTCTCGCCGGTTGTCCCCTGCGGAAAAAAAACTATGACATTGCGGACAAGGAATTGTTGGCGATTATTTCTGCTTTTAAGGAATGGAGACACCACTTACAGGGAGCAGCGCAACAAGTGATAGTTCTCACAGACCATCGTAACCTTGAATTCCTTAAATCTGCCAGGTGCCTATCTCCACGGCAAGCCCGTTGGAGCCTGTTCCTTAACCAGTTTAATTTTATCGTTACATACCGTCCAGGGTCACGTAATGGGAAAGCCGATGCCTTGTCCCGAATCCACGCCATGGACTCCGTACCTGGAACCCCGTCTCAGACCGTTTTATCAGATGCCAATTTTGTTGGAGTAATCCGGGACCAGGACTTGTGGAAGGACATCAAGCTGGCCTATGATGGTGACATATTTCTTGCTGCCCCCCCCCCCCCCCGAATGATGTGACTCTTGTCCTTCGGAATGGTGTGTGGTTGAGAGAGCGACGTATTTATGTCCCGAAGGCTGTAAGACTTCGGGTTCTCAAGTTGGTCCATGACTCCGTGTTGGCAGGTCATAGGGGGGTACAGAAGACGCAGGAATTTCTGAGTCGTTTTTTCTGGTGACCTACCTGTTTAAAGGATGTGAAAGACTATGTCCACTCATGTGTGGTTTGTGCCCAGTGCAAGGTCCCTCGTGTGGCTCCTACGGGACTCCTTCAACCGTTACCCGTACCATCTCGCCCTTGGGGATCCATCTCAATGGATTTTATTGTGGAGTTGCCCGTCTCAGGCGGTAACAATAACATTTTGGTGGTGGTGGATCGGTTGACAAAGGCTGCTCACTTTATTCCATGTACCGGTGTTCCCTCAGCCGCAGAGACAGTGGATTTGGTTATCCAGAATATATTTCAATTGCATGGGGTACCGGATGAGATCATCTCTGACCGGGGCGTGCAGTTCACGTCGAAGTTCTGGAAAGGGTTTTGTTCGGCACTCCATATTGATGTCTGTTTGTCTTCTGCATACCATCCCCAGACAAATGGGCAAACCGAACGGACTAATCAAACCCTGGAGCAGTACCTACGATGTTATGTCAGCCATCTGCAGGACGATTGGTTGCAGCGGCTTCCTTTGGCGGAGTTCTCGTATAACAACACTCAGAGCAGCTCCACTAAGGTAACGCCCTTTTTCGCTAACTTGGGTTACCATCCGAATATTTTGCCTAGGTCACCGGTGGCGGTTTCGGTGCCAGCGGTGGAGGACAGATTGACGGAGCTACGACAGAATCTGGAGGTTTTAAAGGACTCTTTTGGCTTCGGCTCAGGAGCGTTACAAGAAGTCGGCAGACACTCACCGGAAACAGGCACCCATGTATAAGGTAGGGGACTCGGTGTGGTTATCCACCAAAAATCTGAAATTAGGTGTTCCTTCACAGAAGCTGGGGCAGAAATTCATTGGTCCGTTTAAGATCACCGGGATAGTGAGCTCTGTGGCCTGTCGGCTGAGGTTGCCGCACAATTTAAAGGTACACCCGGTCTTTCACGTTTCTCTGCTAAAACCAGTTTCCCCTAATACGTTTCATGGTCGTATCGTGCCTCCTCCTCCGCCGGTGATGGTTGATGGCCAGGAGCAGTTCGTGGTTGAGGATATTATTGACTCCCGGCTTTATCGGCATCGGCTTCAGTATCTGGTACGTTGGCAGGGGTACTCCCCCCGAGGACGATTCCTGGGAACCTGTGGGTAATATCCGAGCGCCCCAGAAGGTTGCTCAGTTTCATCTGAGGTACCCGGACAAGCCTGGCCCTGATCCGTCCTGAGGCCGTTTTTGGGGGGGAGTACTGTTAGAGTTCCAGGATTTCCAGTTTTCTTTTGAAGGATCTTTCCCTTTGTTAACATGGAGTTTTCTGTTCTGTTGCCCTACTTCCTGTTCATCTGTTTAAAAGCCCGCCCCTAAGCTTAGTCTAGTTGCCTGAGTATACTGCTTCCTGTGTACTGCTGCTCTCATCTCCTGATTGCTGTTTGGATCCGGTTGAAACACCTGACACCAGCTCTGGACTTCACCTCTCATCCAACTGTGCTCGGACTCTGTCTGCCGTCTCTGGTCGGCACTTCTGCCCGGTCCCTTCCGTTCATATCCACCCTAGGACTCACATCACGTACGGACATTTTTTGGACTATATCTGTTGCCCTTTTTGTGTCCCGGCTGCTGTACATTTGGGCCTTCTGGGGTGATTGCCGGACAGCCCCTGTATAGGGGTTCGCTTCTGGCGGTCTCCCTAGGGGAGTCCAGTGCGCGGCCCCGGGAATTCCCCTTTGCTCTGAACCCGGCAGGTATTTACTGTGTTTATGTTCCACTGTGTATATTCTGTTCTGAGCACATATTGCGGTTACATATTATAAAACGTCTTTTGCACCAAGAACTCGTCTCTGGTTGTCATTGCCCTAACGCAATCGAAATCCTCAGTACATACAATAGTATTACAGTGATAGGGCAAACCACAATGGCAAATTAGAAACACCAGGAGAGGAGCTAACTAAAGCGGGCTTTACACGCTACGAGATCGCTACAGTGATCACGTTGGGGTCATGGATTTTGTGACACACATCCGGCCGCTGTAGCGATGCCGTTGCGTGTGACACCTATGAGCAATTTTGCATCGTCGCAAAAACGTGCAAAATCGCTCATCGGTGACATGGGGGTCCATTCTCAAATATCGTTACTGCAGCAGTAACGAAGGTGTTCCTGCGGCAGCACACATCGCTCCGTGTGACACCGCAGGAACGAGGAAGCTCTCCTTACCTGCCTCCCGGCCACAATGCGGAAGGAACCGCCGCTTCTATTGGGCGGCGGTTCAGTGACGCTGCTGTGACGTTGCTGTGACGCTGAACGAACCGCCCCCTTAGAAAGGAGGCGGTTTGCCGGTCACAGCGAAGTCGCAGGGAAGGTAAGTAGTGTGACGGGTCCGGGCGATGTTGTGCGACACGGGCAGAGATTTGCCCGTGTCGCACAACCGATGGGGGCGGGTACGCACGCTGGCGATATCGGTACTGATATCGCAGTGTGTAAAGTGGCCTTAAGAAAAGAGAACAGATAAAGGAACCGACCATGAAAGAAAAGGTCACCGGATTGAATTCCCAAACTGAGCTATGACACCAGGTATGTCTCCTGATCTGAACCCAACCAAACACCTATGAGAAATTGTGAAGAGACAAATTAAGCATCACTTTCAATCCAGCATCCAGGCTCTAAAAGAAATTTTGAAGAATGGAGAAAGATAGATGTTTCAATATGTCACCAACTTGTTCTTTCCTGGCCTAAAACACTTGGAGCTGTCATTAATTCAGAGGTCATACAAAAACCAGATGTATTAAGTTTTTGATCTGGGATGTATTGATGTTTGTAATAATTAATTTGAGTAACACTGAAGATTTCGGAAATTAAAGTTATATTATTAACATTACTTTCATGTTCTGGGTTAAATGATGTTCTTTTAAAGTTGGTCCTGTCAACATTTTGGAAATTGTTCTTGTGTTTAATGAGATATTGAATAAAATCTTATTTTTCAAAGGTGGCATACTCATTTACGATGAAACTGTAAATACCGTCCTGTGCAATAATATGTCAGTTGAGGAAAAAACTGATGCAAAGGAATAAACAATGCTTTAAAAAAAAATATGATAGTTTGTTTTTATCAATTTCTAAAATGCAATAAGATTTATCAAAAAGAAATCTAACTCAAACAATATTTGGTATTATTACCTTTTACCTTCAAAACAGCATCAATTCTCCTAGGAACACATATATACAATTTTTGAAGGAACGCTGCAGGGAAGTTGTTCCAAGCATTGACTACAGATCTTCTGTGGATATAGACTTATGTCAATCCTTCTATTTCTTCATCTATTCCCAGATAGACTCGATGATGGTGAGATCAGCGTTCAGTGAAGCCATATCATCACTTACAGGACTCCTTATGCTTTTTTATGGTGAAGATAGTTCTTAATGACATTGGTTGTGTATTTGGGTTTGATGGCCTGATGCAGAATAAATGTGGTGTCTCCCTATGGTATTGCATGATGGATAAGTATTTTTCCTATATTTCTCAGCATTGAGGAAACCATTAAGGCTAAGTTCACATTTCCGTTGTTTTGCATCAGTCACATGCGTTGCTTGACGCATGTGACTGATTCGTTGTACAACGGATGACAAAGAGAGAATTTAATTGTGTGCTGGGGGCGGAGTTCGGAGGGCGGAGTTCGGGGGGCAGAGCTGAGGACGTCAGTGCCGCGGTCTGCATGGCTGGGGACAGGTGAGTGTGTGTGTGTGTCTACATGCATGTGTACATGCGGCGTGTGGGAGGGGGCGGAGCGTGAGGGGGCGGAGCCGAGCGGGGCCATGGAGCTGAGGACTTCAGTGCCGCGGGGACTGCAGGGCTGGGGACAAGTGAGTGTGTGTGTGTGTGTGTGTGTGTGTGTGTGTGTGTACACATGCGGAGTGCAGGAGGGGGCGGAGCCGAGTGGTGAAGTGTCGGCCTCCTTGCACACCGTATCCAGGGTAAATATCGGGTATAAGCAAAGCACTTTTTGCTTGGTTACCCGATATTTATCTTGGATACCAGCTTAGCGCTGGCTCCCTGCACCCGTAACCACTGTAAATATCGGGTGATTAACCAAAGCGCATTGCTTGGTTAACCGATGTCTATCCTGGTTACGGGGGCAGGGAGCCAGAGGGAGCATGTGCAGCAAAATCCTACGGATCGCGCTGCTCAAAAAACGTTATAGGCTGCATTGCTCCCGCCCGGCGGTCAGTTAAAAAACGACTGACCACGATGCAACGGATGCAACACAGCATCATCAGTCACAATCCGTCACTAATTGAAGTCTATGGGGAAAAACAGGATTCCTGTAAAATATTTTGCAGGATACCGTAATTCCTCAAGGCTACGGATTGTGACTGATGCAAAACAACGGAAGTGTGAACTTAGCCTAATACAGACCAAATCTCCCTTGGTTTTGTTTCCATGAAGAAAATATAGTATTTCGCTGCAATTTTCCCATGATGAAATGAAGAACACTTCTGGCCAGAGTTCTCCAAACAGTAGATGGTGCCACTGGTTGCAGCCATTTCTGAGCTCATGGCACTGCTGGACATTTTCCAGATTTAAATGGAAGGAAGCATCATGTATCTTTCATCTGCTGCACTTAGTTTTTCTGGCTTAACACTTAGGGTGACATTGCACGTGCGATGTCGATGGGGTCAAATCGAAAGTGACGCACATCCGGCGTCGCAGTCGATATCGCAACGTGTAAAACCTTTTTGATACGATGAACGAGCGCAAAAGCGTCGTTATCGTATCATCGCTGCAGCCTCCGACATTTCCATAATGCCGATGGTGCGACAGGTACGATGTTGTTCCTCGCTCCTGCGGCAGCACACATCGCTGTGTGTGAAGCCGCAGGAGCGAGGAACATCACCTTACCTGCCTCCCGGCTGCAATGAGAAGGACGGAGGTGGGCGGGATGTTTACATCCTGCTCATCTCCGCCCCTCCGCTTCAATTGGCCACCTGCCATGTGACGTCGCTGTGACGCCACACGACCCGCCCCCCTAAGGAAGGAGGCGGGTCGCCGGCCAGAGGGACGTCGCACGGCAGGTATGTGCATGTGAAGCTGCCGTAGCGATAATAATCGCTACGGCAGCTTTTACTAGATATCGCATGTGCGACGGGACGGGACTATCGCTGCAGCATCGGTAACACATTGTTACCGATGTCGCAACGTGCAAAGCCCGCCTTAGGGCGGCTTTGCACACTACGACATCGCAGGTGCGATGTCGGTGGGGTCAAATCGAAAGTGACGCACATCCGGCGTCACTTGCGATGTCGTAGTGTGTAAATCCTAGATGATACGATGAACGAGCGCAAAAGCGTCGTTATCGTATCATCGGTGCATTCTCCGACATTTCCATAATGCCGGTGCCGCGACAGGTACGATGTTGTTCCTCGTTACTGCGGCAGGACACATCGCTGTGTGTGAAGCCGCAGGAGCGAGGAACATCAGCTTACCTGCCGCCAGAGGCTATACGGAAGGAAGAAGGTGGGCGGGATGTTTACGTCCTGCTCATCTCCGCCCCTCTGCCGCCATTGGCCGCCTGCCGTGTGACGTCGCTGTGACGCCGCATGACCCGCCCCCTTAGGAAGGAGGCAGGTCGCCGGCCAGAGCGATGGTCGCAGGGCAGGTGAGTGCATGTGAAGCTGGCGTAGCGACAATTATCGCTACGCCAGCTATCACAAGATATCGTACCTGCGACAGGGGCGGGGACTATCGCGTGCGACATCGCAGCATCGGCTTGCGATGTCGCAACGTGCAAAGCCCGCCTTAGACTACGGTCATCAATGATATCTATTTCTTGATTTCCTCAATGTTGAGAAATACACACAGATAATTTTCCTTCACGTAATACCATCAGAGAGGCATCCGATTAGCTCTAAATTTATTTCTTCAGCAGGACAACAACCCCAAACATACAGCAAGCATCAGTAAGATTATATGTTTTCCATAAAGAACAACAAGGAGTCTTATTTGCTGTTATGGTCCCACAGAGGACAGAACTCAACATCATCAAGTCTATCAAGGATAGCATAAAAAGACAACAGGATTTGCACAAGCTGACATTTCCAGAAGCTATCAAGTGCCTTCAAAAACTGTGTGCAAGGGTACCTAGAAGAATGAATGCTTGAATGCAGTTTTGCAGGTGAAGAGCAGTCACGCTAAATATTGATTAGATTTGACTTTGTATTTCGTTAGTTGATCGAAATAAACTACTAACATTTCTATTTTTGAAAGCATTCTTACATTGCAGCATTTGTTCCACTTGTACCTAAAACCTTTGCACAGGGCTGTAAATAAATACAGTCATGGCCCAAAGTGATAGCACCATTGAATTTGTTCAGGAAAATGAAGTACTCCTCACAGAAAATTATTGCAATTACACGCTTTTTTATACCCATGTTTATTTCCTTTGTGTGTAATGGAACAATACAAAAAAACACTGAAAAAAAAAGCAAATTGGACATGATTTCACAGAAAACCCCCAAAATGGGCTAGACAAAATTGTTGTCACCTTTCCAAAATTGTGGGTAACCAACTTTGTTTCATGCATGTGATGCTCATACAAATTCACTTGTGGCAAGTAGCAGGTGTGGGCAATATGAAAATCACACCTGAAACCAGAGAAAAAGATGAGTGTCACAATTCCGATGTGCAGAACATTCTGTATCATTCTGCTATGCTCTCCAGCAAAGCCGGTATATGTTACTCTTGGTGCAGAGCGTTTTTCAAGATGAATGCTCTGCTGGTAGTTTTTCAAGAACTGTATTTTACGATGGTCCTGAGAGGTGCTCTCACAGATGCTTCTGTTTCCCAGTGATTGCTCTGCTTTATTAGGGAGCGTGTTAGCTCAGGACGCCGCCAGTCGTACTTCCTGTTTACAGTTGTGCTGTTGGCTCCAGTGGTGCTCAGTGTTCAGATCTTGGTCTCTCAACTCCGGACTGCTGTTTACCTGTCTCTGCCTGTCCTCCCCTGTTTCTGTTGCGACTTCCTGGATTTTCCTGACCACGTCCCCGCCTGCTCCTTGTCTTTTGTACTCTCCTGTAACTCTGACCTTCGGCTTGTATCTTGACTTCGTCTCTGTCTGCGCCCCGTGTACTGTCGTACCCTCCTGGTTTATTATCTCGGCCTGTCTGACTACCTCTACATTTACTGCATATGTGCCACCTTGGTGACGACTGAGGTGCTTGGATCCGGGGTGGTCGTGGCTCGGGGGGTCCGGACCCGGACTCGGCGGGCACTCAAACTGGAAAAGGGGATTATTTACAGGGGAAGTGTTTGTGACATCACCTGCGGGGTGCGGTAATGAGAGTACCGCCGCTGCTGTACTGAGGACCAGGGCAGATGGTGAGGAGCAGCAAGGTGACAGTCCCTCCGCAGGTAGGGAAGACTCCGGAGCTTGAGTGATGATGAGGGATGAAAAGGCAGAGGCAGGCATACTCACTGCGGTGGTTGAGGCGTTGGATAGGTGGAGATGAAACGAGACCCATACCGTTCTTGAACAAGTCTCTGTGCACAGCTGCTGTTGCCTGGAGCACGTCCAGGTCCCCGGTACCACCGGTGTCACTAGTAGTCCAGAGCTGGCCCCCTTCCTCTGCAGGTTAATTGCCAGGACGTTGAATCGGCTCCTAACCTAGGGTCCTGTACCCCGTTGTGCTCGGTATCGGTCAGCTCTGGCGGTCCCTCTCTATTGCCTGCAGTTCCTCTTAGACCGTGTCTGTCACACTCCAGACCAACATCCCTGAACCCGGTCACCGACTCCTCTGGTCCTGGACCATTGTCAGCGACCCAACTCTTGTCTTCCTAGCTCCCTGGGAGCTAACACCCTAGATCCTCTATCTTTGAGAGCAGTCCCTGGTCTCACTTGGTCCCTCCCACCCATCTGCCTGACACCTAGGTGGGTGGCCCTGTTCTAGCTAGACCAACTCACTGGTGTGTCTGACAGGTCATGGTGTGAGGTGTTGGTTGGGGTTTGTGGTGCTGATGGAGGTGACACCGGTTTCCGGAAACCAGGAACCATGGGGAGTAGGCTTGCACCCTGGGGAAAAAGGATGCAGCTCCCTGTAGCACCCTGATGTACTCAGGGGTGCTACACATATGTAGCACCCCACGGGGCAGGTGTTTTACCCTACTTGTTGCCGGGCCAGGGTTGCAGATCCTCTGTGTCGTCACGGGGTGGCTTGGCCCAGTTCCGTTGCCCCAAGGCGTACAAGAAGGGAAGGATGGCAGTGGACGGGAGGCGGAATGGAGGATGAGGGTTGTAGTCGGAAGTGGAGGATGGGTGTGACGGTTAGGAAAGTCTATTGGATGATCATGACGTCACCTTTGGTATGCGACCAGGTATGCAGCCACCGCTACATGGTATCTCACCAGAGCAGATGTTGGGTGTAGCCAGGATGGTGTCGCTCCCCACAGGCATAGCGGGATTACCCCGGGGAGGATGATGGAGGACAGGGGTGGTGGTAGTCCCCGTTGGCGCCGCAGCACTGGGCGATGATGCCGGTTAAAGAAGAGGCAGAGACAGGGGCAGTGGTTCCAGGCCTTTTTACTCACAGGTTGTTCAAGCACTGCCCCAAAGTACCGATCTCTGCCACAATGGGCTCCAGCCGATCCCGGATCCATGAAAGGTCAAGTCCGGTGTGTGTGTCAGCCTGTGAGCGCTTTCTTCCTTTGATGCGTTAAGTATCGGACGCCCGTGGCATGAAGCACTTGGGGATCCTGGTGTCAGTAAAGTGTCTCATTCTGTATGCTGATACCGTGGTTCCGTTTTGGGGCTGGTCCTCAACCCCAGATCCTATATGCTATTTGGCTGCAGACTCGGTGGGACTGTTGTAGCCGTTCCCCGTGACCCTTGCCGAGTTGGTAGATAACGTGAAGTATATCTACCCTAGGATTCTGTATCCCGATTGCGCCGGTCCTGTGGAAGCTGTCACCTGCTTCTCCCCAGTGACCGTGTTGAACGCCTTGGTCCACAGAGCTGCCCGCGGCATGTCCGCTCTGCTCTACATCTGTCGCTGTTCTTTCTTTTGTGGTAGTTGTGTTGTGTGTTCCAAGCTGTTGTCCCCAGCCGCTGCCACTAGCTGGCTCACTATTCTCACTAGGTCAACCTGCTCTTCCCACTGTCTGCTCCTGACTCCCCCTCGTGGTTGCTACTCCCTCACCCTGAGTCCCCAGTTCCAGTGGATCCGGGGAGCCCCTGGTGCGGTGGCGTCCTGTAAACCCACCGCTGTAGTGACCCCTAGTGTGATCCGACCCTGGACCCATGATAAGTACTACACCCTAATAGGGGTGCAGTACACTGTGGCGCCTGAAGCCTCAGGGACGCCACACATACAAGTAGTGTCTATCGGCACCTTGTGACAGTCATCACAGGCAGAAGTTGACTCAATCTTTGCATTGTGTCTGTGTTTGCCACACAAAGCATGAAGAATAGAAAGAGAGGAGAACTGTCTGAGGACCTGAGGACCAAAATTGTTGAAAAATATCAACAATCACAAAGATAGAAGCCCATCTACAGAGATCCTGATGTTGCTTTGTAAATGGTGTGCAATAATAATATAATAATCAAGAAGTTTACCCCCCCTTGGCACTGTCGATAAGCTCCCTGGATGTGGATGGCAGAGGAAAACTGATGAAAGGTTGCAAAACAGGATATTACTGATGGTGGGTAAGCAGCCCCAATCAAGTTCCAATGAAATTCAAGCTGTCCTGCAGGCTCAGGATGTATCAGTGTCAGCCCAAACTACCCGCTAACATTTGAATGAAATGAAACGCTGTGGCATGAAACCCAAGGGAACCCCACCCAAAATGTATATGATTAAGCAAAAATCCTCCTGGGAAAGTGTTTTTTGGACAGATGAGACCAAGATGGAGCTTTTTGATAATGCACATCATTCTGGTGTTTACTGAAACGGAATGAGGTCTACAAAGAAAGCAATGCAGTAGCTACAGTCAAATATGGTGGAGGTTCAAAGATGTTTTGGGGTTGTTTTATTGCCTCTGGCACTGGGTGCCTTGACTGTGTGCAAAGCATCATGACATTTGAAGATTACCAAAGGATTTTGGTTCACTATGTAGTGCCCAGTGTCAGGAAGCTGGGTTTGCATCTTAGGTCATTGGTCTTCCAGCAGGACAAAGACCCCTAAACATACTGAAAAAAAACAAACAAAACAGAAATGGATGGAAACAAAGCGCTGGAGAGAGCAGAAGTGACATCAATGGGTCTGGATCTAAATCCTATTGATCAACTGTGGAGAGATCTTAAAATTGCTGTTGAGAAAAGGCGCCTTCAAATATGACAGACCTGGAGCAATATACAAAAGAAGAGTGATCCAAAATTCCAGTTGAGAGGTGAGGAGCTTGGTGATGGTCATAGGAGATGGTTGATTGCAGGTATTAATTCCAAAGGGTGTGCAGCCAAGTTGAGGGTGCCAACAATTTTTCCCGGAACTTTTGGGAGTTTGTCACAATGAGTTATGTCCAGTCTTCCTTCTTTCCCTGCTATTTTGTGTGTTGTCCCAATGCACATAAAGGAAAAAAGCACAAGTATGACAAAATGGGTAATTGCAATAATTTCATGGGAGGAATAATTCCCTTTCCGGAACAACACTTTCGACCTTGACTAATATATTAATATATATATATATATATATATATATATATATATATATATATATATATATATATATATAAAAGCAAGGATGGTTGACCTTAGGGAGATCAACATCCACACCGCGGAGACACCATCACGTGTTTCTCAACGCAGTGATTCTAGAGCAATGCCCCCTGGGAAATATGCAAACAAGAAAGTCGCGGAGACACCATCACATGTTTTTCAACGCTGCCAGGAAACTAGCCAGGTCTTTCACCGGGAAGGAACAACCACGGGAAGAGCAGTCTCCAGTCAAGGAAACTGCCTATGCCAAAACATGGTATCCTTCCACAAACAGCTGTTTCGCGGTATTTGCCCCTCATCAGTGTGGAGTAGGAATCTGGCTAGTAGGAGCAATGCCTAGTAGAAGATGACATAAGCAAGGATGGTTGACCTTAGGGAGATCAACATCCACAGCACGGAGACACTATCACGTGTTTCTCAATGCAGTGATTCTAGAGCAATGCCCCCTGGGAAATACGCAAACAAGAAAGCCGCGGAGACACCATCACATGTTTCTCAACGCTGCCAGGAAACTAGCCAGGTCTTTCACCGGGAAGGAACAACCACGGCAAGGGCAGTCTCCAGTCAAGGAAACTGCCTACTCCACACTGATGAGGGGTAAATACCCCGAAACAGCTGTCTGTGGATGGATACCATGCTTTGGCATAGGCAGTTTCCTTGACTGGAGACTGCCCTTCCCGTGGTTGTTCCTTCCCGGTGAAAGACCTGGCTAGTTTCCTGGCAGCGTAGAGAAACATGTGATGGTGTCTCCGCGGCTTTCTTGTTTGTGTATATATATATATATATATATATATATATATATATATATATACACACACACATATATATATACTGTATATACACACATACAATACACACAGTATATAAAAAGTGACTATGCCCCTCACATTCTTGTAAAATTTGTATTATAGCTTTCCATGGGGAATAGAGATGAGCGATGTTCAAGGTTCGCCAATTTCATGTTCGAGTGATTTTGGGGGGTGTTCGAGTCGTTCGACGAACTCGAGCCTTTTGCTAAAAGCTCGACAGTTCGAGAACGGTTCGATCAACAAAAATCCTAGCTAGTTACTAGCTGGCTTTTCACTGTAATAGTGTGAGTCACTGTGAATCACGCTATTAGAAAAATTCAGCGTATAGTGGCGGAGGGCGGGGCTTAGATCAGTGCTGCTGCAGAGTGCTGAGAGAATGCCGATCGCCATTTTTTTTTTTTCCCCCTATCCGCGCGTACAGTGGGTTGGGCCAGGCTGTCAGCAAATCACAGAGACACACACTGCAAAGTGGATTTTTGCCAGACAAGCAAGGGCATGTGTCATAGGCTGTGCATGTCACATGTCCTTGCCTTATATTTTAGTTAGCCATTAAAAGGTATCACAACTACAAAATTTTTATTTTGTTTCTCTCACTGAGAGCAATCAATCATCTTGCCTTATAAGACATGGCCATTTTCCCCGTCGCCGCCATTATCTCTCTGCTGCGTGGGTGACAGTCACCGCTCCCGCTGCTGCTGCTGCTGTGTGCGCTATAGAGATACAGTGCAATCTACAAAGCGCTTTAGGGATTAGGGACTACTAGTTATTTTAGCCCTTTTCAGGGCTGATTTACAGGCGTTCATAGCCATAGCTGCTAGGCAGGTCCGTGCAAACGCTGTGTAGGGCTTTAGATAACAGCGTCTGGCTACCTCAGCTCAAGCAATTCCTTGCTGCATTTTTTCATTAGCAGGGATAGAAAGTGAGGCTTCCTTTGCTGTCCTGCTACCCACAGCACCTGTGCATTCTACCCACCTGCCCATTTTTGCCACGCTATGTTATTTCCCCAAAGAGCTGACACTTTTTGTGGCATCCTAAAAGTGTCTGGAATACTAAAGCGGGCTTTACACACTACGATATCGCTAGCAATTGCTAGCGATATCGAGCGTGTAAGCACCCGCCCCCGTCGTGTGTGCGATGTCGTGTGATCGCTGCCGCAGCGAACATTATCGCTACGGCAGCGTCACACGCACTTACCTGGTCGGCGGCGTTGCTGTGACTGGCGAACAATCCCTCCCTCAAGGGGCAGGGACGTTCGGCATCAGAGCGACGTCACCGCGACGTCACTAAGCGGCCAGCCAATCAAAGAGGAGAGGCGGAGATGAGCGGGACGTAACATCCCGCCCACCTCCTTCCCTCCGCATTGCGGCCGGCGGCAGGTAATGAGATGTTCCTCGCTCCTGCGGTGTCACACACAGCGATGTGTGCTGCCGCAGGAACGAGGAACAACATCGATAATCAACCATTACCAATTTTTGGTTTTGGGACGACCTCTCCATGGTGAGCGATTTTCACCATTTTTTAGGTCGCTTAAGGTCGATGGTAAGTGTCACACGCTGCAATATCGTTAATGACGCCGGATGTGCGTCACTAACAATGTGACCCCGACGATAAAACATTAACGATATCGTAGCGTGTAAAGCCCCCTTTAGTTAGTGTTCCTTTGCTGTCCACTGACCCACAGCACCCGTGCATTCTACCCACCTGGCCATTTTTTACACACCATTTTATTTCGCCAAACAGCTGACACTTTTTGGGGCATACTAAAAGTGTCTGGAATACTAAGTTAGTGTTCCTTTGCTGTCCAGTGACCCACAGCACCCGTGCATTCTACCCACCTGCCCATTTTTGCCACGCTATTTTATTTCACCAAAGAGCTGACACTTTTTGGGCCATCCTAAAAGTGTCTGGAATACTAAGTTAGTGTTCCTTTGCTGTCCACTGATCCACAGCACCCGTGCATTCTACCCATCTGCCCAGTTTTTGCAACGCAATTCTAATTGCAAACTGTGCTGCCACTGTTAGGGGCATACTAAAATTCTCTGGGATACTACCTTAGGCCTCTGCCACACTCACGTTAAAAAAACGTACGTGTGATATTGTCCGTTTTTTGTGTCCGTGTTCCGTATTTTGTGTCCGTTTTTCCCCTCCGTGTATTGTCCGTATGCATAACGTGTGTCATACGTGTGTATGTTTGTGCGTTTTCCTGTGCGTGTTATACGTCAGTGTATGTTCCGTGTGCAATCCGTATCTTGTCCGTGTGTAACATGTTTTCCATATCGAGATAATGGTGATTAATTGGAATTAAATGACACATAGGTGTCTGTGATTAGGACAGAAATATAAGTTACCTATAAACTCTTTCCTGCTTGTATTCTGCGTTGTAATGCAACGACAAAGTGGCATATTACCAATAAAACATGATTTTATTAAACAAAATTTCAACACACATGATTAAAATAATACAAGCAAGATGTGCACAACAAGGGAGTTACAATAAGGACAGAGCTCAAGTAACAACGTCGAAAAGTTCCTATAGCCTATATGGGCAAGACTAATTTATTAACATATCCTCATAGTGAGAGAGATGAAGCCTTCTCGTTAGTAGCTACCCAGAATGACATCTGTTTATATATCTCTCTATGTCTCAATAATTAATAGTAACATTCACAGTGCAGCCATAAGTCAAGGATACTAACCAGTATGTACTGTCCGTAAGGTAACCCCCAGACCGTTCCGGGGGGGCGGCAACGCGATGCTTTGACCAGGATAAGAGACAAGACACCATCGGCTACGGCCCAGAATGCGCTCATTGGCCATTAGTCCTCAGTTATGTTACAAATGCAATGAAGATTGTGGCGCACATAGCAATAGTAGTGTAAAAAAAGGATTACTGAAACACGACTGATAACAGGGCTACACCCAATGTATAACGTTATATTTGTAATAGATCCGATATTCTAAATATTATAATGTCCATATAAGCTCATATAACCACATGTACCACATTTTTGTTTTCTCCTAGGATCACATCTTATTTGTACACTAATGCCACTTATATCCTTATATCCGCACCCGATGGCCGTACTGTGGGAAGAGTACTGGAGGATTCCTCTTCCCACAGTACGGCCATCGGGTGCGGGGTGCGCGCATGCCCAGTGACTATGGCATCGCGTTGCCGTGGTTGCGGGTCTGCGTGTATCCCGCCCCCGGCTGAAACTGGGATGAGGTCACTTCCGGTTTATCCTCCGGCCGGAACTAAGTCCGCGCCGATAATAACATGGAGGGGAGGCGTCAATCATCCACCACATGTGAGTGCCTATTTGGGAGGATATTTAAGGGGCTGCAGCCACTAGAGGTATGTACCTGCCTTCTGACGAAGCCCGAGTGGAGAAACGCGTTAAGGCGCGGTGGGAGTGGGAGCCGCAATCATCTGGTTCAGGTCTGTAAGACATGCTATGGAATTTTGATTCATTCTTGACTTTGGCACTATGTTGTGCTGTGGACTTTTATGTACAGTCAGCAGGTCATTAATTGTCTGCAGGACATGGTATGGTCATTTTTCTGATACACTCTTGATTTTGTACTAGGCTGTACTGCGGACTTTATGTGTAGCCAGCAGGACATAAGTTGTATCAATGGTAATTGGTAGAGTAGAGGCACTATAACTATAACCCTGCAGTGCGTTGTTAAAGGAGTTCCTATATAGGTGTGACACAGTGAGTATACATCTTGCATACGCTGGGTGGTGTATTCGTTTGAGGTATATAGGGTTAATTAACTCCTGAGGAACCTGCAGATGCAAATGCCTTCACTCTATGTGCACCATGTAGGTTAATAGTGCTGTCAGGCTGTTACTGTAATCTCCCATATTATCCTTGGCCATAACAGATTTTTTCATTCTTTACATTCTATCTCCTGATAAATAAATATATACATTAGTCCTGGATAAAAGTGACCTGTATACAGACCAGTAATTTTGATTGAATAATTAAAGAGACCCAGCAGACCCCCCCACCCTCCCCCAATTTGTGGGAGTCACTGTTTTACCTTTCTCTGCCCTGTTGTGCCTTTCTGTATGTATTTGTGTTTTTATTCTGTGTTTAAATAAAAGTGTTACATTTTAAGGAACAGAAGCATCATATATATCCTTGTCTTAAGGATATAAGTGGCACTAATGTCCATATAAGGAAGCTTTCCATAGATTTCTTGTTCTTTGATTGAAGTTTTGTAGAGCCATTTCCACAGATTAGATCCTACCATGTCGAATTTGCTGCTGAGTGATGTAAATAGCCTCAATAATGAAATTAAATGATATCATCTTATAAAAAAAGAAAAAACAAAGTGTTAATATTCAATTCATCATATAGCAAGACATTGGAAGGTTAGAAATAGCTGTGAAACAAGGGGCCTAGGGGAGGACAGGGCCTAAAGAAGACCAGGGGAAGGAACAAAACCAACTGTATACATGTAATTTGCTCCTCATCGATTGGTGCTATTTGCTTAACCTAAATTAAAAACACTTAAAAAACTTAAGGTTAAAGATTAAAACCCGCCATTTTAACTATCTACATCCCTACTTATAAGAATGAACTAAAGCCAAAATGTTCATTTAGGCCAATTGGTGCCACTGTATTGAGCATGTAAATCCATTTACTTTCCAATCTACGTAACATTGCACTTATGTCACCACCTCTAGAGTCAATCTGAATTTGATCACTAGCCCTAATACGAAGGGACACCGGGTTGGAATTGTGAAATTGCTTATAATGCCTAGGTAATGTCTTAAGGTGTTCACTTTCACGGGCCTCTTTAGATTTTTCAATATCTTGCACGTGCTCACGTACACGGATTTTTAATTCCCTAGTTGTAAGTCCTATGTAGTATTTATCGCACCCACATTGGGCTTGATACACCACATTTTTGGATGTGCAAGTCAGATGTTTTCTAATATCAAATTCTTTAGAATTTCGGTTGCCTTTAAAGGTCTTTGCACGAATCATATTTAGGCAGCCTTTACACATCCCACAGGGAAAAAAGCCGGGAGATAACGTGGATTTTATTTCTCTAACGTAACCCGTGTAGTGACTCCTCACCAATAGATCTTTCAAGTTTTTGGCGCGTTTGGCTGTCACTAAAGGTCGATCTGAAAGACATTTCTTCAATACTGGGTCAACCAACAGCACATTCCAGTGTTTCCTAAGGATTGACAAGAAGTCATTCCACTTATTATTATATGTTGTTATCAATCTCACCGGTTGTTCTTTACTTGCCCTATCACGAGATGAATATAGCAGTTGATTTCTGGGGGTGCTATTTGCCCTCCCAAGACCTTTACGTATACACCTTCTGCTATATCCTCTAGCCAGAAATCGATTGGAGAGATCATCGGCCTGAGCCTGGAAGGTCTCATGTGTAGAACAAATTCTCTTTGCTCGCAAAAATTGCGAGATCGGAATGCTCTTTATTGTAGATGGGAGATGACAGGAGGACGCATGTAATAGCGTATTTGTGGAGGTTTTTTTCCTAAATATATTAGTGCTCAGGTCACCACAAGGGGATGCCTGTATCAGAACATCCAAAAACTCGACTGTGCAGCCGAATTTGTAAGTCAAAAAAATATTTTTATTGTTTCGATTAAGGCGATCCATGAAGCTATCCAATTCACGTACACTGCCTTCCCAGACGAACCAGATGTCGTCTATGTACCTGATCCAATTCTGGACCAGGCACACAGACTCATCCGGCTCAGTCTGAAAAATGCATCTCTCCCATGCCCCCAAAAATAGATTTGCATAATAAGGGGCACACGAAGCCCCCATAGCTGTTCCCTGTGCTTGCAAAAAGATTTCATTTTTGAACATGAAACAGTTATGACAAAGAATAAATTCTAGTAGAGTGATTGGATCAATCAATCAATTGGATCAATTGAGAGTCCAAATTACTGGATTCCAGAAAGAATTTGGTTGCTTCAATGCCATCATGGTGTCTGATTGAGGAGTACAAGGCCTCAACATCAGTCGTCACCATGAGGGCACTGTCACCAATATTCAAATTGTCCATCCTCTGCAAGTCAGAGGTGGTGTCCTTGATATGGGACGGAAGAGTCAGGACAAGGGGTTGTAAATAATACTCTATTAAAGAGCCTTCCTTTCAACATATGAAAGGTTCGAAGGTGGATGACTATTATGGTCCAATTCCTCGTTCTCCTTTGAGACCAGCCTAACAAAAATATCCACTGCAGGGCAAGAAGTGAGTGGTGGAATTTTTTTTGATTTTGGGCACAGGTATGATGGAAAAACTATCTGTCTTCCCCTCGCCCTCATATCACTGTCATCATCTATCTCCTCATAATCCACATGGCTTACCGTGTCAGATGTGTCTCCCTCTATCGCCAAGGAATTCAAATTAGTAATGCCTCTTGTTCCTCTTTTGAAAGGCTGCTTTCTCCTATTCTGGATTGATGAAAAAACTTTTTTAATAAAACCTTGCGCGCAAAGAGGTGCACATCATTGACTAGGGTAAACTTATCAATATTATTGGATGGAGAAAAAGATAAGCCCCTCTCCAACACCCTAATTTGATGATCAGTTAGGGTGTGGGAGGACCGATTTATTACCTTAAGTCGATCATCCCTGGTAAAGCCGTCATGTTGGTATATTTTAGATTGATTTTGATTTTTACTGCTTTCCCCATTCCTGCTCCTCAGAATCCTTTTGTCCCAGGTTTCTACTTCACTGGAAGTGGTCTCCCCTTCACTAGTTGAAGCTGCCGATGATATTGACATACTCCTAGAGGAATTTTTTACATTGGGTTTTGGATTTTGCCATTTGAAGATTTTTTGGACTCAAAATCCGCCAAGTCTCTACGATATTTTTTACCTTTTATTAGGCTAATTTCCATTTCCAATTTTTCTATATCTTTGTCCAATTCTGTAAAAAAATTCTTAAGACTTCCTTCCTCAACCTCTTGTACCATTGTCCTTTGTATCTCCTCCAGCTCTAGATCTAGAGCCTGTAAGGTAACTGTTCTTTTCAACAATGATTTGCATAAAACTATTAGAGCAAGATAAAGCAGCTTCAGTCCATCTTTTAGTTAAATCCTCATCCTCTAATGGGAATGTAGGGTATGTTTGTATCCTCAGACCTCTGGGTACAATTTTAGATGTAATATAGTTCTCTAGGGAGATTTTAGTCCACCAGATTTTCATTTTCTTATGAGTCAAATTTTTATATTTAAGAAATTGCTCTTTACTGGTGGGGCGGGGGTTATTAAAATCCGTTGTGCACCCTTGCTTGAAAATACTAGATGCTTTATTGCGCCAGGATAACTCTCTGACTTTGAAATCCATTATGGCCCCTAGAGACCAGACTCTGTAATGAAACAGATATTTATACATTAATTTACAAGTCACTAACTGGGACCCTCGTCCCAACTAATGTGGATACCACCTCTTAACTATGTAATGCAACGACAAAGTGCCATATTTCCAATAAAAACATGATGTTTATTAAACACAATTTCAACACACGATTAAAATAATACAAGCAAGATGTGCACAACAAGGGAGTTACAATAAGGACAGAGCTCAAGTAACAACGTTGAAAAGTTCCTATAGGCTATATGGGCAAGACTAATTTATTAACATATCCTCATAGTGAGAGAGAAGAAGCCTTCTCGTTAGTAGCTACCCAGAATGACATCTGTTTATTTTTGTTCAAAGCCAGGGAAGGAGTCTTGCGAGGATAATTTGCATATTCCCAGTGCCTTCTGGGATAAGTGAAGTGTCACCGCGAGCTCAAGGAGAACCGGGTTTTGGCCGTTACAGCCGGAAGGAAGACTTCTTAAAGCCAGGGAAGGAGTCTTGCGAGGATAATTTGCATATTCCCAGTGCCTTCTGGGATAAGTGAAGAGTCACCGCGAGCTCAAGGAGAACCGGGTTTTGGCCGTTACAGCCGGAAGGAAGACTTCTTAAAGCCAGGGAAGGAGTCTTGCGAGGATAATTTGCATATTCCCAGTGCCTTCTGGGATAAGTGAAGAGTCACCGCGAGCTCAAGGAGAACCAGGTTTTGGCCGTTACAGCCGGAAGGAAGACCTCTGAAAACCGCGCGGCTAGCGGCGCGCGAATTTTAGCCTGTCTTCTTCATTGTGAGCGTGAGTGAGCAAAGTGTGAGCAAAAGTAAGTGTGAGTAGAATTGTTTGTATTTAGTTGTTTAATTACTTAACATTTGTTTAGTGCTATCCCCATTAGAAAATGTGCTCCACTATTGCTAATGCGATCCAGTGTACATCTTGTCTCATGTATGCAGTCCTTGAAAAGCCGTTCGAGGGTGCATACTGTTGTTCGAGATGTGAGCAAGTTGCACATTTGGAAGCCCAGATACTGGATCTAAATGAGCAGCTGGCAACTCTGAGATGCATTAGCAATATGGAAAGGAGTGTGCTGCTCACTGAGCAGCAGCTTGCTGGGTCAGATGTGGGGGAGGATCGTAGTAGGGAGCGGCAGGACGGTGAGGTAGGTAGCTGGGTGACAGTTAGAAAGGGGGGTAAAGGGAAAAGTGCTAGGAAGGCTAGTCCTGAACTAACACACCCCAATAGGTTTGCAAACTTGGCAGATGAGGGGGATGTCATTACAGGGGTAGCATTGCTGCAGCAAGGCATGACCTCTGAACGCCAGAGGAGTGTCTGCTCCAGTAAGGGGGGGAATAGGAGTGCAGGGCAGGCAAGACAGGTACTGGTAGTGGGGGACTCAATTATTAGGGGGACAGATAGGGCAATCTGTCACAAAGACAGGGATCGCTGAACAGTGTGTTGTCTTCCTGGCGCTCGAGTTCGGCACATCGCTGATCGGGTTGACAGATTACTGGGAGGGGCTGGGGAGGACCCAGCGGTCATTGTACACATTGGCACAAATGACAAAGTTAGAGGTAGGTGGAAGGTCCTTAAAGATGATTTCAGGGAATTAGGTTGTAAGCTTAAAGCATGGACCTCAAAGGTGGTATTTTCGGAAATACTTCCTGTGCCACGAGCCACACCAGAGAGGCAAAGAGAGATCAGGGAGGTTAACAGTTGGCTCAGGAATTGGTGTAGGAAAGAGGGTTTTGGGTTCCTGGAGAATTGGGCCGACTTTTCATTGGCTACAGATTCTATGCTAGGGATGGGCTGCATCTTAATGGGGAGGGTGCAGCTCTGCTGGGGCAGAAAATGGCTAGAAGGTTGGAGGAGTGTTTAAACTAGGAATGGGGGGCGAGGGTATTCACTTTATAGAAGGGGAATGTAGTGCAGATAGTGACCAGGGCACAAGTAATGAAATTGGGGGTGGTACGGGGGGAAGGGTTAGGACAGTTAATACAGTAAGCAGGAATACAGGTACAGAGTCATACGTAACGTGCATGTACACTAATGCCCGAAGCCTCACAAATAAGGTGGAGGAATTAGAATTAATATTGTTGGAAGAAAATTATGATATAGTGGGGATATCAGAGACATGGCTGGATGAGAGCTATGACTGGGCTGTTAATTTACAGGGTTATAGCCTATTCAGGAATGACCGTACAAATAAGCGAGGGGGAGGTGTGTGTCTATATGTAAAATCATCCTTAAAACCCATCCTGCGTGACAACATATGTGAGGGTACTGAGAATGTAGAGTCCCTATGGGTGGAGATAAGGGGGGGGAGAATGAATAATAAAATACTGATAGGGGTGTGTTATAAGACGCCGAATATTATGGAAGAGGTAGAGAATCTCCTCATAAAGCAAATTGATAAAGCAGCGAGTCTCGGAGAGGTAATTATTATGGGGGACTTTAACTATCCTGATATAAATTGGGGAACAGAAACTTGCAGTTCCAGCAAAGGAAATAGATTTTTGATAACAATGAAAGATAATTACCTTTCACAAATGGTACAGGACCCCACAAGAGGGGGAGCACTACTAGACCTTGTACTAACCAATAGGCCAGACCGCATATCAAATATACAAGTTGGGGGTTACTTGGGGAAAAGTGATCACAAAATAATAAGTTTTCATGTATTCTTTAGTAAGATGTCTAGTAGAGGGGCTACAAGGACACTAAACTTCAGGAAAGCAAATTTTAAACGGTTGAGAGATGATCTTAGTGCAATAAACTGGGATGATGTACTAAGTAATAAAAGTACACAAAGCAAATGGGAGACTTTTATGAGCATCCTGAATAGGGCTTGTGCAGAAAATATACCCTATGGGAACAAACATGCTAGAAATAGGAGAAAACCCCTATGGCTAAATAGAGCTGTAAGGGAAGCAATAAAAGAAAAACAGAAAGCCTTAAAAGAATTAAAGAGGGTAGGTAGTGATGAGGCATTATATAATTATAGAAAATTAAATAAAATATGTAAAAAGCAAATTAAGTTAGCTAAGTTTGAGACAGAGAGACTCATTGCGAGAGAAAGTAAAAATAATCCTAAAATATTCTTTAACTACATAAACAGTAAAAAACTGAAAAGCGATAGTGTTGGCCCCCTTAAAAATAGTCTTGGTGAAATGGTGGAAGGAGATGAGGGTAAAGCCAACCTGCTGAATGACTTTTTTTCTACGGTTTTTATACAAGAAAATGCCATGGCAGATGACATGACCAGTGATACCATAAATTCACCCTTGAATATTACCTGCTTAACCCAGCAGGAAGTACGCCGCCGCCTCGAAATCACTAAGATTGACAAATCTCCGGGCCCGGATGGCATACACCCCAGAGTACTACAGGAATTGAGTTCTGTGATAGATAGATCATTATTTTTAATCTTCTCAGATTCCTTAATAACAGGGTCAGTACCGCAGGACTGGCGCATAGCAAATGTGGTGCCAATATTCAAAAAGGGGACAAAAACTGAGCCGGGAAATTATAGGCCGGTAAGTTTAACCTCTACGGTTGGTAAAATCCTTGAGGGTTTCTTGAGAGATGCTATACTGGAGTATCTCAAGAAAAATAACCTTATGACAGAGTATCAACATGGGTTTATGAGGGATCGATCCTGTCAAACTAATTTGATCAGCTTCTATGAAGAGGTAAGTTCAAGCCTGGACCAGGGAAATGCAGTGGATGTTGTATATATGGACTTTTCAAAAGCTTTTGATACGGTGCCACAAAAAAGGTTGGTACATAAAATGAGAATAATGGGGATAGGGGAAAATATGTGTAACTGGGTTAAAAACTGGCTCAGTGATAGGAAACAAAGGGTGGTTATTAATGGTACGTACTCGGACTGGGTCTCAGTTCATAGTGGGGTACCACAGGGGTCAGTATTGGGCCCGCTTCTTTTCAACATATTTATAAATGACCTTGTTGGGGGCATGCGGAGTAGAATTTCAATATTTGCAGATGATACTAAACTCTGCAGGGTAATCAATACAGAGGAGGATAATTTTATATTACAGGGAGATTTATGTAAATTGGAGGATTGGGCTGAGAAGTGGCAATTGAAGTTTAATGTAGATAAATGTAAGGTCATGCACTTGGGTAGAGGAAATAACATTTATGATTATGTACTTAATTGTAGAACACTGGGTAAAACAGACACAGAAAAAGACTTGGGTGTATGGGTGGATGGTAAACTTCACTTTAGTGGACAGTGTCAGGCAGCTGCTGCCAGGGCTAATAAAATAATGGGATGTATTAAAAGAGGTATAAGTGTTCATGAAAAAAATATAGTTCTACCTCTGTACAAGTCACTAGTGCGACCGCACTTAGAATACTGTGTACAATTCTGGTCACCGATATATAAGAAGGACATAGCTGAACTGGAGAGGGTGCAGAGAAGAGCAACCAAGATTATTAGAGGAATGGGTGGGCTGCAATACCAAGACAGGTTATTAAACTTGGGGTTATTTAGTTTGGAAAAACGAAGGCTTAGGGGGGATCTAATCACAATGTATAAATATATGAGGGGACAGTACAGAGACCTTTCCAAAGATCTTTTTACACCTAGGCCTGTGACTGGAACACGGGGGCATCCGCTACGTCTTGAGGAAAGAAGGTTTAATCATAATCACAGACGAGGATTCTTCACTGTACGAGCAGTGAGACTGTGGAACTCTCTGCCGCATGATGTTGTAATGAGTGATTCACTACTAACATTTAAGCAGAGCCTGGACGCCTTTCTTGAAAAATTTAATATTACCAGTTATGTATATTAGATTTTATGACAGGGTATTGATCCAGGGAACTAGTCTGATTGCCGGATGTGGAGTCAGGAAGGACATTTTTTCCCCATTGGAACTTGTTTGCCACATTGGGGTTTTTTTTGCCTTCCTCTGGATCAACATGTTAGGCTACGGGTTGAACTAGATGGACTTAAAGTCTCCCTTCAACCTTAAAAACTATGATACTATTATACTATGATATATCTCTCTATGTCTCAATAATTAATAGTAACATTCACAGTGCAGCCATAAGTCAAGGATACTAACCAGTATGTACTGTCCGTAAGGTAACCCCCAGACCGTTCCGACGCACGTTTCACCTTCTTCCTCTGGGAACGTGTAGTGCACTGAATCGATTGCGGGGTTTAAATGCCGCGGGGAGCGATGACGTGACCGGAAGAGGGGGCGGGACCTGGTCACGTCCGGAACAGGATAGCGTGTCACCTCCCGTCCTTGAACCGCAATTACGGCTCAACCCGGAACAGGCAAGTGCATCACTTCCTGCTTTTGGAACGCATGTTAGTAATTCAGTCCACTCACGCTCCCGTAATGGAGATAGTGACGTAAAACGCAGGCATAGAGGAAACTGTGGCTATGGAGACAGCAGCGTAATGCCAGTAAACATAGATTGCATAGCGGTCAGAGCCGGAAGCCATGTCATATCTTCAGTTTACATAACGCAACTCAGCCCCACAGGTTTATATAGTGAAAAATACAATATATAATCATCAAAAAACATGATTCCTACTCGCAACTAATTGGCTATACTGTAATTCATGTAGGCTGTTCATAAGGGTGATAATTTGTTACAGAGGGCGTATATCAAAATGTAACTTTATAATACTAGCCATCTAAGAATTAGTTCCACCCATCTGTTGCACTCCCCCTGATAGATAAAGACGGGTGAAAAAAGCCTCGTGAAATGGCACGGAGGCCAAGGTTCCCCTGTTCACAGCCCATCAGAACTATCACCACCGGTTCAAAACTGGCCACCGCTACACTATACCTGCTCCCATATTAACTTCCACCTCCCCACACCTTGTTCTTATATAATTAAATTGGTGAACTAAAGCATATATCCAGGTTAAAAGGATGCAGAACCCCTTAACAATTCCCATTATTTTAAACACTGAAGATTCAACCATCAGCACATATTTTAAATTACTTGGTCACTAATGATATTGTTCCTATCCTGTCACCCCAAAAGAACTCCTAATTTCCATATATGCATCCCAACATTGTATTCTGCCTTGTAGCACCTATGTGTTGTGAAAATATCTGTTGCGATGCCATTATCCACGGAGGCCTTAGTATTTTTATGTTCGATTATATCTCGTCGCTTTGGCATTAGACCGCACATGTTGCAATATGATAATTTGAGAAGAAACAGAATGTGGGTGCATCCACTAATCATGATGCGACCTATGCATGGTCATTTCCATACTTTATTTTTGGAGTTACGCCATTACCCTGATAAGTTTTTTTCATACTGCCGTTTGATTGTGGAGAGTTTTGATTACCTACTAAATATTTTACGACCACATTTGCAACACCAGGACACTTGGATGCGGCTTTCCATTTCCCCAGAGGAGAGATTCTTGGTGACTCTGAGGTATATATCTTGTAAATAGTTACATACTTCATTTTCTAATTTTTTTTTTTTTTTCCTTTAAATTAAATTTTAAAATGATATTTATTGATGGAATCTCTCTTCAGACTATATTTAAATATTTTTAAAATTTGATGTCCAATAAAAGTGGCGTACATTTTGCGCCATTTTCCGAAACACATAACGTTCTCATTTTTCGGGATCTATGGCTCAGTGACAGCGTATTTTTTTTGTCTCGAGCTAACATTTTTAATGGTACCATTTTTGCGCAGATGCTACGTTTTGATCGCCTGTTATTGCATTTTGCGTAAAACTTGCGGCGACCAAAAAACGTAATTTTGGAGTTTGGAATTTTTTTGCCACTACGCCGTTTACCAATCAGATTAATTGATTTTATATTTTGATAGATCGGGCATTTCTGAACGCGGCGATACCAAATATGTGTCTATTTATTTATTTTTTAACCCTTTAATTTTCAATGGGGTGAAAGGGGGGTGATTTGAACTTTTATTTTTTATTTTTTTTTTTATTTTTTAAAACTTTTTTTTTACTTTTTTATTTTACTAGTCCCCCAAGGGGGCAATAGCGATCAGCAATCTCGTGACTCACGTGACTTCCGGTGGGGGCGGCGGTAAGTAAAAAACATGGCGGCGCGCATATAGATCTCGCTGCCAGACTTTGGCAGCGAGATTTAAGGGGTTAAATGTTGCGAGTGGAAGCGATTCCACTCACAACATGCAGGCACACATGTCAGCTGTTGAAAACAGCTGATATGTGTGCCGACCGCCGCCGCCTGCCCGCGGCAGGGGGCGGGGCTTAACGGGACACGATCCTTGACGGATAGATCCGTCCAAGGTCGTGAAGGGGTTAAATTGACATAATCAATTTTTTTTTTTGATTGTAAGAAATCAATAAACAATCTTTTTTTTTTCAAAAAATGTAAGAAAATAAAAAAAAAACATATACATGTCACTCAACATATGATATGTCAACAGCCACAAAAGCTAATCACACATGCTGATATGTTTGTCAATACTCTGACTTTCTAACATTTATTCAACCTTTTTTATTTTTTGTTTTTTACAATTTAAAGGTTATATTTAAAAAAAAAAAATTTAGGTGTCTCATAAGTCTACAAGATCTTCTAGGGAAGTAACCTGAGTGTTGCTGAGTATGTTGTTTTGGGTCGCCTCAGAAATTGTATTCTCAGAAATGGAAGCAGTTGTTTGCTGCACAACATTCCTATTACTAACTACAGTAGTGTGTGGAACAGTTTGTTGCATGGTTGTGTGGACCAACACATTGCCTGTTGTGGAGTACACCTGTGGGTCTACATGGGTCAAGGGGTATTGTGTGTGTGTATGTGCTTGACCTTGAGGATAGTTGACTGATGTTTGTAAGTGTAGAGTGGGAAACATAGTTGAGATTGGATAATGAGGCATCATGAAGGATTGTGGGTATGTTGATCCAGGAAATAAGTTAGGCAGCGCACCTATATTTGTAGGTTGTGTCAAGTAACTAGTACTTTGAGTTGGTTGTAAATTCATATAGTTTATGGGTTGCTGTGAAGTTGAACTTTGTACAGTGCTTAAGGCGCCAGTATTTGTTGAAACATACCCTTGTCTAATTGGTGTTGGGAATACTGTACTTGAAACAATAGAAGGTTGAGCTGAATGTTGTAATACTGGCAATTACTGTTTGCATTGTTGTTTGTGTTGATGTGTTAATTTGATTGTCTGTTGTGTTTGTGACTGTATTTTGTTGCCTAATGCTTCGCCAATTTTCTATTGCTTCATAAACTCTCACCGATTCCTGTTCAGCCTGGCTAGCTGAAAGGAGTGTCAGCTTAGCAGCCCGTACACGTTCCTGCCTATCTGATGCTATTTTGGTTAAGCTAGTAGATAAAGAACGACAAAATCGTTCTGCGTCTGTTTCCGGAATTAAAGTGTTCATTATGTGAATTATGCGTGTGTCAATAATTTCCGGTAACGATCTTATTTCCTCAGGTCTGCGAATTCTCCTTGCACGGAGAGGTTGTGGTGCAAAACGTGGATGTACGTTTGTTTGTGTTGATTGGGTTGCTGGTGTGTTTGTTTGTTTGTTGTGTTGATGACCCTTGGGTGGTGTTTAGGCCACTCTCTGTTACACCCTCATTTTACTCAGTAGCTGCAGCTTCATCATGTTGAATATCCTGATTTTCACTGTCATGTCTGCCAGGTTCTTGTTCAGATGCAGAGGTGGCTGTAGCAGAGGGACCAGCTGTTGGTTGATCATCAGAATCTTCCAGATTATCCTCCGTTCTATTTATTTTTTTTTTTTTTTAAATAAAAAAAACATTATAAAACATAATGTCAAATTTTTGAATTTAATTAAGGAAAAAAAAAATAAAATTAGCATAAAAAAACATTAACACTTACTGTGTTACTTCTAAGATGGGTGCTAGGAAGCTAATTTGTTCATAGTAAACATATCTGCGTTTGCGGCCTAGGCTGGACGTGGATGGTATCGGGTTGTACTCCCTTCGGTACTGATCACGTGCTGAACGCCAACGCCTTTTTACCAAGTCAACTGTTGAATAAAATTAAATATTTATTTAACAAAATTTTGAAAAATTATGCAAACATTAATTTTAATAAATTTTAAAAATAACAAAAATTTAAAAAAATCATGACTAACACATGTGGACATCATAGGAAAAACAAAATAATAAAAATATTATTCAAAACAAAACATATAAAACCATTCACACATAAAAAAATTATAATGATCTACAATGATATTGCTGGTAATTGTAATATATAATTTTAAAATGATGATTTTTAACAAATAAAGCATTACATCAGACAATAATTTGTAGAATATTATTAATTTATAAAAAAACAACAAATGAAATTTAATTTAAAATCTAATTGACGCTGAAATTAACATCCATGCTTGAAAATTGGGTAAAAAAATGTATTTAAAAAAAATAATGGTGTTATATATCACAAGACACTTTTATCGTTTACTTGATGTACTGCATGCTTTTTTTTAAAAAATATTTCTTAAAAAAATAAAATATAGTAATTTTGGATCATCGGTAATTTTTTCAAATTTTAAGATAATTGATGCATCAAAAAAACAAAAAAAATGTTAAAAAAAAACCCAACATAAAAAAAAGGTTAACAAAAATAATATAAAACAAAAAAGCTTTGTAAAATAATAACATATATACAAAATAAATGAGAAATACCACACTACAACACTTACCATATTTTGCATGCTTTGAAGGCAAACACCTGTCCCATGCATTATTAGGGTAAACTTCCTCAGCAACTTGAAGCCAATAGCGGTCAACTGTAAGTCTGTCATGGTAACCATCAACACGTGTATCCCATAATAGTGGGTGAGTCTCAACAGCTGCTATCAGTTTCTCCGTGTCCACCCGTGGAGCCATTATTATTTTTGGAAGGATAAATTGTTGGCAAAACAGTGCTTCAAGGCCACAAAACTACAATTGCTTGCTTGCTTCCTCCTTCTGCAAATGCTAAATTAGTTTTGAGCAAAAAAATTATGTTACCTAGGCCACCTGCAAGTATTTAAAATTGTAACAACATTGATTTTTCCAACACGAACACGGACCGCATGGATAGCATACGGAGACCATCCGTATGACGTACGTGCACACACGGACCCATAGGATTTAATGGGTCCGTGAGTACGTTATCCCGGAGCAAAACGGACATGTCAGCGCTTTTTCGGCACAGACATACGTATGCACGGAACGGACACACGCTCCGTGCCAAAACACTGACGTGAGGCTTTTAACATTAAAATGATTGTGGCAACATAAGCACGTGTCTCCGGTACGTGCAAAAAATGGCAAACACGTACCGGAGGGACGGATGTGTGTCGCAGGCCTAAAGGGGGCTTTACACGCTGCGACATCGCTAATGCGGAGTCGTTGGGGTCACGGAATTTGTGACGCACATCCGGCCGCATTAGCGATGTTGAGGCGTGTGACACCGATGAGCGATTTTGCATCGTTGCAAAAACGTGCAAAATCGCTCATCGGTGACATGGGGGTCCATTCTCGATTATCGTTACTGCAGCAGTAACGATGTAGTTCGTCGCTCCTGTGGCAGCACACATCGCTATGTGTGACGCCGCAGGAACGAGGAACCTCTCCTTACCTGCCTCCCGGCCGCTATGAGGAAGGAAGGAGGTGGGCAGGATGTTCCGGCCACTCATCTCCGCCCCTCCGCTTCTATTGGGCGGCCGCTCAGTGACGTTGCTGTGACGCTGGACGGACCGCCCCCTTAGAAAGGAGGCGGTTCGCCGGTCACAGCGACGTCGCCGGGCAGGTAAGTATGTGTGACGGGTCTGCGCGATGTTGTGCGGCACGGGCAGCGATTTGCCCGTGTCGCACAACAGATGGGGGCGGGTACCCACGCTAGCGATATCGGGACCGATATCGCAGCGTGTAAAGTAGCCTTTAGTGTTTCTTTGCTGCCAATCACGGTACAGCACCTGTGCATGCTACACACATGTCCATTTTTGCTACGCAATTCTAATTGCAAACTGTGCTGCCACTGTTAGAGGCATACTAAAATTGACTGGGATAGTCAGTGTTGGTTATTGGTTCCTCAGCTGTCAATAAAGTAGACCACCTCTGCATTGTACACACCTGTCCATTTTTAACTACGTAATTCTAATTGCAAACTGTGCTGACACTGTTAGGGGCATACTAAAATTGCCTGGGATAGTCAGTGTTGGTTCTTCAGCTGTCAATAAAGCTAGACGCGGGGACTGCAGGGCTGGGGACAGGTGAGTGTGTGAGTGTGTGTGTGTGTGTGTGTGTGTGTGTGTGTGTGTGTGTGAGTACATGCTGAGTGCGTGTGATACCAATGTGATATGACTGAAGTTTGAATGTGATTAGATAGGGATCATAATCAAAAGATAGGAGTGATCCCAGATATTATTTGACCTATCAATAATTCAGTATCAAAGAGATGTCCTCTGGATGATGACCAAAGAATACATGTCAAACAGGTCTTGAAGCAGTTTCAAGATAATGGGGAAGTCACATTTACAGTTCCACTTACCGGAAACTTGTGGTTGGCTTAAAGACAGGTTTAAGGAAGCTTGCATATGAAATTTACGGCTCATTGCAATATTTCACTAACACTATGGTCAACTGTGGTCGGTCAGTTGTCAACTCTCAGGATGTACAAGAGAATGTGCAGGAAGCTGCTGGTGCCCACAGCAGTTTGTGGTCAAGTTACATGAACATGACTCAGCTGTCACATGCTGGTGACCATTTAAACACAACCTACAAAGTTTTCCTATAAAATTACACCGAACTCGCTTAATGTTAAGGGAAACCTTCCAGGACATTGAAGTGTACGCACTGCTCCTGTGATGCAAGATGCCATGTTGATTCCTTATCATTAAATCGAGTTCCCTCCGATGTGAAAGGATTGCTACAACAAACGGTAATGTTGATGCATATTTCTGTTATTGTATAAGATTCTATGACTATAGTTCTAAATGCCTATGTACCATTAACTATTCATGTGCTATTTAAATAAATAGTATCTTGCTATAAAGAATATTAGTATTCGTGCCTGATTAGGATATCAGTGAGCGCTTCGTAAGTACGGGTTTTCAGCCCCCTTTTTAGTAGAATTTAGCAAGACATAAATTGGCGTAGTTGGCAGGATTACTTCTATAAGAAGTAATTAACGAATTTTTGTAATTTAGAAATTAAAAACATATATTTGGCAAAATTCCAAATATTTTTTCAATCTTTGCATAGTGTCAAAATGTTCAGAAAACGTAAGGATAATGTTAAGGAGGTTGTTGTGGAGATCCCGAGCTGGATTGAGGCTCCCTACAATCTTATAGCACATGAATTGGTCAATTGTGGATTGGCACAAACAATGGCAGGATAAGCTTAAGGGTAGTGAAGCTACTGATGTTGTGAATGTACTCAGTGGTGTCCCTGTGAAAACAGGTGATGTAGTGTCTTTAGCACGGCACAAACAATGGCAGGATAAGCTTAAGGGTAGTGAAGCTACTGATGTTGTGAATGTACTCAGTGGTGTCCCTGTGAAAGCAGGTGATGTAGTGTCTTTAGCACGGCACAAACAATGGCAGGATAAGCTTAAGGGTAGTGAAGCTACTGATGTTGTGAATGTACTCAGTGGTGTCCCTGTGAAAACAGGTGATGTAGTGTCTTTAGCACGGCACAAACAATGGCAGGATAAGCTTAAGGGTAGTGAAGCTACTGATGTTGTGAATGTACTCAGTAGTGCCCCTGTGAAAACAGGTGATGTAGTGTCTTTAGCACGGCGTAAACAATGGCAGGATAAGCTCAAGGGTAGTGAAGCTACTGATGTTGTGAATGTACTCAGTGGTGTCCCTGTGAAAGCAGGTGATGTAGTGTCTTTAGGACGGCGCATCTGGATTTTGGCAAGTGCATATAGTGTAATGCATGAGCGTAATCTAAAGATGCAGAAGAAAAGTTCCCAGTTGGAACAAAAGATGATAGAATTAGGTTGCCTGAAAACAGTTATGGAATGTAATACCAGACTGTTGAAGGATAAATTGGAACATTATCAGAATGTGGCACAAAAAGCTGCCGTAAAAATTGCTCAAAATCAGTACAAGAAAAGAAGAGGAAAGGTAAATAAAATCCAAATTGCTCAAAATAAGTACAAGAAAAGAAGAGGGAAAAGTAAATAAAAACAAAGTACCTAAAAGTATCGTCCCAGCTTCTATAAATTGGGATCCCGATACTTGGGATGGGGATGTGTGGGATTCATCTTCATCATCTGATGAGGAGGATTACCATAAAGGGAAGATTCAGGCTAACCCAGTAAGGAGGCGCCTAGAGAGGACAGAAAATGAGATCATCCGGGAACATGTCCGGGATGGTCAGGGGAATCTGCAATATGACGAAGATGGTAATGCCATCATAAATGAGAGAACGATTCCTCATGTAAAAAATCGAGTAACCATTGAAGATTACTCTCAGGGAGAAGTTGATAGCATTTTAACACAGTTTAGACAAAAACCAGGAGAAGGAGAAATTCCCTGGTTGGTCAGGGTGCACGATCTCGGAGGAGGTGGAGTGCACTTTGACGCCGGAGACGTGGCAAAATTTGTCACCATGTCTCGTGACCCAGAAATTCAGAGATCAATAAAAAATTATTTTGTTGATCATAATGAGCATGGTACTCAAAACTTAATCATGATCTTAGCCCATGCTTTTCTGGACAAATATCCATCAGAAGCAGACTTTCCTATCAATGATAAACCTTGGTATACCTTAAAAGATGGTATGGAAAGGCTGAAGGAAGAAGTAATGAGGAATGCTCTTCCTCTTTTGGGAATGGATGATGATTATCTCCAGTACCCATTGAAAGCCAGCATAAGAAATAGGCTGGTTAAACATGCTCCTCCAGCATACAAAACAGTTATTTTAACCTTAACTGTAGCGCTGACTGGAGAATCAATCGGTGTAGTTCTAGGGAGGATGAGGGAGTTACAGGATATGGGACAGTGGGATAAATCATCCCCTGGAGGCCATGTTGGTAACAGTAAGCCAAACAATCCTGATTGGAAAGAAAAATCAGTAGGGGAGGCCCCACGAGTGTCTCGCAAAGACATGTTCCAGGCTTTGCTTAAAGCCGGGATCAATAAGGAAAGGATTGATGGAAAGGAGACAGGAGAATTATGGAAGTTGTACAAACAGAAAGTTCTATCCACAAAGAAAGTGACCACTACAAATGTGGAAGGGGGCTCAAAAACCCCCAAGGTAAAGAAATCAGAGGGAAAAGGGGAAAAAAACCCAAAGAAAGTGTCTTGGGAAGATATTCAGTCAGTTTATCCATGGGAAGAACTGGCTGCAGCCGTGGCCACAAAGGTGACGGAAGGAAGGGCTAATACACAGACTGAAGTCTGTGTAAATGAAAGTTCAGAAGGAAGTGATTTACCATAGGTAGCCAGCCAAGCCCCCCTATTGATACAAAGGGACGAACGTCCCTACGTCAATCTTAGCATACATTGGAAAGGGGGAAATGTTCAAAGAGTCCCAGCTTTGATTGACACGGGGGCGGAGGCTACTTTAATTCATGGAAACCCAGAAACAATAAAAGGACCTCGAGTAAAAATTGCTGGACTAGGTGGTCAAGTGATCACCGGGGTTCAGACACAGGTAGCTTTGAAGATAGGTAATTTACCTATCAAGGAGTATACGGTACTGGTAGTACCTATACCAGAATATATTTTGGGAATTGATATCCTAAAATGGATGACTCTTAATCTAACCAAAGGAAAATTCTCCTTTGGGGTTATGTCTTGTCATAAGGAAATGCAGATTTCACATTATATCAATGATATAATGATACAAGGACAAGATGAGCACAGTGTGAAAGATCAATTGACAAAACTGGTTGCTCATATGAGGAGTAAAGGATGGGAAATCAATGATGCCAAGGTTCAAGGACCGTCTCAGGTGGTAACATTTCTAGGGATTCAGTGGAACAAGGGGCATAGAGAGATCTTGCCCAATGCCAGACAGAAAATTATTAATTTTCCGGTCCCTAAATCCATACAGGAGACTCAGTCTTATATTGGATTGTTTGATTTTTGGAGACAACATATCCCTCATTTGGGACAAATGTTGGCTCATTTGTACAAAGTAACGAGGAAAAAATATGAGTTCCACTGGGGAGAGGAACAGCAAAATGCGTTTGAGATGGTCAGGGAAGTGTGGCAAGACATTGAAGGGATTATTCAATCTACCAAGACCACTGTATTTCATGTCGATGCTCATGTCCCTACTAACTCACTTGAACGTTTGTTTAATTCAGAAGCAGATAAAGCAGCAGCCATCAGACAAATCAGTCCAACAGTTGACAAGGAAAAAAGAGGCATGGTTGCAAGGTACAGCTGTTTGGGCACACCAGAAAGAGCGACACCTTATTCAGCAGGTTTAGACCTCAGTACAGGTAAGGTAAAACCAATTTCAACAGGATTGGGTTGCCAGATACCAAAGGATCATTATGGTCAAATAGCCACTCATTCTAGTTTAGTGTTAAAAGGAGCCATAGTGGTGGGAGGGGTAATAGAGGGAGATTATCAGGGAGAAATCAAGGTACTGATGCTAAATTTTGGAAATGAACCTTTGATCTTGATGAAACACCAGAAGGTGGCTCAGGTGTTGATAATTCTAATAAACTTGTCTGAAATAAGAGAAGGAACTGCCCCGGCAGAATTAACAATACGGGGTACTAAAGGTTTTGGATCCTCTAATATTAAAAATGTAGGAGCAAAAATATGGATTCAAAACCTCCAAGGACCGCCCTCAGAGACAGAGGTAATAGCGGTCGGAAAAGATCGTACTCTCCTGATAATGAGACCAGGAGTGGAGAAGTGGGAATATGTCCCACAAGAAAAATGTTATTTACGAGAATAATAGAGTATCTTTATTTGCAGAAGGTGTGGTAAATAAGCGGAATCCATGGTATCGGTTACTGGGAAGAGCTCGATAGTGATGAGATGGAGAAATTCCTGTGTTTGATGTTTGCCGCTTTGGTCGTTGGATGGACAAGTCTACATCAGGAGGAACCTATGGCGAATAAATTTCTGATGCACCATCACATTTTCAACACACAGATTGCTGGATCTGTACACATTCTTCGCTTACAGCAACCAATATCCCTTATCTGGATGTCCCGGTATCGATGGAGGAAATCTTAAAGTAGAAAAGTTGTTCTGATCATCTTGCTGATAAAGACACTCGAAGTGTTTGTCTATAGAATACTACAGTACCCATTTCCATAGTGGGATGGATCAATCTTCCATGGTGGCAAGGCAATTTGAATGCAACAGTCACCAATTTGCAATATCTGGCTTTTAAGGGAGGAATTTGGGTACCAAGAAATAAGACTGGACTGACCAACCTGGGATTCATCTCTATGGGGAATATAAAAATAAGTTTTGGGACAGCTATAAATACTGTAGATGCTTTTAAACCCAGCTTAGTGGAAAGGACAATTCATGATATGTTATGGCCTTATGCCAATATGTTCATAAATGGGTCTAGTGAAACTTGTAGTAACATATCGGGAAATGTAATGTGTAATGATTCCTTTGAATATCGAGCAAATGCCAAAACACATGATGTTCAAGGGAGCTTTTCAGATAATATTGCTTTTAGTTTTAATATACATAGTAGTGAAAGTGATTATATTTGTGATTCAACGTTTATCCAAACAAACCAAGAAAACAAAATTTGTGGCAAACGATATTTCTTGTTCATGGTATGGTATGGTTCGAGTGATCTTCCTCTAGTGGAATACTGATGATGGAAAATAATCCGTGGGATCAAGGACCGATTGTGATACCAATGTGATATGACTGAAGTTTGAATGTGATTAGATAGGGATCATAATCAAAAGATAAGAGTGATCCCAGATATTATTTGACCTATCAATAATTCAGTATCAAAGAGATGTCCTCTGGATGATGACCAAAGAATGCATGTCAAACAGGTCTTGAAGCAGTTTCAAGATAATGGGGAAGTCACATTTACAGTTCCACTTACCGGAAACTTGTGGTTGGCTTAAAGACAGGTTTAAGGATGCTTGCATATGAAATTTACGGCTCATTGCAATATTTCACTAACACTATGGTCAACTGTGGTCGGTCAGTTGTCAACTGGCAGGATGTACAAGAGAATGTGCAGGAAGCTGCTGGTGCCCACAGCAGTTTGTGGTCAAGTTACATGAACATGACTCAGCTGTCACATGCTGGTGACCATTTAAACACAACCTACAAAGTTTTCCTATAAAATTACACCGAACTCGCTTAATGTTAAGGGAAACCTTCCAGGACATTGAAGTGTACGCACTGCTCCTGTGATGCAAGATGCCATGTTGATTCCTTATCATTAAATCGAGTTCCCTCCGATGTGAAAGGATTGCTACAACAAACGGTAATGTTGATGCATATTTCTGTTATTGTATAAGATTCTATGACTATAGTTCTAAATGCCTATGTACCATTAACTATTCATGTGCTATTAAAATAAATAGTATCTTGCTATAAAGAATATTAGTATTCGTGCCTGATTAGGATATCAGTGAGCGCTTTGTAAGTACGGGCTTTCAGCCCCCTTTTTAGTAGAATTTAGCAAGACAGTGCGGGAGGGGGCGGAGCCGAGCGGGGAAGTGTCAGGCTCCCTGCACAGCCAGGGTAAATATCGGGTATAAGCAAAGCACTTTTTGCTCGGTTACCCGATATTTATCTTGGTTACCAGCATACACCACTTAGCGCTGGCTCCCTGCACACGTAACCAGTGTAAATATCGGGTAACTAACCAAAGCGCATTGCTTAGTAACCCGATGTGTATCCTGGTTCCGTGTGCAGGGAGCCAGAGAGCGCATGCACAGCGAAATCCTATGGATCGCGCTGCTCAAAAACGTTACATGCTGCGTTCCTCCCGCCCGGCGGTCAGTCGTTCCACAACTGATCAGTCGGGCGGAGAGTGCAACGCAGCATCATCAGTCACAATCTGCCATTCATACAAGTCTATGGGAACAACGGAATCCACCAAACGGATTCCGTTGTTTACCAGAGCAGCGGATTGTGACTGATACAATTTAACGGAAATGTGAACTTAGCCTTCCTGGACAGAGTCGGAGTACTGGAAGCACATCAACAACTGCATCCTCAGCCACAACTCTGCCTCTGTGCACAAGTCGGGGTGGCTCTGCAGGTCGCATGGGCTCTAAGCCTTGCCTAGCCTGGTCCTTTTTTGACATCGCAAAGGATCTCCCAAATCATGTGATCTGTAAGATTTGTCGCCAATCTATAAGTAGAGGCCAAAACCTCACTAGTTTGAGAACTTCTTCCATGAATCGTCACATGAATAACAAGCATAAGTCCCAGTGGGAAGCTCACCGTGCTACAATGCGGCCTAGCGGAGCGGGCCAACCACCGTCTGCCCCTTCAAGTGCATCCGCGCGCTCTTCATCCTCTATGACTGTGGGGACAGCTGTCACACATGTTTTTCTATGCAGACCTTCCACCTCTTTAACCACAACAGGCAGTTTGCTTGGCAGGTCGTCAGTTGTTTTGGAAGGGGAAACAAGTGCTGGTATAGAGCTCTCTCAGACATCAAGAGCACCAACTTTGGATGAAGGCAACATCATGTCTCTGTCTGCACTTTCCTCACAAACCTGCAGTTTCCAGGGACAGCCTACTCAACACCGTCTACACACAGCAGCCAGATCTCGGTCCCTCAGATGTGGACAAATAAAAGGCCATTTCCTCCGAGCCATGACAAAGCTAAGAGGTTGACTTTATCCCTCTGTAAGCTGTTGGATACCGAAATGCTGCCTTTCCGCCTGGTGGACACAGAGGATTTTCGAGACCTTATGTCAGTCGCAGTGCCCCAGTACCAGATGCCCAGTCGCCACTACTTCTCCAAGAAAGGTGTGCCTGCGCTACACCAGCATGTTGCACACAACATCACCGCTTCCTTGAGAAACTCTGTCTGTGACCAGATGCATTTCACCACCAATACTTTGACCAGTAAGCATGGACAGGGGCATTACATGTCGCTGACTGGGCACTGGGTAACTATGGTGATAGATTGAGACGGGTCTGCTGAACAAGTCTTGCCGTCCTTACGACTTTTGAGTCAATCCTCTGTATGTAGAAGTTCTTCCACTGCTTCTGCCTCTTCAACCTCGTCTGGGTCCTCCACCTCCGCCCCAAGCCTGCCTGGTCAGGCCACCCGAGCTGTAACTGCGCACAAGAAATCCCGCACACATCCTTACTATCCTGACAGCAGAGCTCAACGGGATCAGGCGGTCTTTACCTTGAAATGTCTTGGAAATAAGAGTCACACAGCTGATGAGTTGTGGTCAGCTCTTGCGAGCAAATTTACTAAATGGTTGTCTCCACTCAACCTGCAGCCAGGGAAGGCCGTGTGCGACAATGCTTCAAACCTGCGTGCGGCCCTACGCCGGGGCAAGGTGACACACGTGCCTTGTATGGCTTACTTGTTGAACCTTTTTGTCCAGCAAAATGGGGACATTTAAGTCTGGCGTATTCTTGACTGTGCTTGATGCAAATCTACCTGTCAAGTTTGCAACTGGGACACAAGTGATGCCACTGAAGTGGTGTGTGTGGGATCAAATTTTTGGAAAAAGGGAGACTCAGCTTGGAGTACCCTTGATGTGTTTTACATGATTTTAGAAGGGCATAACATGCCTACCCGTGTTTTTCCAAAAATAAGACACTGTCTTATATTTTTTTTGCCCCCCAAGAAAGCACTAGGGCTTATTTTTGGAGGAGGTCTTATTCTTGGAGAAACACGGTTGGGGGTAAGTTTACCCCTCAAAAAAGCAGACCCCCACTTCCCAGGAGACTCATACTCACTAGACCCGGACGTCTGCGCAGTGGCGTAGCTACTGCTTTTGCCGCCCGGGGCGGTCGTCAAATTTGCCGCCCCCCTCCGTTGGCCATTGATGATCCAGAAATTTTAAAAAATTTGGAAATCCATCAAAATATTTATTTTTCATGGAACTACAATCAAAGATCTAATTGTAGACTGCTGCTATTAGTCCTAGACTTTCACCTTTTTACACATATGTAGGCCTATTATACACACACACAGAGCTCTGCTGCATACATACAGACACACAAAACTCTGCTGCATACATACAGACACACACAGCTCTACTGCATACAGACACACACAGCTCTACTGCATTTATACAGACACACACAGCTCTACTGCATACAGACAGACACAAAACTCTGCAGCATACATACAGACACACACAATTCTGCAGCTGCTGCATACATATATATACATACATACAGGCACACACAACTCTGCAGCTGCTGCATACATGCATACATACACACAACTCTAGCTGCTGCATACATGCCTATATACAGACACACAACTCTGTAGCTGCTGCATACATGCATACAGACACAACTCTGCTACATACAGACAGACACACACACAGCTCTACTGCATACATACATACACACACAACTCTGCTGCACATATAGACACATACGTGGCTTTTGGGGGCCCGCACACGCGGCTGCTGCAGAGCTGAGGCTGCACCAAGCACAGGGCAGATGTAGCAGAGCTGAGGCTGCACCAAGCACAGGGCAGATGTAGAGGAGCTGAGCCTGCACCAAGCACAGGGAAGATGTAGCAGAGCTGAGCCTGCACCAAGCACAGGGCAGATGTAGAGGAGCTGAGCCTGCACCAAGCACAGGGCAGATGTGGAGGAGCTGAGCCTGCACCAAGCACAGGGAAGATGTAGCGGAGCTGAGCCTGCACCAAGCACAGGGCAGATGTAGCGGAGCTGAGCCTGCACCAAGCACAGGGCAGATGTAGCAGAGCTGAGGCTGCACCAAGCACAGGGCATATGTAGCAGAGCTGAGCCTGCACCAAGCACAGGGCAGATGTAGCAGATCTGAGCCTACACCAAGCACAGGGCAGATGTAGCAGAGCTGAGGCTGCACCAAGCACAGGGCAGATGTAGCAGAGCTGAGCCTGCACCAAGCACAGGGCAGATGTAGCAGAGCTGTGCCTGCACCAAGCACAGGGCAGATGTAGCAGAACTGAGCCTACACCGAGCACAGGGCAGATGTAGCAGAGCTGAGGCTGCACCAGAGACAGGGCAGATGTAGCAGAGCTCAGGCTGCACCAGACACAGGGCAGATGTAGCAGAGCTGAGGCTGCACCAGACACAGGGCAGATGTAGCAGAGCTGAGGCTGCACCAGACACGGGGCAGATGTAGCAGAGCTGAGGCTGCACCAAGCACAGGGCAGATGTAGCAGAGCTGAGCCTGTATCAACCACAGGGCAGATGTAGCAGAGCTGAGCCTACACCAAGCACAGGGCAGATGTAGCAGAGCTGAGCCTACACCAAGCACAGGGCAGATGTAGCAGAGCTGTGCCTGCACCAAGCACAGGGCAGATGTAGCAGAGCTGAGCCTACACCAAGCACAGGGCAGATGTAACAGAGCTGTGCCTGCACCAAGCACAGGGCAGATGTAGCAGAGCTGAGCCTGCACCAAGCACAGGGCAGATGTAGCAGAGCTGTGCCTGCACCAAGCACAGGGCAGATGTAGCAGAGCTGAGCCTACACCAAGCACAGGGCAGATGTAGCAGAGCTGAGCCTACACCAAGCACAGGGTAGATGTAGCAGAGCTGTGCCTGCACCAAGCACAGGGCAGATGTAGCAGAGCTGAGCCTGCACCAAGCACAGGGCAGATGTAGCAGAGCTGTGCCTGCACCAAGCACAGGGCAGATGTAACAGAGCTGAGCCTACACCAAGCACAGGGAAGATGTAGCAGAGCTGTGCCTGCACCAAGCACAGGGCAGATGTAGCAGAGCTGAGCCTGCACCGAGCACAGGGCAGATGTAGCAGAGCTGAGCCTGCACCAGACACAGGGCAGATGTAGCAGAGCTGAGCCTGCACCAGACACACGACAGATGTAGCAGAACTGAGGCTGCACCAAGCACAGGGCAGATGTAGGAGAGCTGAGCCTGCACCAAGCACAGGGCAGATGTAGCAGAGCTGAGCCTACACCAAGCACAGGGCGGATGTAGCAGAGCTGAGCCTGCACCAAGCACAGGGCAGATGTAGCAGAGCTGTGCCTGCACCAAGCACAGGGCAGATGTAGCAGAGCTGAGCCTACACCGAGCACAGGGCAGATGTAGCAGAGCTGAGCCTGCACCAGACACAGGGCAGATGTAGAAGAGCTGAGCCTGCACCAGACACAGGGCAGAAGTAGCAAAGCTGAGGCTGCACCAAGCACAGGGCAGGTGTAGCAGAGCTGAGCCTGCACCAAGCACAGGGCAGATGTAGCAGAGCTGAGCCTACACCAAGCACAGGGCAGATGTAGCAGAGCTGAGCCTACACCAAGCACACGGCAGATGTAGCAGAGCTGTGCCTGCACCAAGCACAGGGCAGATGTAGCAGAGCTGAGCCTACACCAAGCACAGGGCAGATGTAGCAGAGCTGAGCCTACACCAAGCACAAGGCAGATGTAGCAGAGCTGTGCCTGCACCAAGCACAGGGCAGATGTAGCAGAGCTGAGCCTGCACCAAGCACAGGGCAGATGTAGCAGAGCTGTACCTGCATCAAGCACAGGGCAGATGTAGCAGAGCTGTGCCTACACCAAGCACAGGGCAGATGTAGCAGAGCTGAGCCTGCACCGACACACGCGGCTCCTGGGGGCCCGCACACGCAGCTCCTGAGGTGGGGAAAGCCCATGCAGCTCACTGGTGCCCATAAACCGGGTGGCTGGGAGGGAGTATACAGGTCGAGGGGGGTAGCACTTACCGCTCGGACACGAATGAGAGGGGGCCCACACAGCGCCGGAGGGAAGCGCTGTGCTGGGGGTTGCTGGCTGTCACTCCTTCATCTTTGTGGGACAGAGCAGGATGCCGGGCGGTAGCCCCGCCCACAGATGAAGCTCAATCCAGCAGGACACTGTGGTCTGCATGCCTTAAAGAGACGGGGGATGATCAAAAGAAATCGGGTTAAATGCTGCGCTAAAAACCACAATCCAAAGATATATCGTGAATTCCTTTTCTTTATTTTCACAGGTCAACGCGTTTCAAAGGCATCTCCACCTTCTTCATCAGGACAAAAGTCAGAAAGGAACAGCATAACACATGCTGCATGCAGAGGATATATATATATATATATATACAACTGAAGTAGCCACGTTTACAGAGATGACGTCAGCTGGCTGATGACTAAGAGTCACATGGGGAAGGCAGGAACATACAGACAAAAAGAGAACAAAGAGAAAAAAAAAAAACCAAAAACAAAAAAAAAAACAAAAAAAAAAACACACCTATGGGGGAAGTGTTATTTGTGAAAATGAAAAATCATGGTAGAACATTATAATCGTCCTTTGAAAATAATGTTATAAGGGGCAATAAACCGACTGGTGCCAGAAAAACCATATAGGGTTATAAAGAGTGATTTATGAAAATCATATTTAAAAATTGATTATTTATTTTTATTATTCACCAAGAAGGGCATTGTATGGAAAAAAAGGTGAGTGTAAAAGGGAACAATAATAGTTTCAAAGAATGTAAATGGGTCCTCACAAAACATTTGTAATAGTCTTGGAGGGCCAGAAAAAGGCAAAAATCACTGGATGGAAAGGTAATAAAAAAAAAAAAAAAACACAAAAAAAAACAAAATAAAAAAAAAAAACACTTTTTTTTTTTTTTCCTTTTCTCCTTCTCCTTTTTTTTTTTTTTTTTCTTTTTTTTCTGTTTGTCGAACGCGAGGATACTGTAGCAGAGTGATAGGGAAAAAGACCTGTGCTGTGAAGGAGGTGACGAGAGTTCAACAGCGTGAGAAAAAATGTACTGCGCAAGCGTGAAGCACCGCTGCAGCGAGAACCCGCGGGGAAAGGTGAAATAAGTTCATAGCGTGGGAAAAAAAAAAAACTATTTGCGCGTGTGCGGGACTCTGTCTATGAAGGAGCCATCCTAAAATGGGTTGTAGTGAGTTCATGGTGTAAAAGAGGGGGAAAAAAAGGGGGGAGGGGAGGGGAGAAATTAGAAAGGCTGATAATGATGAAGGGAAAAAAAAAAAAACCAAACCCTGCAGGTTTATATTTAGGAAAAAAGAACATATGGAGTTATAAATGTAGAAAATGACAGCTACAACACAACAATGAAGGAGAATTATTGTTCCCTTTTACACTCACCTTTTTTTCCATACAATCCCCTTCTTGGTGAATAATAAAAATAAATAATCAATTTTTAAATATGATTTTCATAAATCACTCTTTATAACCCTATATGGTTTTTCTGGCACCAGTCGGTTTATTGCCCCTTATAACATTATTTTCAAAGGACGATTATAATGTTCTACCATGATTTTTCATTTTCACAAATAACACTTCCCCCATAGGTGTGTTTTTTTTTTTCTCTTTGTTCTCTTTTTGTCTGTATGTTCCTGCCTTCCCCATGTGACTCTTAGTCATCAGCCAGCTGACGTCATCTCTGTAAACGTGGCTACTTCAGTTGTATATATATATATATATCCTCTGCATGCAGCATGTGTTATGCTGTTCCTTTCTGACTTTTGTCCTGATGAAGAAGGTGGAGATGCCTTTGAAACGCGTTGACCTGTGAAAATAAAGAAAAGGAATTCACGATATATCTTTGGATTGTGGTTTTTAACGCAGCATTTAACCCGATTTCTTTTGATCATCCCCCATCCTGTTGCAATATCGGGGCTGCAGCTGACCACTTTTGTATTCATTTATTCCATGCTGACAAGGAGTTGTGCCTGTCACAACTGAAGCAGGTGAGTACCTGTCCTATTCCTTGCACCTATATCTATCGGTTAAAACCCTATGTGCGCTTTCTTTCCACAGTTTTTGCTATCATTCACTACTGGTTTTTTGGCTTGAGACCGAAACCATCTTTTGTGGAGCACAGCTGCAGTGGGTTTCTGTTCACCATCATGGACTATTTTGACAATCGCTTATCATCAAGGGAAAGACTTATCCAACGTACGGTTGGACTGCAAGAGGAGCAGGACTGCGATCTAGATCCTCCATCATCCTTCACTGAAAAGGATTCTACAAACATGAGAAAATTATTCCACTGTTTGGAAGATGCTTTAAAGGAAGAACTCCATTACAGTCTCGATGCGAGATTCCTCTCCATTTATATGGAGGAAAGACTTTGCCCCAGAGGCTTGAGGATTCAGCACAACTCACCTTTTCCTCAGGATTTGACTTTTACAGCTGAATGGGATAAACTCCTAATGGACTGTATGCAAGGTATGCTGCTTTGTTTATACAATAAGAGGTCCAATATTGCTACGGCATCAATTGTTAAAATTTCAGCTTTTTATAAGGATTTAGCTTGCTATAACTTACATCCAGAATTTAAGTATTTAAATTCAGGTATCAATACTCGTCTGTCCCAAATGGAACATGACACTATAATTAGAAAATCTAAGAAACTCCAGAGAGACAGGCAAGATAACATCACCAAGACCCCCACTAATACTGAAATTCATCCTAACCCGATGAATAAATTCAAGCCCAGGAGACATAGTTCCACAAATGGAAGGAGCTATGTAAATAGTAAATATCGTAAGACCTCTAAATCTGATCCTCCTAAGGTATCCAACCCCACAAATACTCCGGCCATTCCCTCAACTTCTGCTCAACCCTCCACCATTAAATAAACATCCAAAAAAATTCCTGATAAAATTGATCAGCTGGCTAATGAAGTTTTTTCACGGGCTGGTATCACACAGACACCCTGCACTACCACCAAATCTATACCTATCAGAAATACTGACCCACTTCATATAGAATCAAATCCAAGAGATCTGAATGAAACACGGGAGCACTTAGCAAGGATCAGGTTGCAAATAGACAGGATCAGAAAAGAGAGGGGTCTATTAGCACCACAAGTCCCAGATACCCTTGAAAGTGATTTTGAGGACACTGAAGATAGGGATTTCATTGACCTATTGGACCTTTCCACTCATGAGGAATACATATCATTACCTGAAACTCAGAGGACACCCGCTGAGCAGATAGGTAACACAGTCCCTGTCAATAATTCTGCGATAAATAAATTCATAATGATTGATAACATCCTAAAGGCTGCCCCACTGGTTCCTTTTTTGCCCTCAGTCAGGACCAACAAGGAAAATCTAATAACAAATTTTCTTGTTCCAAAATCCTCCACAAAAAAAAGAAAAAATACTTTAGAGGAGTGCGAGCAGGACGTCGGCTCCAGCAAAAAAGAAATCAGATTAATATAAGTTCTGATCCCAAAAATGGTATAAGTAACATTTTTAATCTCTCTAGCTATAGCCTCAATGAATGGGAAACATCAGTACTTCATAAAGGTCTTTCTTTTTGTCCCTCCTTTAAGTCCAAGGATTTTGACATATTCCTGGACGTGCAAAACTATATAAGAAAATTGACTTTAAAAAGACACTTTTTATTAAAAAACGACACCCCCACCAGTAATGACATCAGCACTACAGCTCCACGGACAGATCCCCCAGTTTTTCATGCTACTGTCAGACCCAAATCGAAATTTTACCCTACTGGTAGCAAAGGTCACCACATCAAGACCTTCAGTGATCTCATATTGACAGACCTAAAAGAGGTCATAAATAGTAAAAGAGACCTGCAGCACAATCTCTCCAAGAAAGAGAGATCAGCATTAAAAAACTTGAAAGATAATCAGGAGATCGTTATCAGATCTGCCGACAAAGGAGGGGGCATAGTCATCCAAGATAGAGGAGATTATGTGAATGAAGCCCTTAGGATATTATCTGACCCTACATACTATCATATAGTGGAATGGACTGATTATGAGGTGGCTTTGGTAGCCTATAAAGATATGATACAAAGAGCCGTCGATAATAATATATTAAATCAATCTGAAAGAAAGTTTTTACAAATCAATAATTTTAATATGGCATTCTTTTATCATTTGCCCAAATTGCACAAAAATCCGGTCAACCCCCCAGGGCGCCCTATTATTTCGGGCATCAATTCGCTTACAGCCAATCTAGCCGCTTATGTTGATCAAATAATGCAACCACATGTATTGAGTCTCAAAAGCCATCTTAGGGATTCTTCCCATCTGATTGATGTTATCAAAGACATTCCATGGAAACCTACTTACCTTTTTGTTACCATTGATGTATCCGCACTGTACTCTAATATTGCGCATGATTTGGGTCTTTATAGTTTTGGGTACTTCCTCAAAAAGGACATCAGGATCCCTGCCTTGCAGAAGAATTTCCTTTTAGAGGCTATGAGGTTTATCCTGCAGAATAATTTTTTCACCTTCTCAAATAAACTGTACCACCAGCGCCTCGGTACAGCAATGGGGTCCAAAGCAGCATGTTCTTATGCCAATTTATTCATGGGACTCTTTGAAATCCTATATATATTTGATAGTTGCCTTGTAAATAATATAATTGTTTACAGAAGATTCATAGACGATCTGATCTTTATTTGGGACAATGAACATGGCACCATAGAACCATTCCTTGATTCACTTAATAATAATACTTGGGGTCTTGAATTCACACCCGCTATTGATAATAACATAATTCACTTTCTTGATTTGACCATCTACCATAAGGATAATAGAATATACACTAAAACGTATTTCAAACAGGTAGATGCCAATAGCTATATTAATTATAACAGTGAACATTATAGCAAATGGTTGCGAAATATACCTATCAATCAGTATAAAAGAATTAGGAGAAACTGCACGACAGAAGAGGACTTTAAGATGCAAGTAGACATTTTAAGGGACCGCTTCCAAGAGAAAAGATACCCCAAAACCTTGATCAAGAAAGCATATAACGCGACCAGGACTTTTAAACAAAGGGATTTATTAGTCTCCAAAAAATCCCTACAACCGAAAAAAAGGGTGGATGATCTGGATAATGCCTTTTCCCTCAACTTTCTAACTACATTCAGCAGTGATAATCTCCGAATTAGGAATATATTTGCCAAACATTGGGACATACTATTGAACGACCCCATTTTGAAAGACATTTTACCCGCTCGTCCTGGCATCACTTTCAGGAGGGCCCCTACTATCAAAAATACAATAGCTCCCAGTCGATTAAGGGACATACAGGAAATTAAAAGCCTGACTTCCCTGATAGGGTCCTATAAATGCAATACCAAAAATTGTCTATGCTGCAAGAGCATTTACCATAAGAGGACATTTTTTTGCTCCCACTCAGGGTCTGAAAATTTCCCAATAAAGGACCATCTAACATGCCTATCAGATCATGTTATTTACCTCATTGACTGTATTTGTGGCAAACAATATGTAGGCAGGACCTGTCAAGCTTTGCACAACAGACTGAATTCACACAGGTATAATGTTAAAATTGGGTATATGCTACATGGCCTCTCTAGACACTGCGCTTTGTTCCATAATAAGACTATGTCTTTCAAAATCACTCCCATTGAGCATATTCCACCTAACACACCCAATAGGTTGGATATGTTAAGTAAAAAGGAGACCTTCTGGATCCATAAACTTGGTACCTTGAAACCTGCAGGTCTAAATGAAATTACTGATCTCTTTTATTAATTTATTTCTTAGGGTATTGCTTGTTCGTTTTTCCATAAATCTTAGTTTTTATATGCATTTTAAAATTCATATATACATGCAAAAAATCTATTTAGTATAAGATATACAATTTTATTTTACCCACATAGTGTTATCTTTTTATTTCTTCCTATATGGGTAATTTCTCCATTTTATTCAGATTTGTATATATATATGTATTTTATCTAATTATTATTATAAACCAATGTTACTATATATTTTTATGAATTTTTATTTTTCCCTTAATAATAATGTATCAGGTTAATTTATGTTTTTTTAATCTTCAACGCGTCTCATTTTATTTCATTTTATAATATTTATTCAGATATCAATTTTTGACTCTCTTCATATGTATACACAATATTTGTCTTTCTCCTTCATTGTTGTGTTGTAGCTGTCATTTTCTACATTTATAACTCCATATGTTCTTTTTTCCTAAATATAAACCTGCAGGGTTTGGGTTTTTTTTTGTTTTTTTGTTTTTTTGTTTTTTTTTTTCCCTTCATCATTATCAGCCTTTCTAATTTCTCCCCTCCCCTCCCCCCTTTTTTTCCCCCTCTTTTACACCATGAACTCACTACAACCCATTTTAGGATGGCTCCTTCATAGACAGAGTCCCGCACACGCGCAAATAGTTTTTTTTTTCCCACGCTATGAACTTATTTCACCTTTCCCCGCGGGTTCTCGCTGCAGCGGTGCTTCACGCATGCGCAGTACATTTTTTCTCACGCTGTTGAACTCTCGTCACCTCCTTCACAGCACAGGTCTTTTTCCCTATCACTCTGCTACAGTATCCTCGCGTTCGACAAACAGAAAAAAAAAAAAGAAAAAAAAGGAGAAGGAGAAAAGGAAAAAAAAAAGTGTTTTTTTTTTGTTTTTGTTTTTTTTGTGTTTTTTTTTTTTTTATTACCTTTCCATCCAGTGATTTTTGCCTTTTTCTGGCCCTCCAAGACTATTACAAATGTTTTGTGAGGACCCATTTACATTCTTTGAAACTATTATTGTTCCCTTTTACACTCACCTTTTTTTCCATACAATCCCCTTCTTGGTGAATAATAAAAATAAATAATCAATTTTTAAATATGATTTTCATAAATCACTCTTTATAACCCTATATGGTTTTTCTGGCACCAGTCGGTTTATTGCCCCTTATAACATTATTTTCAAAGGACGATTATAATGTTCTACCATGATTTTTCATTTTCACAAATAACACTTCCCCCATAGGTGTGTTTTTATTTTTGGTTTTTTTTTCTCTTTGTTCACTTTTTGTCTGTATGTTCCTGCCTTCCCCATGTGACTCTTAGTCATCAGCCAGCTGACGTCATCTCTGTAAACGTGGCTACTTCAGTTGTATATATATATATATATCCTCTGCATGCAGCATGTGTTATGCTGTTCCTTTCTGACTTTTGTCCTGATGAAGAAGGTGGAGATGCCTTTGAAACGCGTTGACCTGTGAAAATAAAGAAAAGGAATTCACGATATATCTTTGGATTGTGGTTTTTAGCGCAGCATTTAACCCGATTTCTTTTGATCATCCCCCATCCTGTTGCAATATCGGGGCTGCAGCTGACCACTTTTGTATTCATTTATTCCATGCTGACAAGGAGTTGTGCCTGTCACAACTGAAGCAGGTGAGTACCTGTCCTATTCCCTGCACCTATATCTATCGGTTAAAACCCTATGTGCGCTTTCTTTCCACAGTTTTTGCTGCCTTAAAGAGACAGCAGCCACAGTTTCCTGATGAGGACTCCGGTCCCCGGAACTCGGCCCGGGGGCAGCAGAACTGAAGTCTAGTGGCCAAAATGCCGCCCCCCTGACACATGCCGCCAGGGGCGGAACGCCCCCTCCGCCCCCCCCCCTGCTACGCAACAGTGTGATCTCCGGTCGGTGCTGCATGCCGTTCTCCCCTGCTGCTGGCTGACACACTGACATACACAGCCCGATCGCAGACACACACAGCAGATCACACACACAGCAGATCACACACACACGCAGCAGATAGCAGACACACACAGCCGATCGCAGGCACACACACAGCCGATCACAGATACACACAGCCGATTGCAGGCACACACAGCCGATCACAGATACACACAGCCGATCGCAGCCACACACAGCCGATCACAGATACACACAGCCGATCGCAGGCACACACAGCCGATCGCAGGCACACACAGCCGATCACAGATACACACAGCCGATCGCAGACACACACAGCAGATTACACACACAGCAGATAGCAAACACACACAGCCGATCACAGATACACACAGCCGATCGCTGGCACACACAGCCGATCGCAGGCACACACAGCCGATCGCAGGCACACACAGCCGATCACAGATACACACAGCCGATCGCAGGCACACACAGCCGATCACAGATACACACAGCCGAACGCAGACACACACAGCCGATCGCAGAAAAACACAGCCGATTGCAGGCACACACAGCAGATCACACACACACAGCAGATCACAGACAAACAGCCGATCGCACACATCACATCACATCCAGCGCTTACAGCCGCAGGGAATGATGAGAGCAAGTCACGTGTCCCGCCGCAGGTCCTGTGCGTTGCGTTCCACTGCACAGCCTCTCAGGATTCTGCCGGCAAGAAGACATCGGTGTCGCTGGATCAGGTGAGTGTGTATGCGATCCGATGTTTGTGTGTGTGATTTGATGTTTGCGTTTGATCCGATGTTTGTGTGTGTGCGATCTGATTATGTGTGCGATCTGACTGTGTGCTATTCGATGTTTGTGTGTGAGATCTGGTGTGTGAGTGAGATCTGATTGTGTGTGTGTATGTGTGTGTGAGATCTGATTGTTTGTGTGTGTGTGTGTGTGTGTGTGTGTGAGAGAGAGCTGATGTGTGCGGGTGTCTGATCACTGCAGGTCCTGCAGCTGAGCATCGGGTGAGTTTAATTGCCGGGTGCCGCTGTCTATAATGAAGTGTCCTGCGGTATCTGTAACCTTTATTAGCTGCACGGACACTTCATTATTGATCCGGGACTAGGACTTATTTTTGGGGTAGGGCTTATATATAAGCCTTGCTCCGAAAATGCTGAAAATCCCTGCTAGGGCATATTTTTGGGGGAGGGCTTATCTTTGGAAAAACACGGTATATCTGTGTATCCTCCTCTTTTTCCTCGTCCAGCTGTTTTGTTTTCGCATGAGTATATGTCCTTGTCACTTTCCCATGTGTTTGTGGTGTCTTGGGAGTTGTTTGTCACCTTTTGGAAACCTTTGAAGGTGTTTTCTATGTGTTTTTATGTGTATGTGTTTGTCTCCCATTTTTTTACATGGGGTTCGAGAGGTTCATCGAACGGGTCGTCGAACGGGGCCTCCGTTCAACGAACCGAACCAAACTTAAACCTTCAGAGGTTCGCTCATCTCTAATGGGGAAACACTAAAGAAGCAACACTTTTGCATAACTAAATTTGGTGGGCCTCTAAGTAACTCAACACAGCCATCAATGCCGAAGCCGCTGGCAGCAAAAGTGAGTACACCCCTAAGTGAAAGTGTCTAAATTGTGTACAAAGTGTAAACATTTTGTTTGGCCATCATTATTTTCAAGCATTGGCTTAACTCTCTTGGGCATGGAGTTCACTAGAGTTTCACAGGATCCACTGGATCCTCTTCCACTGACATCACGGAGTTGGATGTAGGAGACCTTGCGCTCCTCCACCTTCTATTTAAGGATGCCCCACAGATGCTGAATAGGGTTTAGGTCTGAAAACATGCTTGTTATCATTTTGGAATACTGCCCTACAGCCCAGTTTCCAATGGTAAGGGATCATGCTCTGCTTCTGTATGACACAGTACATGTTGCATTTATGGTTCCCTCAATGAACTTTAGCCCCCCCCCACAGACAGCAGTCAGATATGGTTCCAGTAATCCATGTCCTTTTCTTGATGTTAGCAAATTGTTTGCAGTCTTTCTTTTGCATCATCTTTCAAAGAGTCTTTCTTCTGGAATGACAGCCATGCAGAACAATTTGATAAATTGTGTGGTAAATGGTCTGAGCACTCACCCTCACTCCACCCCATCCCTTTAACCTCTGCAGCAATGCTGGTAGCACTTATATGTCTCTTTTCAAAAGACAACTTCTGGATAAGACCCTGACCACGTTCACTCAACTTCTGTCAAACATGGCGAGGCCTGTTCTGAGTGAAACATGTCTTGATAAACCGGTGTATGGTCTTGGCCACTGTGCCACATGCAGTCAGACAGTCCGTCACTGAGTTCACCTGAGGCCACGTCTGGCAGCTGCTCTCATTGTGTTCCGGAGGCCAACGTGAGCAGTCACATGTTCTAATGCCACCACTCACCATGGCCTCCGGATGTAGCAGAGCCAGGATCATCGTGAGATGTTGTATGGATTATGTCGGACCTGCATGGGTGTTTTGGGGGTTAATAAATTGGTGAAAGAGGGTGTGTGTTTCTTTATTATGTAAAATAAAGGATTTCTGTGTTTATGTTTTTTATCTTTTTAGGCTTTGTTCGCACGTGTGCGTTTTTCATGCCTTTACGCTGCGTATTGCACTGCAGCGTGAAGGCATGCGTCCTGCTTCCCCAGCACAATCTATTAAGATTGTGCATAATCCATCTGCACGTTGCGTTTGAGAACGCAGCAATTTGCATGCAGAAATTTTTATCCAAATCGCTGCGTTCTAAAAAGCAACATGTCACTTCTTTTGTGCGTTTTGGATGCTTTTCCCACTCTGTCTATGGCAGAGCAAGCATCCAGAACGCATGAAGTCTGCATCCATTCCACATTCAAAATACTTCCAAAATGCAGCTTTTTGGCAGCGTTTTGAAACACACATGTGTACCACCCCCATGCCAGCAGCCAGTCGCTGCTCAGATCCGGACCTTCAGGGGTGGTGGCTCGAGGGTCTCGCGGACACGCACAATAAATGGGGGGACGTATATGTACGGGCTGGGCCGTATTACGTTCGTGACGCCACCCACGGTGTGTGGTGAGGTGGGACACCACCGCTGCTGTTACGGGGCACCCGGGGGAGATGTTATGCAGCAAGTTGTTAACCCCTCCGTGGGTAGGGATGGTGGCCCCGGGACCCGGTTGGTGTGTGCAGGGGATGGCGACCGCAGGGGGTGCTGGTGTACTCACAGTTAGTAAAACACACAAGTCTGTGGTAAACCAAGGTGATGGTGGCCGATGCCGCGGCCGGTTGCGTTCTGGTCCCCCACCCGGCTGGTGGTCTCTATCGTTTTCCTGCACTGCTGTGTGTAAGGTGGACTTTCCTAGTGTGAAACTCATATAAATCAAATAGAAAACCAGTTTTAAATGCCGCGCTAAAAACCACAGATGCTGTAGATAAAGAGATTTCCTTTATTTCACAGTTCTACGCGTTTCAGAGACATCTCCGTCTCCTTCCTCAGGAAAAGAAATCATGATTTCTTTTCCTGAGGAAGGAGACGGAGATGTCTCTGAGACACGTAGAACTGTGAAATAAAGGAAATCTCTTTATCTACAGCATCTGTGGTTTTTAGCGCGGCATTTAAAACCGGTTTTCTATTTGATTTATATGATAACCTGCTTTCCGGGGCCGCTGCTAAACCACATAAAACCACTCACATGCGATCATAGGGGGTTGTGATTGGCACAACCCTACCAGGTGAGTGTATCTCTTTCTGTTCTGTCTATCTACCCTCATACCGGGTAAGACCCTATTGCGCTTTTTCCCCCCTACAGCTTTACTAGTGTGAAACTCAGGAGTCCGCTCCCGGCTGGATGTGGCCTAAGGAGCCGTGCCCGCAGACGCTGGCCCGTGGGATCTATGGGCCCTGGTCGTGACCTCTTATCGATAATAGGTGGGCTGTTGTCTTCTATGAGGGACTTTGGGTGGGACAGGACCTCTAGTCCTGGCCTCAATCGGTTAATTAGCTAGCTCCAGTTGGTTCTGGTCGTGGCTTCAGGGTCGGGGGAAACCCACCTTTGTGCTACGGTTTCCGGGTCGGTTCCCCGTGTCAATACCGGGGGGCTACAACCCTGTTCCGGTCCACCTCGGTTCCACCGAGCCGTCTTCCCGTCTCCTGCTGATGGAGACCACCATCTTCCTCCTAGTCGATGGCACCAGGGCCCCTACCCTGGTACCGTTCTACTTGAACTTCACTGCTGGAGCTACACTTAGCTCCAGCCCACACTCCTCTACAAACTGAACTTCAGACTAGACTGACTGTTTTTCCCGCCTCGGGCTGTCTGGACCCCTGGGTGGGCGTGTCCCAACCGCCTGGTCACGCCCACTGGTGTGTCTATCTTTCCCTAAGGGGGGGTGACTAGGGTTTTCTGGTTGGCTGTGTGTTTCCTAGTGAGGGAAGGTGTTATGCAGGGGCCTAACTGTGACTACCTGGTTTTGCCAGGGTGTCACACTCCCCCTTGGTTAAACACTAGAGTTGAGCGCGGTTCGTGGTTCGAGGTTCTCCAGTTCGGGGCTCGAGTGATTTTGGGGGCTGTTCTAGATCGAACTAGAACTCGAGCTTTTTGCAAAAGCTCGATAGTTCTAGATACGTTCGAGAACGGTTCTAGCAGCAAAAAGCAGGGCTTTTTACAGCTACATTGTGCAGGAGCCATCGCTGGCAGCCTGCCAGAAGCTGGTAACCAAGATAAACATCGGGTATCCAAGCAAAACGCTTTGGTTAGTAACCCGATGTTTATCTTAGTTACGTGCAGGAAGCCCACACTTTCCCGCTCAGCTCGCTCCGCCCCCTCCTGCCCGCGGCATGTACACATACATACATACACACACACACACCCACACACACACACACCCACACACACCCACACCCCCCCCCCGCTCGGCTTACCTGCGGTGATGAAGTCCCGCCATCCCGACCTCAGCGCTGTCACTGTCCTCCATGGCCGCCGCTTGTCACATCACCTCTCGCTTCCGACCCGAGACTGACTAGCGGTGACGTCACGGACCTCTCGCGATACTTGATGTGAAGGCGCCGGTCATTGACCTCAGTGACAGGGGCTGTCAGTGTGCTGGAGATCAGCACAGGTAATGTACCTCGCTGACAGCAGCACTTGTCATGCCCTGCAGTGACCTGGGCTGACCAATTGATGTTAGCTCAGGTCACTGCATTGCTCTCCCAGCCAATGGGGAACATCCTGCTCTTCATTGACTGGGACAGTGTGGATCGTCATGGCAACCCCTTGGATTACAGCAGAACTGGATTTGTTTTTCATTCTAATAAATTGGTTAAAGAGGGAATGTTTTGGGGAGTGTTTTTTCAAATAAAAATGTGTTTGTCGTCTATTTTTTTTTATTACTGACTGGGTTGGTGATGTCGGGTATCTGATAGACGCCTGACCTCACCAACCCCAGGGCTTGATGCCAGGTGACATTACACATCTGGTATTAACCCCATATATTACCCCGTTTGCCACCGCACCAGGGCGCGGGATGAGCTGGGGCGAAGCACCAGGATTGGCGCATCTAATGGATGCGCCACTTCTGGGGCGGCTGCGGCCTGCTATTTTTAAGCTGGAGAGAGTCCAATAACCATGGACCTCCCTAGTCTGAGAATATCAGGCCCCAGCTGTCTGCTTTACCTTGGCTGGTGATCCAATTTTGGGGGACCCCTACGTGGTTTTTTTTAAAATTATTTATTTAATTTCAAATAACAGCGTGGGGTGCCCTCAGTTTTGGATTACCAGCCAAGGTGAGGTTGCCAGCTGTGGTCTGCAGGCTGCAGCCGTCTGCTTTACCCTAGCTGGCTACAAAACTAGGGGGAACCCTACGTCATTTTTTTTTTCATTTTTTTGGCTAAATACAAAGCTAAGCACCCTTAGTGCCACATGAAAGGTACCAAAGGGTGCTCCATTTTTTCTCCATTTTTTTCTCCACTTTTTCTCCACTTTTTCTCCATTTTTTTCTCCACTTTTTCTCCACTTTTTCTCCATTTTTTTCTCCACTTTTTCTCCACTTATTCTCCACTTTTTCTCCACTTTTTCTCCACTTATTCTCCACTTTTTCTCCACTTTTTCTCCACTTATTCTCCACTTTTTCTCCACTTTTTCTCCACTTTTTCTCCGCTTTTTCTCCATTTTTTCTCCACTTTTTCTCCACTTTTTCTCCACTTTTTCTCCATTTTTTTCTCCACTTTTTCTCCACTTTTTCTCCACTTTTTCTCCACTTTTTCTCCACTTTTTCTCCACTTATTCTCCACTTTTTCTCCACTTTTTCTCCACTTTTTCTCCGCTTTTTCTCCATTTTTTTCTCCACTTTTTCTCCACTTTTTCTCCACTTTTTCTCCATTTTTTTCTCCACTTTTTCTCCACTTTTTCTCCACTTTTTCTCCACTTATTCTCCACTTATTCTCCACTTTTTCTCCACTTATTCTCCACTTTTTCTCCACTTTTTCTCCACTTATTCTCCACTTTTTCTCCACTTTTTCTCCATTTATTCTCCACTTTTTCTCCACTTATTCTCCACTTTTTCTCCACTTATTCTCCACTTTTTCTCCACTTTTTCTCCACTTATTCTCCACTTATTCTCCACTTTTTCTCCACTTATTCTCCACTTTTTCTCCACTTTTTCTCCATTTTTTTCTCCACTTTTTCTCCACTTTTTCTCCACTTATTCTCCACTTATTCTCCACTTTTTCTCCACTTATTCTCCACGTATTCTCCATTTATTCTCCACTTTTTCTCCACTTATTCTCCACTTATTCTTCATTTTTTTCTCCACTTTTTCTCCACTTTTTCTCCACTTTTTCTCAACTTTTTCTCCACTTTTTCTCCACTTATTCTCCACTTATTCTCCACTTATTCTCCACTTTATCTCCATTTTTTTCTCCACTTTTTCTCCACTTATTCTCCACTTATTCTCCACTTTTTCTCCACTTTTTCTCCACTTTTTCTCCACTTTTTCTCCATTTTTTTCTCCACTTTTTCTCCACTTATTCTCCACTTATTCTCCACTTATTCTCCACTTTTTCTCCACTTATTCTCCACTTTTTCTCCACTTTTTCTCCTTTTTTTCTCCATTTTTTCTCCTATTTTTCTCCTCTTTTTCTCCTCTTATTCTCCACTTTTTCTCCACTTTTTCTCCATTTTTTTCTCCACTTTTTCTCCACTTATTCTCCACTTTTTCACCACTTATTCTCCATTTATTCTCCACTTTTTCTCCACTTATTCTCCACTTTTTCTCCACTTATTCTCCACTTATTCTCCATTTATTCTCCACTTTTTCTCCACTTATTCTCCACTTTTTCTCCACTTATTCTCCACTTTTTCTGCACTTATTCTCCACTTTTTCTCCACTTTTTCTCCATTTTTTTCTCCACTTTTTCTCCACTTTTTCTCCACTTATTCTCCACTTTTTCTCCACTTATTCTCCACTTATTCTCCATTTATTCTCCACTTTTTCTCCACTTATTCTCCATTTATTCTCCACTTTTTCTCCACTTTTTCTCCATTTTTTCTCCACTTTTTCTCCACTTATTCTCCACTTTTTCACCACTTATTCTCCATTTATTCTCCACTTTTTCTCCACTTATTCTCCACTTTTTCTCCACTTATTCTCCACTTATTCTCCATTTATTCTCCACTTTTTCTCCACTTATTCTCCACTTTTTCTCCACTTATTCTCCACTTTTTCTCCACTTTTTCTCCATTTTTTTCTCCACTTTTTCTCCACTTTTTCTCCACTTTTTCTCCACTTATTCTCCACTTATTCTCCACTTATTCTCCACTTTTTCTCCACTTATTCTCCACTTATTCTCCACTTATTCTCCACTTTTTCTCCACTTATTCTCCATTTATTCTCCAATTATTCTCCACTTATTCTCCACTTTTTCTCCACTTTTTCTCCACTTTTTCTCCATTTTTTTCTCCACTTATTCTCCACTTTTTCTCCATTTATTCTCCACTTTTTCTCCACTTATTCTCCACTTTTTCTCCACTTATTCTCCACTTTTTCTCCACTTATTCTCCACTTATTCTCCACTTTTTCTCCACTTATTCTCCATTTATTCTCCACTTTTTCTCCACTTATTCTCCACTTTTTCTCCACTTTTTCTCCACTTATTCTCCACTTTTTCTCCACTTTTTCTCCATTTTTTTCTCCACTTTTTCTCCACTTTTTCTCCACTTATTCTCCACTTATTCTCCATTTATTCTCCACCTTTTCTCCACTTATTCTCCACTTTTTCTCCACTTATTCTCCACTTATTCTCCACTTTTTCTCCACTTTTTCTCCATTTTTTTCTCCACTTTTTCTCCATTTTTTTCTCCACTTATTCTCCACTTTTTCTCCATTTATTCTCCACTTTTTCTCCACTTTTTCTCCACTTTTTCTCCACTTATTCTCCACTTTTTCTCCACTTATTCTCCATTTATTCTCCACTTATTCTCCACTTATTCTCCACTTATTCTCCACTTTTTCTCCACTTATTCTCCACTTTTTCTCCACTTTTTCTCCACTTTTCTCCACTTTTTCTCCACTTTGTCTCCATTTTTTCTCCACTTATTCTCCACTTTTTCTCCACTTTTTCTCCACTTTTTCTCCACTTATTCTCCACTTTTTCTCCACTTATTCTCCACTTTTTCTCCACTTATTCTCCACTTATTCTCCACTTATTCTCCACTTTTTCTCCACTTTTTCTCCACTTTTTCTCCACTTATTCTCCACTTTTTCTCCACTTATTCTCCACTTATTCTCCACTTATTCTCCACTTATTCTCCACTTTTTCTCTACTTATTCTCCACTTATTCTCCACTTTTTCTCCACTTTTTCTCCACTTTTTCTCCATTTTTTTGTCCACTTTTTCTCCACTTTTTCTCCACTTATTCTCCACTTATTCTCCACTTATTCTCCATTTATTCTCCATTTATTCTCCACTTTTTCTCCACTTATTCTCCACTTATTCTCCACTTATTCTCCACTTTATCTCCACTTTTTCTCCTCTTTTTCTCCATTTTTTCTCCTCTTTTTCTCCTCTTTTTCTCCTCTTATTCTCCACTTTTTCTCCACTTTTTCTCCATTTATTCTCCACTTTTTCTCCACTTATTCTCCACTTTTTCTCCACTTATTCTCCACTTATTCTCCACTTTTTCTCCACTTATTCTCCACTTTTTCTCCATTTTTTTCTCCATTTATTCTCCACTTTTTCTCCACTTATTCTCCACTTTTTCTCCACTTATTCTCCACTTATTCTCCACTTTTTCTCCACTTATTCTCCACTTATTCTCCACTTATTCTCCACTTATTCTCCACTTATTCTCCATTTATTCTCCATTTATTCTCCACTTTTTCTCCACTTTTTCTCCACTTATTCTCCACTTATTCTCCACTTATTCTCCACTTATTCTCCACTTATTCTCCACTTATTCTCCACTTTATCTCCACTTTTTCTCCTCTTTTTCTCCATTTTTTCTCCTCTTTTTCTCCTCTTTTTCTCCTCTTATTCTCCACTTTTTTTTCCACTTTTTTCTCTACTTTTTCTCCACTTTTTCTCCACTTATTCTCCACTTTTTCTCCATTTATTCTCCACTTTTTCTCCACTTATTCTCCACTTTTTCTCCACTTATTCTCCACTTATTCTCCACTTTTTCTCCACTTTTTCTCCTCTTTTTCTCCATTTTTTTCTCCTCTTTTTCTCCTCTTTTTCTCCACTTATTCTCCACTTATTCTCCATTTATTCTCCACCTTTTCTCCACTTATTCTCCACTTTTTCTCCACTTATTCTCCACTTTTTCTCCACTTTTTCTCCATTTTTTTCTCCACTTTTCCTCCACTTTTTCTCCATTTTTTTCTCCACTTATTCTCCACTTTTTCTCCACTTATTCTCCACTTTTTCTCCACTTATTCTCCACTTATTCTCCATTTATTCTCCACTTTTTCTCCACTTATTCTCCATTTATTCTCCACTTATTCTCCACTTATTCTCCACTTATTCTCCACTTTTTCTCCACTTATTCTCCACTTTTTCTCCACTTTTTCTCCACTTTTTCTCCACTTTTTCTCCACTTTGTCTCCATTTTTTCTCCACTTATTCTCCACTTTTTCTCCACTTTTTCTCCACTTTTTCTCCACTTATTCTCCACTTTTTCTCCACTTATTCTCCACTTATTCTCCACTTTTTCTCCACTTATTCTCCACTTATTCTCCACTTATTCTCCACTTTTTCTCCACTTTTTCTCCACTTTTTCTCCACTTATTCTCCACTTTTTCTCCACTTATTCTCCACTTATTCTCCACTTTTTCTCCACTTATTCTCCACTTATTCTCCACTTTTTCTCTACTTATTCTCCACTTATTCTCCACTTTTTCTCCACTTTTTCTCCATTTTTTTTGTCCACTTTTTCTCCACTTTTTCTCCACTTATTCTCCACTTATTCTCCACTTATTCTCCACTTATTCTCCATTTATTCTCCATTTATTCTCCACTTTTTCTCCACTTATTCTCCACTTATTCTCCACTTATTCTCCACTTTATCTCCACTTTTTCTCCTCTTTTTCTCCATTTTTTCTCCTCTTTTTCTCCTCTTTTTCTCCTCTTATTCTCCACTTTTTCTCCACTTTTTTTCCACTTTTTTCTCTACTTTTTCTCCACTTTTTCTGCACTTATTCTCCACTTTTTCTCCATTTATTCTCCACTTTTTCTCCACTTATTCTCCACTTTTTCTCCACTTATTCTCCACTTATTCTCCACTTTTTCTCCATTTTTTTCTCCATTTATTCTCCACTTTTTCTCCACTTATTCTCCACTTTTTCTCCACTTATTCTCCACTTATTCTCCACTTTTTCTCCACTTATTCTCCACTTATTCTCCACTTATTCTCCACTTATTCTCCACTTATTCTCCATTTATTCTCCATTTATTCTCCACTTTTTCTCCACTTTTTCTCCACTTATTCTCCACTTATTCTCCACTTATTCTCCACTTATTCTCCACTTATTCTCCACTTTATCTCCACTTTTTCTCCTCTTTTTCTCCATTTTTTCTCCTCTTTTTCTCCTCTTTTTCTCCTCTTATTCTCCACTTTTTTTCCACTTTTTTCTCTACTTTTTCTCCACTTTTTCTCCATTTATTCTCCACTTTTTCTCCATTTATTCTCCACTTTTTCTCCACTTATTCTCCACTTTTTCTCCACTTATTCTCCACTTATTCTCCACTTTTTCTCCACTTTTTCTCCTCTTTTTCTCCATTTTTTCTCCTCTTTTTCTCCTCTTTTTCTCCACTTATTCTCCACTTATTCTCCATTTATTCTCCACCTTTTCTCCACTTATTCTCCACTTTTTCTCCACTTATTCTCCACTTTTTCTCCACTTTTTCTCCATTTTTTTCTCCACTTTTCCTCCACTTTTTCTCCATTTTTTTCTCCACTTATTCTCCACTTTTTCTCCACTTATTCTCCACTTTTTCTCCACTTATTCTCCACTTATTCTCCATTTATTCTCCACTTTTTCTCCACTTATTCTCCACTTTTTCTCCACTTTTTCTCCACTTATTCTCCACTTTTTCTCCACTTTTTCTCCATTTTTTTCTCCACTTTTTCTCCACTTTTTCTCCACTTATTCTCCACTTATTCTCCATTTATTCTCCACCTTTTCTCCACTTATTCTCCACTTTTTCTCCACTTATTCTCCACTTTTTCTCCACTTTTTCTCCATTTTTTTCTCCACTTTTCCTCCACTTTTTCTCCATTTTTTTCTCCACTTATTCTCCACTTTTTCTCCATTTATTCTCCACTTTTTCTCCACTTTTTCTCCACTTTTTCTCCACTTATTCTCCACTTTTTCTCCACTTATTCTCCATTTATTCTCCACTTATTCTCCACTTATTCTCCACTTATTCTCCACTTTTTCTCCACTTATTCTCCACTTTTTCTCCACTTTTTCTCCACTTTTTCTCCATTTTTTTCTCCACTTTGTCTCCATTTTTTCTCAACTTATTCTCCACTTTTTCTCCACTTATTCTCCACTTATTCTCCACTTTTTCTCCACTTATTCTCCACTTATTCTCCATTTATTCTCCACTTTTTCTCCACTTATTCTCCACTTTTTCTCCACTTTTTCTCCATTTTTTTCTCCACTTTTTCTCCACTTTTTCTCCACTTATTCTCCATTTATTCTCCAATTATTCTCCACTTATTCTCCACTTTTTCTCCACTTTTTCTCCACTTTTTCTCCATTTTTTTCTCCACTTATTCTCCACTTTTTCTCCATTTATTCTCCACTTTTTCTCCACTTTTTCTCCACTTTTTCTCCATTTTTTTCTCCTTTTTTTCTCCACTTTTTCTCCACTTTTTCTCCACTTATTCTCCACTTATTCTCCACTTTTTCTCCACTTATTCTCCACTTATTCTCCATTTATTCTCCACTTTTTCTCCACTTATTCTCCACTTATTCTCCATTTTTTTCTCCACTTTTTCTCCACTTTTTCTCCACTTTTTCTCCACTTTTTCTCCACTTTTTCTCCACTTATTCTCCACTTATTCTCCACTTATTCTCCACTTTATCTCCACTTTTTCTCCTCTTTTTCTCCATTTTTTTCTCCTCTTTTTCTCCTCTTTTTCTCCTCTTATTCTCCACTTTTTCTCCACTTTTTTTCCACTTTTTTCTCTACTTTTTCTCCACTTTTTCTCCACTTATTCTCCACTTTTTCTCCATTTATTCTCCACTTTTTCTCCACTTATTCTCCACTTTTTCTCCACTTATTCTCCACTTATTCTCCACTTTTTCTCCACTTATTCTCCACTTTTTCTCCATTTTTTTCTCCATTTATTCTCCACTTTTTCTCCACTTATTCTCCACTTTTTCTCCACTTATTCTCCACTTATTCTCCACTTTTTCTCCACTTATTCTCCACTTATTCTCCACTTATTCTCCACTTATTCTCCACTTATTCTCCATTTATTCTCCATTTATTCTCCACTTTTTCTCCACTTTTTCTCCACTTTTTCTCCACTTATTCTCCACTTATTCTCCACTTATTCTCCACTTATTCTCCACTTATTCTCCACTTTATCTCCACTTTTTCTCCTCTTTTTCTCCACTTATTCTCCACTTATTCTCCATTTATTCTCCACCTTTTCTCCACTTATTCTCCACTTTTTCTCCACTTATTCTCCACTTTTTCTCCACTTTTTCTCCATTTTTTTCTCCACTTTTCCTCCACTTTTTCTCCATTTTTTTCTCCACTTATTCTCCACTTTTTCTCCACTTATTCTCCACTTTTTCTCCACTTATTCTCCACTTATTCTCCATTTATTCTCCACTTTTTCTCCACTTATTCTCCACTTTTTCTCCACTTTTTCTCCACTTATTCTCCACTTTTTCTCCACTTTTTCTCCATTTTTTTCTCCACTTTTTCTCCACTTTTTCTCCACTTATTCTCCACTTATTCTCCATTTATTCTCCACCTTTTCTCCACTTATTCTCCACTTTTTCTCCACTTATTCTCCACTTTTTCTCCACTTTTTCTCCATTTTTTTTCTCCACTTTTCCTCCACTTTTTCTCCATTTTTTTCTCCACTTATTCTCCACTTTTTCTCCATTTATTCTCCACTTTTTCTCCACTTTTTCTCCACTTTTTCTCCACTTATTCTCCACTTTTTCTCCACTTATTCTCCATTTATTCTCCACTTATTCTCCACTTATTCTCCACTTATTCTCCACTTTTTCTCCACTTATTCTCCACTTTTTCTCCACTTTTTCTCCACTTTTTCTCCATTTTTTTCTCCACTTTGTCTCCATTTTTTCTCAACTTATTCTCCACTTTTTCTCCACTTATTCTCCACTTATTCTCCACTTTTTCTCCACTTATTCTCCACTTATTCTCCATTTATTCTCCACTTTTTCTCCACTTATTCTCCACTTTTTCTCCACTTTTTCTCCATTTTTTTCTCCACTTTTTCTCCACTTTTTCTCCACTTATTCTCCATTTATTCTCCAATTATTCTCCACTTATTCTCCACTTTTTCTCCACTTTTTCTCCACTTTTTCTCCATTTTTTTCTCCACTTATTCTCCACTTTTTCTCCATTTATTCTCCACTTTTTCTCCACTTTTTCTCCACTTTTTCTCCATTTTTTTCTCCACTTTTTCTCCACTTTTTCTCCACTTTTTCTCCACTTATTCTCCACTTTTTCTCCACTTTTTCTCCACTTTTTCTCCATTTTGTTCTCCACTTATTCTCCACTTTTTCTCCATTTATTCTCCACTTTTTCTCCACTTTTTCTCCACTTTTTCTCCACTTTTTCTCCACTTATTCTCCACTTTTTCTCCACTTATTCTCCATTTATTCTCCACTTTTTCTCCACTTTTTCTCCACTTATTCTCCACTTATTCTCCATTTATTCTCCACTTTTTCTCCACTTATTCTCCACTTATTCTCCATTTTTTTCTCCACTTTTTCTCCACTTTTTCTCCACTTTTTCTCCACTTTTTCTCCACTTTTTCTCCACTTATTCTCCACTTATTCTCCACTTTATCTCCACTTTTTCTCCACTTATTCTCCACTTATTCTCCACTTTTTCTCCATTTTTTTCTCCACTTTTTCTCCACTTTTTCTCCACTTTTTCTCCACTTTTTCTCCACTTTTTCTCCACTTATTCTACACTTTTTCTCCACTTTTTCTCCATTTTTTCTCCACTTTTTCTCCACTTATTCTCCACTTATTCTCCACTTTTTCTCCACTTTTTCTCCACTTTTTCTCCACTTCTCCATTTTTTTCTCCACTTTTTCTCCACTTATTCTCCACTTATTCTCCACTTTTTCTCCACTTTTTCTCCACTTTTTCTCCACTTTTTCTCCATTTTTTTCTCCACTTTTTCTCCACTTATTCTCCACTTATTCTCCACTTTATCTCCACTTTTTCTCCTCTTTTTCTCCATTTTTTCTCCTCTTTTTCTCCTCTTTTTCTCCTCTTATTCTCCACTTTTTCTCCACTTTTTCTCCATTTTTTTTCTCCACTTTTTCTCCACTTATTCTCCACTTTTTCACCACTTATTCTCCATTTATTCTCCACTTTTTCTCCACTTATTCTCCACTTTTTCTCCACTTATTCTCCACTTATTCTCCATTTATTCTCCACTTTTTCTCCACTTATTCTCCACTTTTACTCCACTTATTCTCCACTTTTTCTCCACTTATTCTCCACTTTTTCTCCACTTTTTCTCCATTTTTTTCTCCACTTTTTCTCCACTTATTCTCCACTTTTTCTCCACTTATTCTCCACTTATTCTCCACTTATTCTCCATTTATTCTCCACTTTTTCTCCACTTATTCTCCACTTTTTCTCCACTTATTCTCCACTTATTCTCCATTTATTCTCCACTTTTTCTCCACTTATTCTCCACTTTTTCTCCACTTATTCTCCACTTATTCTCCATTTATTCTCCACTTTTTCTCCACTTATTCTCCACTTTTTCTCCACTTATTCTCCACTTTTTCTCCACTTATTCTCCACTTATTCTCCATTTATTCTCCACTTTTTCTCCACTTATTCTCCACTTTTACTCCACTTATTCTCCACTTTTTCTCCACTTATTCTCCACTTTTTCTCCACTTTTTCTCCATTTTTTTCTCCACTTTTTCTCCACTTATTCTCCACTTTTTCTCCACTTATTCTCCACTTATTCTCCATTTATTCTCCACTTTTTCTCCACTTATTCTCCACTTTTTCTCCACTTATTCTCCACTTATTCTCCATTTATTCTCCACTTTTTCTCCACTTATTCTCCACTTTTTCTCCACTTATTCTCCACTTATTCTCCATTTATTCTCCACTTTTTCTCCACTTATTCTCCACTTTTTCTCCACTTATTCTCCACTTTTTCTCCACTTATTCTCCACTTTTTCTCCACTTTTTCTCCATTTTTTTCTCCACTTTTTCTCCACTTTTTCTCCACTTATTCTCCACTTATTCTCCATTTATTCTCCACCTTTTCTCCACTTATTCTCCACTTTTTCTCCACTTATTCTCCACTTTTTCTCCACTTTTTCTCCATTTTTTTCTCCACTTTTCCTCCACTTTTTCTCCATTTTTTTCTCCACTTATTCTCCACTTTTTCTCCATTTATTCTCCACTTTTTCTCCACTTTTTCTCCACTTTTTCTCCACTTATTCTCCACTTTTTCTCCACTTATTCTCCATTTATTCTCCACTTATTCTCCACTTATTCTCCACTTATTCTCCACTTTTTCTCCACTTATTCTCCACTTTTTCTCCACTTTTTCTCCACTTTTTCTCCATTTTTTTCTCCACTTTGTCTCCATTTTTTCTCAACTTATTCTCCACTTTTTCTCCACTTATTCTCCACTTATTCTCCACTTTTTCTCCACTTATTCTCCACTTATTCTCCATTTATTCTCCACTTTTTCTCCACTTATTCTCCACTTTTTCTCCACTTTTTCTCCATTTTTTTCTCCACTTTTTCTCCACTTTTTCTCCACTTATTCTCCATTTATTCTCCAATTATTCTCCACTTATTCTCCACTTTTTCTCCACTTTTTCTCCACTTTTTCTCCATTTTTTTCTCCACTTATTCTCCACTTTTTCTCCATTTATTCTCCACTTTTTCTCCACTTTTTCTCCACTTTTTCTCCATTTTTTTCTCCACTTTTTCTCCACTTTTTCTCCACTTTTTCTCCACTTATTCTCCACTTTTTCTCCACTTTTTCTCCACTTTTTCTCCATTTTGTTCTCCACTTATTCTCCACTTTTTCTCCATTTATTCTCCACTTTTTCTCCACTTTTTCTCCACTTTTTCTCCACTTTTTCTCCACTTATTCTCCACTTTTTCTCCACTTATTCTCCATTTATTCTCCACTTTTTCTCCACTTTTTCTCCACTTATTCTCCACTTATTCTCCATTTATTCTCCACTTTTTCTCCACTTATTCTCCACTTATTCTCCATTTTTTTCTCCACTTTTTCTCCACTTTTTCTCCACTTTTTCTCCACTTTTTCTCCACTTTTTCTCCACTTATTCTCCACTTATTCTCCACTTTATCTCCACTTTTTCTCCACTTATTCTCCACTTATTCTCCACTTTTTCTCCATTTTTTTCTCCACTTTTTCTCCACTTTTTCTCCACTTTTTCTCCACTTTTTCTCCACTTATTCTACACTTTTTCTCCACTTTTTCTCCATTTTTTCTCCACTTTTTCTCCACTTATTCTCCACTTATTCTCCACTTTTTCTCCACTTTTTCTCCACTTTTTCTCCACTTCTCCATTTTTTTCTCCACTTTTTCTCCACTTATTCTCCACTTATTCTCCACTTTTTCTCCACTTTTTCTCCACTTTTTCTCCACTTTTTCTCCATTTTTTTCTCCACTTTTTCTCCACTTATTCTCCACTTATTCTCCACTTTATCTCCACTTTTTCTCCTCTTTTTCTCCATTTTTTCTCCTCTTTTTCTCCTCTTTTTCTCCTCTTATTCTCCACTTTTTCTCCACTTTTTCTCCATTTTTTTTCTCCACTTTTTCTCCACTTATTCTCCACTTTTTCACCACTTATTCTCCATTTATTCTCCACTTTTTCTCCACTTATTCTCCACTTTTTCTCCACTTATTCTCCACTTATTCTCCATTTATTCTCCACTTTTTCTCCACTTATTCTCCACTTTTACTCCACTTATTCTCCACTTTTTCTCCACTTATTCTCCACTTTTTCTCCACTTTTTCTCCATTTTTTTCTCCACTTTTTCTCCACTTATTCTCCACTTTTTCTCCACTTATTCTCCACTTATTCTCCATTTATTCTCCACTTTTTCTCCACTTATTCTCCACTTTTTCTCCACTTTTTCTCCACTTTTTCTCCATTTTTTTCTCCACTTTTCCTCCACTTTTTCTCCATTTTTTTCTCCACTTATTCTCCACTTTTTCTCCATTTATTCTCCACTTTTTCTCCACTTTTTCTCCACTTTTTCTCCACTTATTCTCCACTTTTTCTCCACTTATTCTCCATTTATTCTCCACTTATTCTCCACTTATTCTCCACTTATTCTCCACTTTTTCTCCACTTATTCTCCACTTTTTCTCCACTTTTTCTCCACTTTTTCTCCATTTTTTTCTCCACTTTGTCTCCATTTTTTCTCAACTTATTCTCCACTTTTTCTCCACTTATTCTCCACTTATTCTCCACTTTTTCTCCACTTATTCTCCACTTATTCTCCATTTATTCTCCACTTTTTCTCCACTTATTCTCCACTTTTTCTCCACTTTTTCTCCATTTTTTTCTCCACTTTTTCTCCACTTTTTCTCCACTTATTCTCCATTTATTCTCCAATTATTCTCCACTTATTCTCCACTTTTTCTCCACTTTTTCTCCACTTTTTCTCCATTTTTTTCTCCACTTATTCTCCACTTTTTCTCCATTTATTCTCCACTTTTTCTCCACTTTTTCTCCACTTTTTCTCCATTTTTTTCTCCACTTTTTCTCCACTTTTTCTCCACTTTTTCTCCACTTATTCTCCACTTTTTCTCCACTTTTTCTCCACTTTTTCTCCATTTTGTTCTCCACTTATTCTCCACTTTTTCTCCATTTATTCTCCACTTTTTCTCCACTTTTTCTCCACTTTTTCTCCACTTTTTCTCCACTTATTCTCCACTTTTTCTCCACTTATTCTCCATTTATTCTCCACTTTTTCTCCACTTTTTCTCCACTTATTCTCCACTTATTCTCCATTTATTCTCCACTTTTTCTCCACTTATTCTCCACTTATTCTCCATTTTTTTCTCCACTTTTTCTCCACTTTTTCTCCACTTTTTCTCCACTTTTTCTCCACTTTTTCTCCACTTATTCTCCACTTATTCTCCACTTTATCTCCACTTTTTCTCCACTTATTCTCCACTTATTCTCCACTTTTTCTCCATTTTTTTCTCCACTTTTTCTCCACTTTTTCTCCACTTTTTCTCCACTTTTTCTCCACTTATTCTACACTTTTTCTCCACTTTTTCTCCATTTTTTCTCCACTTTTTCTCCACTTATTCTCCACTTATTCTCCACTTTTTCTCCACTTTTTCTCCACTTTTTCTCCACTTCTCCATTTTTTTCTCCACTTTTTCTCCACTTATTCTCCACTTATTCTCCACTTTTTCTCCACTTTTTCTCCACTTTTTCTCCACTTTTTCTCCATTTTTTTCTCCACTTTTTCTCCACTTATTCTCCACTTATTCTCCACTTTATCTCCACTTTTTCTCCTCTTTTTCTCCATTTTTTCTCCTCTTTTTCTCCTCTTTTTCTCCTCTTATTCTCCACTTTTTCTCCACTTTTTCTCCATTTTTTTCTCCACTTTTTCTCCACTTATTCTCCACTTTTTCACCACTTATTCTCCATTTATTCTCCACTTTTTCTCCACTTATTCTCCACTTTTTCTCCACTTATTCTCCACTTATTCTCCATTTATTCTCCACTTTTTCTCCACTTATTCTCCACTTTTACTCCACTTATTCTCCACTTTTTCTCCACTTATTCTCCACTTTTTCTCCACTTTTTCTCCATTTTTTTCTCCACTTTTTCTCCACTTATTCTCCACTTTTTCTCCACTTATTCTCCACTTATTCTCCATTTATTCTCCACTTTTTCTCCACTTATTCTCCACTTTTTCTCCACTTATTCTCCACTTATTCTCCATTTATTCTCCACTTTTTCTCCACTTATTCTCCACTTTTTCTCCACTTATTCTCCACTTATTCTCCATTTATTCTCCACTTTTTCTCCACTTATTCTCCACTTTTTCTCCACTTATTCTCCACTTTTTCTCCATTTTTTTCTCCACTTTTTCTCCACTTTTTCTCCACTTATTCTCCACTTATTCTCCACTTTTTCTCCACTTTTTCTCCACTTTTTCTCCACTTTTTCTCCACTTCTCCATTTTTTTCTCCACTTTTTCTCCACTTATTCTCCACTTATTCTCCACTTTTTCTCCACTTTTTCTCCACTTTTTCTCCACTTTTTCTCCATTTTTTCTCCACTTTTTCTCCACTTATTCTCCACTTATTCTCCACTTTATCTCCACTTTTTCTCCTCTTTTTCTCCATTTTTTTCTCCACTTTTTCTCCACTTATTCTCCTCTTATTCTCCACTTTTTCTCCACTTTTTCTCCACTTTTTCTCCACTTTTTTCTCCACTTTTTCTCCACTTTTTCTCCACTTTTTCTCCACTTATTCTCCACTTTTTCTCCACTTTTTCTCCACTTTTTCTCCACTTTTTCTCCATTTATTCTCCACTTTTTCTCCACTTATTCTCCATTTTTTTCTCCACTTATTCTCCACTTTTTCTCCATTTATTCTCCACTTTTTCTCCACTTATTCTCCACTTTTTCTCCACTTATTCTCCATTTATTCTCCACTTTTTCTCCACTTATTCTCCACTTTTTCTCCACTTATTCTCCACTTATTCTCCATTTATTCTCCACTTTTTCTCCACTTATTCTCCACTTTTTCTCCACTTATTCTCCACTTATTCTCCACTTTTTCTCCACTTATTCTCCACTTTTTCTCCACTTATTCTCCATTTTTTTCTCCACTTTTTCTCCACTTATTCTCCACTTTTTCTCCACTTATTCTCCATTTATTCTCCACTTTTTCTCCACTTATTCTCCACTTTTTCTCCACTTATTCTCCACTTATTCTCCATTTATTCTCCACTTTTTCTCCACTTATTCTCCACTTTTTCTCCACTTATTCTCCACTTATTCTCCACTTATTCTCCACTTTTTCTCCACTTATTCTCCACTTATTCTCCATTTATTCTCCATTTATTCTCCACTTTTTCTCCACTTATTCTCCACTTTTTCTCCACTTATTCTCCACTTTTTCTCCACTTATTCTCCACTTTTTCTCCACTTTTTCTCCACTTCTTCTCCATTTTTTTCTCCACTTATTCTCCACTTTTTCTCCACTTATTCTCCACTTATTCTCCACTTTTTCTCCACTTATTCTCCACTTATTCTCCACTTATTCTCCACTTATTCTCCATTTATTCTCCACTTTTTCTCCACTTATTCTCCACTTTTTCTCCACTTATTCTCCACTTTTTCTCTATTTTTTTTTCCACTTTTTCTCCACTTTTTCTCCACTTATTCTCCACTTATTCTCCATTTATTCTCCACCTTTTCTCCACTTATTCTCCACTTTTTCTCCACTTATTCTCCACTTTTTCTCCACTTTTTCTCCATTTTTTTCTCCACTTTTTCTCCACTTTTTCTCCACTTTTTCTCCACTTATTCTCCACTTTTTCTCCACTTTTTCTCCACTTTTTCTCCACTTATTCTCCACTTATTCTCCACTTTATCTCCACTTTTTCTCCTCTTTTTCTCCACTTTTTCTCCACTTTTTCTCCACTTTTTCTCCATTTTGTTCTCCACTTATTCTCCACTTTTTCTCCATTTATTCTCCACTTTTTCTCCACTTTTTCTCCACTTTTTCTCCACTTTTTCTCCACTTATTCTCCACTTTTTCTCCACTTATTCTCCATTTATTCTCCACTTTTTCTCCACTTATTCTCCACTTTTTCTCCACTTTTTCTCCACTTTTTCTCCATTTTTTCTCCACTTTTTCTCCATTTTTTCTCCACTTATTCTCCACTTTTTCTCCACTTTTTCTCCACTTTTTCTCCACTTATTCTCCACTTTTTCTCCACTTATTCTCCACTTATTCTCCACTTATTCTCCACTTATTCTCCACTTATTCTCCACTTTTTCTCCACTTTTTCTCCACTTTTTCTCCACTTATTCTCCACTTATTCTCCACTTATTCTCCACTTATTCTCCACTTTTTCTCCACTTTTTCTCCATTTTTTTCTCCACTTATTCTCCACTTTTTCTCCATTTATTCTCCACTTTTTCTCCACTTATTCTCCACTTTTTCACCACTTATTCTCCATTTATTCTCCACTTTTTCTCCACTTATTCTCCACTTATTCTCCACTTTTTCTCCACTTATTCTCCACTTATTCTCCATTTTTTCTCCACTTATTCTCCACTTTTTCACCACTTATTCTCCATTTATTCTCCACTTTTTCTCCACTTATTCTCCACTTATTCTCCACTTATTCTCCACTTATTCTCCAATTATTCTCCACTTTATCTCCACTTTTTCTCCTCTTTTTCTCCATTTTTTCTCCTCTTTTTCTCCTCTTTTTCTCCTCTTATTCTCCACTTTTTCTCCATTTTTTTTCCACTTTTTTCTCTACTTTTTCTCCACTTTTTCTCCACTTATTCTCCACTTTTTCTCCACTTTTTCTCCACTTATTCTCCACTTTTTCTCCACTTATTCCTTACTTTTTCTCCACTTTTTCTCCATTTTTTTCTCCACTTATTCTCCACTTTTTCTCCATTTATTCTCCACTTTTCTCCACTTATTCTCCACTTTTTCTCCACTTATTCTCCATTTATTCTCCACTTTTTCTCCACTTATTCTCCACTTTTTCTCCACTTATTCTCCACTTATTCTCCATTTATTCTCCACTTTTTCTCCACTTATTCTCCACTTTTTCTCCACTTATTCTCCATTTATTCTCCACTTTTTCTCCACTTATTCTCCATTTATTCTCCACTTTTTCTCCACTTATTCTCCACTTTTTCTCCACTTATTCTCCACTTATTCTCCATTTATTCTCCACTTTTTCTCCACTTTTTCTCCATTTTTTTCTCCACTTTTTCTCCACTTTTTCTCCATTTTTTTCTCCACTTTTTCTCCACTTTTTCTCCACTTTTTCTCCATTTTATTCTCCACTTATTCTCCACTTTTTCTCCATTTATTCTCCACTTTTTCTCCACTTATTCTCCACTTTTTCACCACTTATTCTCCATTTATTCTCCACTTTTTCTCCACTTATTCTCCACTTTTTCTCCACTTATTCTCCATTTATTCTCCACTTTTTCTCCACTTATTCTCCACTTTTTCTCCACTTATTCTCCACTTATTCTCCATTTATTCTCCACTTTTTCTCCACTTATTCTCCACTTTTTCTCCACTTATTCTCCATTTATTCTCCACTTTTTCTCCACTTATTCTCCATTTATTCTCCACTTTTTCTCCACTTATTCTCCACTTTTTCTCCACTTATTCTCCACTTATTCTCCATTTATTCTCCACTTTTTCTCCACTTTTTCTCCATTTTTTTCTCCACTTTTTCTCCACTTTTTCTCCATTTTTTTCTCCACTTTTTCTCCACTTTTTCTCCACTTTTTCTCCATTTTATTCTCCACTTATTCTCCACTTTTTCTCCATTTATTCTCCACTTTTTCTCCACTTATTCTCCACTTTTTCACCACTTATTCTCCATTTATTCTCCACTTTTTCTCCACTTATTCTCCACTTTTTCTCCACTTTTTCTCCACTTATTCTCCACTTATTCTCCATTTATTCTCCACTTTTTCTCCACTTATTCTCCACTTTTTCTCCATTTATTCTCCACTTTTTCTCCACTTATTCTCCACTTTTTCTCCACTTATTCTCCATTTATTCTCCACTTTTTCTCCACTTATTCTCCACTTTTTCTCCACTTATTCTACACTTATTCTCCATTTATTCTCCACTTTTTCTCCACTTATTCTCCACTTTTTCTCCACTTATTCTCCACTTTTTCTCCACTTATTCTCCACTTTTTCTCCACTTTTTCTCCATTTTTTTCTCCACTTTTTCTCCACTTTTTTCTCCATTTTTTCTCCACTTTTTCTCCACTTTTTCTCCATTTTTTTCTCCACTTATTCTCCACTTTTTCTCCATTTATTCTCCACTTTTTCTCCACTTATTCTCCACTTATTCTCCACTTTATCTCCACTTTTTCTCCTCTTTTTCTCCATTTTTTCTCCTCTTTTTCTCCTCTTTTTCTCCTCTTCTTATTCTCCACTTTTTCTCCACTTTTTCTCCATTTTTTTCTCCACTTTTTCTCCACTTATTCTCCACTTTTTCACCACTTATTCTCCATTTATTCTCCACTTTTTCTCCACTTATTCTCCACTTTTTCTCCACTTATTCTCCACTTATTCTCCATTATTCTCCACTTTTTCTCCACTTATTCTCCACTTTTACTCCACTTATTCTCCACTTTTTCTCCACTTATTCTCCACTTTTTCTCCACTTTTTCTCCATTTTTTCTCCACTTTTTCTCCACTTATTCTCCACTTTTTCTCCACTTATTCTCCACTTATTCTCCATTTATTCTCCACTTTTTCTCCACTTATTCTCCACTTTTTCTCCACTTATTCTCCACTTATTCTCCATTTATTCTCCACTTTTTCTCCACTTATTCTCCACTTTTTCTCCACTTATTCTCCACTTATTCTCCATTTATTCTCCACTTTTTCTCCACTTATTCTCTACTTTTCTCCACTTATTCTCCACTTTTTCTCCACTTTTTCTCCACTTTTTCTCCACTTCTCCATTTTTTTCTCCACTTTTTCTCCACTTATTCTCCACTTATTCTCCACTTTTTCTCCTCTTTTTCTCCATTTTTTCTCCTCTTTTTCTCCTTTTTTTCTCCTCTTATTCTCCACTTATTCTCCATTTATTCTCCACTTTTTCTCCACTTATTCTCTACTTTTTCTCCACTTATTCTCCACTTTTTCTCCACTTTTTCTCCACTTTTTCTCCACTTCTCCATTTTTTTCTCCACTTTTTCTCCACTTATTCTCCACTTATTCTCCACTTATTCTCCACTTTTTCTCCACTTTTTCTCCACTTTTTCTCCACTTTTTCTCCATTTTTTTCTCCACTTTTTCTCCACTTATTCTCCACTTATTCTCCACTTTATCTCCACTTTTTCTCCTCTTTTTCTCCATTTTTTCTCCTCTTTTTCTCCTTTTTTTCTCCTCTTATTCTCCACCTTTTCTCCACTTTTTCTCCATTTTTTTCTCCACTTTTTCTCCACTTATTCTCCACTTTTTCACCACTTATTCTCCATTTATTCTCCACTTTTTCTCCACTTATTCTCCACTTTTTCTCCACTTATTCTCCACTTATTCTCCATTTATTCTCCACTTTTTCTCCACTTATTCTCCACTTTTACTCCACTTATTCTCCACTTTTTCTCCACTTATTCTCCACTTTTTCTCCACTTTTTCTCCATTTTTTTCTCCACTTTTTCTCCACTTATTCTCCACTTTTTCTCCACTTATTCTCCACTTATTCTCCATTTATTCTCCACTTTTTCTCCACTTATTCTCCACTTTTCTCCACTTATTCTCCACTTATTCTCCATTTATTCTCCACTTTTTCTCCACTTATTCTCCACTTTTTCTCCACTTATTCTCCACTTATTCTCCATTTATTCTCCACTTTTTCTCCACTTATTCTCCACTTTTTCTCCACTTATTCTCCACTTTTTCTCCACTTATTCTCCACTTTTTCTCCACTTTTTCTCCATTTTTTTCTCCACTTTTTCTCCACTTTTTCTCCACTTATTCTCCACTTATTCTCCATTTATTCTCCACCTTTTCTCCACTTATTCTCCACTTTTTCTCCACTTATTCTCCACTTTTTCTCCACTTTTTCTCCATTTTTTTCTCCACTTTTCCTCCACTTTTTCTCCATTTTTTTCTCCACTTATTCTCCACTTTTTCTCCATTTATTCTCCACTTTTTCTCCACTTTTTCTCCACTTTTTCTCCACTTATTCTCCACTTTTTCTCCACTTATTCTCCATTTATTCTCCACTTATTCTCCACTTATTCTCCACTTATTCTCCACTTTTTCTCCACTTATTCTCCACTTTTTCTCCACTTTTTCTCCACTTTTTCTCCATTTTTTTCTCCACTTTGTCTCCATTTTTTCTCAACTTATTCTCCACTTTTTCTCCACTTATTCTCCACTTATTCTCCACTTTTTCTCCACTTATTCTCCACTTATTCTCCATTTATTCTCCACTTTTTCTCCACTTATTCTCCACTTTTTCTCCACTTTTTCTCCATTTTTTTCTCCACTTTTTCTCCACTTTTTCTCCACTTATTCTCCATTTATTCTCCAATTATTCTCCACTTATTCTCCACTTTTTCTCCACTTTTTCTCCACTTTTTCTCCATTTTTTTCTCCACTTATTCTCCACTTTTTCTCCATTTATTCTCCACTTTTTCTCCACTTTTTCTCCACTTTTTCTCCATTTTTTCTCCACTTTTTCTCCACTTTTTCTCCACTTTTTCTCCACTTATTCTCCACTTTTTCTCCACTTTTTCTCCACTTTTTCTCCATTTTGTTCTCCACTTATTCTCCACTTTTTCTCCATTTATTCTCCACTTTTTCTCCACTTTTTCTCCACTTTTTCTCCACTTTTTCTCCACTTATTCTCCACTTTTTCTCCACTTATTCTCCATTTATTCTCCACTTTTTCTCCACTTTTTCTCCACTTATTCTCCACTTATTCTCCATTTATTCTCCACTTTTTCTCCACTTATTCTCCACTTATTCTCCATTTTTTCTCCACTTTTTCTCCACTTTTTCTCCACTTTTTCTCCACTTTTTCTCCACTTTTTCTCCACTTATTCTCCACTTATTCTCCACTTTATCTCCACTTTTTCTCCACTTATTCTCCACTTATTCTCCACTTTTTCTCCATTTTTTTCTCCACTTTTTCTCCACTTTTTCTCCACTTTTTCTCCACTTTTTCTCCACTTATTCTACACTTTTTCTCCACTTTTTCTCCATTTTTTCTCCACTTTTTCTCCACTTATTCTCCACTTATTCTCCACTTTTTCTCCACTTTTTCTCCACTTTTTCTCCACTTCTCCATTTTTTCTCCACTTTTTCTCCACTTATTCTCCACTTATTCTCCACTTTTTCTCCACTTTTTCTCCACTTTTTCTCCACTTTTTCTCCATTTTTTTCTCCACTTTTTCTCCACTTATTCTCCACTTATTCTCCACTTTATCTCCACTTTTTCTCCTCTTTTTCTCCATTTTTTCTCCTCTTTTTCTCCTCTTTTTCTCCTCTTATTCTCCACTTTTTCTCCACTTTTTCTCCATTTTTTTTCTCCACTTTTTCTCCACTTATTCTCCACTTTTTCACCACTTATTCTCCATTTATTCTCCACTTTTTCTCCACTTATTCTCCACTTTTTCTCCACTTATTCTCCACTTATTCTCCATTTATTCTCCACTTTTTCTCCACTTATTCTCCACTTTTACTCCACTTATTCTCCACTTTTTCTCCACTTATTCTCCACTTTTTCTCCACTTTTTCTCCATTTTTTTCTCCACTTTTTCTCCACTTATTCTCCACTTTTTCTCCACTTATTCTCCACTTATTCTCCATTTATTCTCCACTTTTTCTCCACTTATTCTCCACTTTTTCTCCACTTATTCTCCACTTATTCTCCATTTATTCTCCACTTTTTCTCCACTTATTCTCCACTTTTTCTCCACTTATTCTCCACTTATTCTCCATTTATTCTCCACTTTTTCTCCACTTATTCTCCACTTTTTCTCCACTTATTCTCCACTTTTTCTCCATTTTTTTCTCCACTTTTTCTCCACTTTTTCTCCACTTATTCTCCACTTATTCTCCACTTTTTCTCCACTTTTTCTCCACTTTTTCTCCACTTTTTCTCCACTTCTCCATTTTTTTCTCCACTTTTTCTCCACTTATTCTCCACTTATTCTCCACTTTTTCTCCACTTTTTCTCCACTTTTTCTCCACTTTTTCTCCATTTTTTCTCCACTTTTTCTCCACTTATTCTCCACTTATTCTCCACTTTATCTCCACTTTTTCTCCTCTTTTTCTCCATTTTTTTCTCCACTTTTTCTCCACTTATTCTCCTCTTATTCTCCACTTTTTCTCCACTTTTTCTCCACTTTTTCTCCACTTTTTTCTCCACTTTTTCTCCACTTTTTCTCCACTTTTTCTCCACTTATTCTCCACTTTTTCTCCACTTTTTCTCCACTTTTTCTCCACTTTTTCTCCATTTATTCTCCACTTTTTCTCCACTTATTCTCCATTTTTTTCTCCACTTATTCTCCACTTTTTCTCCATTTATTCTCCACTTTTTCTCCACTTATTCTCCACTTTTTCTCCACTTATTCTCCATTTATTCTCCACTTTTTCTCCACTTATTCTCCACTTTTTCTCCACTTATTCTCCACTTATTCTCCATTTATTCTCCACTTTTTCTCCACTTATTCTCCACTTTTTCTCCACTTATTCTCCACTTATTCTCCACTTTTTCTCCACTTATTCTCCACTTTTTCTCCACTTATTCTCCATTTTTTTCTCCACTTTTTCTCCACTTATTCTCCACTTTTTCTCCACTTATTCTCCATTTATTCTCCACTTTTTCTCCACTTATTCTCCACTTTTTCTCCACTTATTCTCCACTTATTCTCCATTTATTCTCCACTTTTTCTCCACTTATTCTCCACTTTTTCTCCACTTATTCTCCACTTATTCTCCACTTATTCTCCACTTTTTCTCCACTTATTCTCCACTTATTCTCCATTTATTCTCCATTTATTCTCCACTTTTTCTCCACTTATTCTCCACTTTTTCTCCACTTATTCTCCACTTTTTCTCCACTTATTCTCCACTTTTTCTCCACTTTTTCTCCACTTCTTCTCCATTTTTTTCTCCACTTATTCTCCACTTTTTCTCCACTTATTCTCCACTTATTCTCCACTTTTTCTCCACTTATTCTCCACTTATTCTCCACTTATTCTCCACTTATTCTCCATTTATTCTCCACTTTTTCTCCACTTATTCTCCACTTTTTCTCCACTTATTCTCCACTTTTTCTCCACTTTTTCTCTATTTTTTTTTCCACTTTTTCTCCACTTTTTCTCCACTTATTCTCCACTTATTCTCCATTTATTCTCCACCTTTTCTCCACTTATTCTCCACTTTTTCTCCACTTATTCTCCACTTTTTCTCCACTTTTTCTCCATTTTTTTCTCCACTTTTTCTCCACTTTTTCTCCACTTTTTCTCCACTTATTCTCCACTTTTTCTCCACTTTTTCTCCACTTTTTCTCCACTTATTCTCCACTTATTCTCCACTTTATCTCCACTTTTTCTCCTCTTTTTCTCCACTTTTTCTCCACTTTTTCTCCACTTTTTCTCCATTTTGTTCTCCACTTATTCTCCACTTTTTCTCCATTTATTCTCCACTTTTTCTCCACTTTTTCTCCACTTTTTCTCCACTTTTTCTCCACTTATTCTCCACTTTTTCTCCACTTATTCTCCATTTATTCTCCACTTTTTCTCCACTTATTCTCCACTTTTTCTCCACTTTTTCTCCACTTTTTCTCCATTTTTTTCTCCACTTTTTCTCCATTTTTTCTCCACTTATTCTCCACTTTTTCTCCACTTTTTCTCCACTTTTTCTCCACTTATTCTCCACTTTTTCTCCACTTATTCTCCACTTATTCTCCACTTATTCTCCACTTATTCTCCACTTTTTCTCCACTTTTTCTCCACTTTTTCTCCACTTATTCTCCACTTATTCTCCACTTATTCTCCACTTATTCTCCACTTTTTCTCCACTTTTTCTCCATTTTTTTCTCCACTTATTCTCCACTTTTTCTCCATTTATTCTCCACTTTTCTCCACTTATTCTCCACTTTTTCACCACTTATTCTCCATTTATTCTCCACTTTTTCTCCACTTATTCTCCACTTATTCTCCACTTTTTCTCCACTTATTCTCCACTTATTCTCCATTTTTTCTCCACTTATTCTCCACTTTTTCACCACTTATTCTCCATTTATTCTCCACTTTTTCTCCACTTATTCTCCACTTATTCTCCACTTATTCTCCACTTATTCTCCAATTATTCTCCACTTTATCTCCACTTTTTCTCCTCTTTTTCTCCATTTTTTCTCCTCTTTTTCTCCTCTTTTTCTCCTCTTATTCTCCACTTTTTCTCCATTTTTTTTCCACTTTTTTCTCTACTTTTTCTCCACTTTTTCTCCACTTATTCTCCACTTTTTCTCCACTTTTTCTCCACTTATTCTCCACTTTTTCTCCACTTATTCCTTACTTTTTCTCCACTTTTTCTCCATTTTTTTCTCCACTTATTCTCCACTTTTTCTCCATTTATTCTCCACTTTTTCTCCACTTATTCTCCACTTTTTCTCCACTTATTCTCCATTTATTCTCCACTTTTTCTCCACTTATTCTCCACTTTTTCTCCACTTATTCTCCACTTATTCTCCATTTATTCTCCACTTTTTCTCCACTTATTCTCCACTTTTTCTCCACTTATTCTCCATTTATTCTCCACTTTTTCTCCACTTATTCTCCATTTATTCTCCACTTTTTCTCCACTTATTCTCCACTTTTTCTCCACTTATTCTCCACTTATTCTCCATTTATTCTCCACTTTTTCTCCACTTTTTCTCCATTTTTTTCTCCACTTTTTCTCCACTTTTTCTCCATTTTTTTCTCCACTTTTTCTCCACTTTTTCTCCACTTTTTCTCCATTTTATTCTCCACTTATTCTCCACTTTTTCTCCATTTATTCTCCACTTTTTCTCCACTTATTCTCCACTTTTTCACCACTTATTCTCCATTTATTCTCCACTTTTTCTCCACTTATTCTCCACTTTTTCTCCACTTATTCTCCATTTATTCTCCACTTTTTCTCCACTTATTCTCCACTTTTTCTCCACTTATTCTCCACTTATTCTCCATTTATTCTCCACTTTTTCTCCACTTATTCTCCACTTTTTCTCCACTTATTCTCCATTTATTCTCCACTTTTTCTCCACTTATTCTCCATTTATTCTCCACTTTTTCTCCACTTATTCTCCACTTTTTCTCCACTTATTCTCCACTTATTCTCCATTTATTCTCCACTTTTTCTCCACTTTTTCTCCATTTTTTTCTCCACTTTTTCTCCACTTTTTCTCCATTTTTTTCTCCACTTTTTCTCCACTTTTTCTCCACTTTTTCTCCATTTTATTCTCCACTTATTCTCCACTTTTTCTCCATTTATTCTCCACTTTTTCTCCACTTATTCTCCACTTTTTCACCACTTATTCTCCATTTATTCTCCACTTTTTCTCCACTTATTCTCCACTTTTTCTCCACTTTTTCTCCACTTATTCTCCACTTATTCTCCATTTATTCTCCACTTTTTCTCCACTTATTCTCCACTTTTTCTCCATTTATTCTCCACTTTTTCTCCACTTATTCTCCACTTTTTCTCCACTTATTCTCCATTTATTCTCCACTTTTTCTCCACTTATTCTCCACTTTTTCTCCACTTATTCTACACTTATTCTCCATTTATTCTCCACTTTTTCTCCACTTATTCTCCACTTTTTCTCCACTTATTCTCCACTTTTTCTCCACTTATTCTCCACTTTTTCTCCACTTTTTCTCCATTTTTTTCTCCACTTTTTCTCCACTTTTTCTCCATTTTTTCTCCACTTTTTCTCCACTTTTTCTCCATTTTTTTCTCCACTTATTCTCCACTTTTTCTCCATTTATTCTCCACTTTTTCTCCACTTATTCTCCACTTATTCTCCACTTTATCTCCACTTTTTCTCCTCTTTTTCTCCATTTTTTCTCCTCTTTTTCTCCTCTTTTTCTCCTCTTATTCTCCACTTTTTCTCCACTTTTTCTCCATTTTTTTCTCCACTTTTTCTCCACTTATTCTCCACTTTTTCACCACTTATTCTCCATTTATTCTCCACTTTTTCTCCACTTATTCTCCACTTTTTCTCCACTTATTCTCCACTTATTCTCCATTTATTCTCCACTTTTTCTCCACTTATTCTCCACTTTTACTCCACTTATTCTCCACTTTTTCTCCACTTATTCTCCACTTTTTCTCCACTTTTTCTCCATTTTTTTCTCCACTTTTTCTCCACTTATTCTCCACTTTTTCTCCACTTATTCTCCACTTATTCTCCATTTATTCTCCACTTTTTCTCCACTTATTCTCCACTTTTTCTCCACTTATTCTCCACTTATTCTCCATTTATTCTCCACTTTTTCTCCACTTATTCTCCACTTTTTCTCCACTTATTCTCCACTTATTCTCCATTTATTCTCCACTTTTTCTCCACTTATTCTCTACTTTTTCTCCACTTATTCTCCACTTTTTCTCCACTTTTTCTCCACTTTTTCTCCACTTCTCCATTTTTTTCTCCACTTTTTCTCCACTTATTCTCCACTTATTCTCCACTTTTTCTCCTCTTTTTCTCCATTTTTTCTCCTCTTTTTCTCCTTTTTTTCTCCTCTTATTCTCCACTTATTCTCCATTTATTCTCCACTTTTTCTCCACTTATTCTCTACTTTTTCTCCACTTATTCTCCACTTTTTCTCCACTTTTTCTCCACTTTTTCTCCACTTCTCCATTTTTTTCTCCACTTTTTCTCCACTTATTCTCCACTTATTCTCCACTTATTCTCCACTTTTTCTCCACTTTTTTCTCCACTTTTTCTCCACTTTTTCTCCATTTTTTTCTCCACTTTTTCTCCACTTATTCTCCACTTATTCTCCACTTTATCTCCACTTTTTCTCCTCTTTTTCTCCATTTTTTTCTCCTCTTTTTCTCCTTTTTTTCTCCTCTTATTCTCCACTTTTTCTCCACTTTTTCTCCATTTTTTCTCCACTTTTTCTCCACTTATTCTCCACTTTTTCACCACTTATTCTCCATTTATTCTCCACTTTTTCTCCACTTATTCTCCACTTTTTCTCCACTTATTCTCCACTTATTCTCCATTTATTCTCCACTTTTTCTCCACTTATTCTCCACTTTTACTCCACTTATTCTCCACTTTTTCTCCACTTATTCTCCACTTTTTCTCCACTTTTTCTCCATTTTTTTCTCCACTTTTTCTCCACTTATTCTTCACTTTTTCTCCACTTATTCTCCACTTATTCTCCATTTATTCTCCACTTTTTCTCCACTTATTCTCCACTTATTCTCCACTTATTCTCCATTTATTCTCCACTTTTTCTCCACTTATTCTCCACTTTTTCTCCACTTATTCTCCACTTATTCTCCATTTATTCTCCACTTTTTCTCCACTTATTCTCCACTTTTTCTCCACTTATTCTCCACTTTTTCTCCACTTATTCTCCACTTTTTCTCCACTTTTTCTCCATTTTTTTCTCCACTTTTTCTCCACTTTTTCTCCACTTATTCTCCACTTTTTCTCCACTTATTCTCCACTTTTTCTCCACTTATTCTCCACTTATTCTCCACTTATTCTCCACTTTATCTCCACTTTTTCTCCTCTTTTTCTCCATTTTTTTCTCCTCTTTTTCTCCTCTTTTTCTCTTCTTATTCTCCACTTTTTCTCCACTTTTTCTCCACTTTTTTCTCCACTTTTTCTCCACTTTTTCTCCACTTTTTCTCCACTTATTCTCCACTTTTTCTCCACTTTTTCTCCACTTTTTCTCCACTTTTTCTCCACTTATTCTCCACTTTTTCTCCACTTTTTCTCCATTTTTTTTCTCCACTTATTCTCCACTTTTTCTCCATTTATTCTCCACTTTTTCTCCACTTATTCTCCACTTTTTCTCCATTTTTTTCTCCACTTATTCTCCACTTTTTCTCCATTTATTCTCCACTTTTTCTCCACTTATTCTCCACTTTTTCTCCACTTATTCTCCATTTATTCTCCACTTTTTCTCCACTTATTCTCCACTTTTTCTCCACTTATTCTCCACTTATTCTCCATTTATTCTCCACTTTTTCTCCACTTATTCTCCACTTTTTCTCCACTTATTCTCCACTTATTCTCCACTTTTTCTCCACTTATTCTCCACTTTTTCTCCATTTATTCTCCACTTTTTCTCCACTTATTCTCCACTTTTTCTCCATTTTTTTCTCCACTTATTCTCCACTTTTTCTCCATTTATTCTCCACTTTTTCTCCACTTATTCTCCACTTTTTCTCCACTTATTCTCCATTTATTCTCACTTATTCTCCATTTATTCTCCACTTTTTCTCCACTTTTCTCCATTTTTTTCTCCACTTTTTCTCCACTTATTCTCCACTTTTCACCACTTATTCTCCATTTATTCTCCACTTTTCTCCACTTATTCTCCACTTTTTCTCCACTTATTCTCCACTTATTCTCCATTTATTCTCCACTTTTTCTCCACTTATTCTCCACTTTTTCTCCACTTATTCTCCACTTATTCTCCACTTTTTCTCCCACTTTTTCTCCACTTCTTCTCCATTTTTTCTCCACTTATTCTCCACTTTTCTCCACTTATTCTCCACTTATCTCCACTTATCTCCACTTATTCTCCATTTATTCTCCACTTTTTCTCCACTTATTCTCCAACTTTTTCTCCACTTATTCTCCACTTTTTCTCCACTTTTTCTCCATTTTTTCTCCACTTTTTCTCCACTTTTTCTCCACTTATTCTCCACTTATTCTCCATTTATTCTCCACCTTTTCTCCACTTATTCTCCACTTTTTCTCCACTATTTCTCCACTTTTTCTCCACTTTTTCTCCATTTTTTTCTCCACTTTTTCTCCACTTTTTCTCACTTTTTCTCCACTTATTCTCCACTTATTCTCCACTTTTTCTCCACTTATTCTCCACTTATTCTCCACTTTATCTCCACTTTTTCTCCTCTTTTTCTCCACTTTTTCTCCACTTTTTCTCCACTTTTTCTCCACTTTTTCTCCATTTTGTTCTCCACTTATTCTCCACTTATTCTCCACTTTTTCTCCATTTATTCTCCACTTTTTCTCCACTTTTTCTCCACTTTTTCTCCACTTTTTCTCCACTTATTCTCCACTTTTTCTCCACTTATTCTCCATTTATTCTCCACTTTTTCTCCACTTATTCTCCACTTTTTCACCACTTATTCTCCATATATTCTCCACTTTTCTCCACTTATTCTCCACTTATTCTCCATTTTTCTCCACTTATTCTCCACTTATTCTCCATTTTTTCTCCACTTATTCTCCACTTTTTCACCACTTATTCTCCATTTATTCTCCACTTTTTCTCCACTTATTCTCCACTTATTCTCCACTTATTCTCCACTTATTCTCCAATTATTCTCCACTTTATCTCCACTTTTTCTCCTCTTTTCTCCATTTTTTTCTCCTCTTTTTCTCCTCTTTTTCTCCTCTTATTCTCCACTTTTTCTCCACTTTTTCTCCACTTTTTTTCCACTTTTTCTCTACTTTTTCTCCACTTTTTCTCCACTTATTCTCCACTTTTCTCCACTTTTCTCCACTTATTCTCCACTTTTTCTCCACTTATTCCTTACTTTTTCTCCACTTTTCTCCATTTTTCTCCACTTATTCTCCACTTTTTCTCCATTATTCTCCACTTTATTCTCCACTTATTCTCCACTTTTTCTCCACTTATTCTCCATTTATTCTCCACTTTTTCTCCACTTATTCTCCACTTTTTCTCCACTTATTCTCCACTTATTCTCCATTTATTCTCCACTTTTTCTCCACTTATTCTCCACTTTTTCTCCACTTATTCTCCATTTATTCTCCACTTTTTCTCCACTTATTCTCCCTTTATTCTCCACTTTTTCTCACTTATTCTCCACTTTTTCTCCACTTATTCTCCACTTATTCTCCATTTATTCTCCACTTTTTCTCCACTTTTCTCCATTTTTTTCTCCACTTTTTCTCCACTTTTTCTCCATTTTTTCTCCACTTTTCTCCACTTTTTCTCCACTTTTCTCCATTTTATTCTCCACTTATTCTCCACTTTTTCTCCATTTATTCTCCACTTTTTCTCCACTTATTCTCCACTTTTTCACCACTTATTCTCCATTTATTCTCCACTTTTTCTCCACTTATTCTCCACTTTTTCTCCACTTTTTCTCCACTTATTCTCCACTTATTCTCCATTTATTCTCCACTTTTTCTCCACTTATTCTCCACTTTTCTCCATTTATTCTCCACTTTTTCTGCACTTATTCTCCACTTTTTCTCCACTTATTCTCCATTTATTCTCCACTTTTTCTCCACTTATTCTCCACTTTTTCTCCACTTATTCTACACTTATTCTCCATTTATTCTCCACTTTTTCTCCACTTATTCTCCACTTTTTCTCCACTTATTCTCCACTTTTTTCTCCACTTATTCTCCATTTATTCTCCACTTTTTCTCCACTTATTCTCCACTTTTTCTCCACTTATTCTACACTTATTCTCCATTTATTCTCCACTTTTTCTCCACTTTTTCTCCACTTATTCTCCACTTTTTCTCCACTTATTCTCCACTTATTCTCCACTTTTTCTCCACTTTTTCTCCACTTATTCTACACTTATTCTCCATTTATTCTCCACTTTTTCTCCACTTATTCTCCACTTTTTTCTCCACTTATTCTCCACTTTTTCTCCACTTATTCTCCACTTTTTCTCCACTTTTTCTCCATTTTTTCTCCACTTTTTCTCCACTTTTTCTCCACTTTTCTCCACTTTTTCTCCACTTTTTCTCCATTTTTTTCTCCACTTATTCTCCACTTTTCTCCATTATTCTCCACTTTTTCTCCACTTATTCTCCACTTTTTCACCATTTCTCCATTTATTCTCCACTTTTTCTCCACTTATTCTCCACTTTTTCTCCACTTATTCTCCACTTATTCTCCATTTATTCTCCACTTTTTCTCCACTTATTCTCCACTTTTTCTCCACTTATTCTCCATTTATTCTCCACTTTTTCTTTACTTATTCTCCACTTTTTCTCCACTTATTCTCCACTTATTCTCCATTTATTCTCCACTTTTTCTCCACTTATTCTCCACTTTTTCTCCACTTATTCTCCACTTTTTCTCCACTTATTCTCCACTTTTTCACCACTTATTCTCCATTTATTCTCCACTTTTTCTCCACTTATTCTCCACTTTTCTCCACTTTTCTCCATTTTTTCTCCACTTATTCTCCACTTTTTCTCCACTTATTCTCCACTTATTCTCCATTTATTCTCCACTTTTTCTCCACTTATTCTCCACTTTTTCTCCACTTATTCTCCACTTATTCTCCATTTATTCTCCACTTTTTCTCCACTTATTCTCCACTTTTCTCCACTTTTTCTCCATTTTTTCTCCACTTTTTCTCCACTTTTTCTCCACTTTTTCTCCACTTATTCTCCACTTTTTCTCCACTTTTTCTCCACTTATTCTCCACTTATTCTCCACGTTTATCTCCACTTTTCTCCTCTTTTTCTCCATTTTTTTCTCCTCTTTTTCTCCTCTTTTTCTCCTCTTATTCTCCACTTTTTCTCCTCTTATTCTCCACTTTTTCTCCACTTTTTCTCCACATTTTCACCACTTTTTCTCCACTTTTTCTCCACTTTTTCTCCACTTTTTCTCCACTTATTCTCCACTTATTCTCCACTTTTTCTCCACTTATTCTCCACTTTTTCTCCACTTTTTCTCCATTTTTTCTCCACTTATTCTCCACTTTTTCTCCATTTATTCTCCACTTTTTCTCCACTTATTCTCCACTTTTCTCCATTTTTTCTCCACTTATTCTCCACTTTTTCTCCATTTATTCTCCACTTTTTCTCCACTTATTCTCCACTTTTTCTCCACTTATTCTCCATTTATTCTCCACTTTTTCTCCACTTATTCTCCACCTTTTCTCCACTTATTCTCCACTTATTCTCCATTTATTCTCCACTTTTTCTCCACTTTTTCTCCATTTTTTTCTCCACTTTTTCTCCACTTTTTCTCCATTTTTTCTCCACTTTTTCTCCACTTTTTCTCCACTTTTTCTCCATTTTATTCTCCACTTATTCTCCACTTTTTCTCCATTTATTCTCCACTTTTTCTCCACTTATTCTCCACTTTTTCACCACTTATTCTCCACTTATTCTCCATTTATTCTCCACTTTTTCTCCACTTATTCTCCACTTATTCTCCACTTTTTCTCCACTTTTTCTCCATTTTTTTCTCCACTTTTTCTCCACTTTTTCTCCACTTTTTCTCCACTATTCTCCACTTTTTCTCCACTTTTTCTCCACTTATTCTCCACTTATTCTCCACTTATTCTCCACTTTATCTCCACTTTTTCTCCTCTTTTTCTCCATTTTTTTCTCCTCTTTTTCTCCTCTTTTTCTCCTCTTATTCTCCACTTTTTCTCCACTTTTTCTCCACTTTTTTCTCCACTTTTTCTCCACATTTTCACCACTTTTTCTCCACTTTTTCTCCACTTTTTCTCCACTTTTTCTCCACTTTTTCTCCACTTATTCTCCACTTATTCTCCACTTTTTCTCCACTTATTCTCCACTTTTTGCTCCACTTTTTCTCCATTTTTTTCTCCACTTATTCTCCACTTTTTCTCCATTTATTCTCCACTTTTTCTCCACTTATTCTCCACTTTTTCTCCATTTTTTCTCCACTTATTCTCCACTTTTTCTCCTCTTATTCTCCACTTTTTCTCCACTTATTCTCCACTTTTTCTCCACTTATTCTCCACTTATTCTCCATTTATTCTCCACTTTTTCTCCACTTATTCTCCACTTTTTCTCCACTTATTCTCCACTTTTTCTCCACTTATTCTCCACTTTTTCTCCACTTTTTCTCCATTTTTTTCTCCACTTTTTCTCCTCTTTTTCTCCACTTTTTCTCCACTTTTTCTCCACTTATTCTCCACTTTTTCTCCATTTATTCTCCACTTTTTCTCCACTTATTCTCCACTTTTTCACCACTTATTCTCCATTTATTCTCCACTTTTTCTCCACTTATTCTCCACTTTTTCTCCACTTATTCTCCACTTATTCTCCATTTATTCTCCACTTTTTCTCCACTTATTCTCCACTTTTTCTCCACTTATTCTCCATTTATTCTCCACTTTTTCTTTACTTATTCTCCACTTTTTCTCCACTTATTCTCCACTTATTCTCCATTTATTCTCCACTTTTTCTCCACTTATTCTCCACTTTTTCTCCACTTATTCTCCACTTTTTCTCCACTTATTCTCCACTTTTTCACCACTTATTCTCCATTTATTCTCCACTTTTTCTCCACTTATTCTCCACTTTTTCTCCACTTTTTCTCCATTTTTTCTCCACTTATTCTCCACTTTTTCTCCACTTATTCTGCACTTATTCTCCATTTATTCTCCACTTTTTCTCTACTTATTCTCCACTTTTTCTCCACTTATTCTCCACTTATTCTCCATTTATTCTCCACTTTTTCTCCACTTATTCTCCACATTTTCTCCACTTATTCTCCACTTTTCTCCACTTATTCTCCACTTTTTCTCCACTTTTTCTCCATTTTTTTCTCCACTTTTTCTCCACTTTTTCTCCACTTTTTCTCCACTTTTTCTCCATTTTTTTCTCCACTTATTCTCCACTTTTCTCCATTTATTCTCCACTTTTTCTCCACTTATTCTCCACTTATTCTCCACTTTTTCACCACTTATTCTCCATTTATTCTCCACTTTTTCTCCACTTATTCTCCACTTTTTCTCCACTTATTCTCCATTTATTCTCCATTTATTCTCCACTTTTTCTCCACTTATTCTCCACTTTTTCTCCACTTATTCTCCATTTATTCTCCACTTTTTCTTTACTTATTCTCCACTTTTTCTCCACTTATTCTCCACTTATTCTCCATTTATTCTCCACTTTTTCTCCACTTATTCTCCACTTTTTCTCCACTTATTCTCCACTTTTTCTCCACTTATTCTCCACTTTTTCACCACTTATTCTCCATTTATTCTCCACTTTTTCTCCACTTATTCTCCACTTTTTCTCCACTTTTTCTCCATTTTTTCTCCACTTATTCTCCACTTTTTCTCCACTTATTCTCCACTTATTCTCCATTTATTCTCCACTTTTTCTCCACTTTTTCTCCACTTTTTCTCCACTTTTTCTCCACTTATTCTCCACTTATTCTCCATTTATTCTCCACTTTTTCTCCACTTATTCTCCACTTTTTCTCCACTTTTTCTCCATTTTTTTCTCCACTTTTTCTCCACTTTTTCTCCACTTTTTCTCCACTTATTCTCCACTTTTTCTCCACTTATTCTCCACTTATTCTCCACTTATTCTCCACTTATTCTCCACTTTTTCTCCACTTATTCTCCACTTATTCTCCACTTTTTCTCCACTTTTTCTCCACTTTTTCTCCACTTATTCTCCACTTTTTCTCCACTTATTCTCCACTTATTCTCCACTTTTTCTCCACTTTTTCTCCATTTTTTTCTCCACTTATTCTCCACTTTTTCTCCACTTATTCTCCACTTTTTCACCACTTATTCTCCATTTATTCTCCACTTTTTCTCCACTTTTTCTCCACTTATTCTCCACTTATTCTCCACTTTTTCTCCACTTATTCTCCACTTTTTCTCCACTTTTTCTCCATTTTTTTCTCCACTTATTCTCCACTTTTTCTCCATTTATTCTCCACTTTTTCTCCACTTATTCTCCACTTTTTCTCCATTTTTTTCTCCACTTATTCTCCACTTTTTCTCCATTTATTCTCCACTTTTCTCCACTTATTCTCCACTTTTCTCCACTTATTCTCCATTTATTCTCCACTTTTTCTCCACTTATTCTCCACCTTTTCTCCACTTATTCTCCACTTATTCTCCATTTATTCTCCACTTTTTCTCCACTTTTTCTCCATTTTTTTCTCCACTTTTTCTCCACTTATTCTCCACTTTTTCTCCACTTATTCTCCATTTATTCTCCACTTTTTCTCCACTTATTCTCCACCTTTTCTCCACTTATTCTCCACTTATTCTCCATTTATTCTCCACTTTTCTCCACTTTTTCTCCATTTTTTTTCTCCACTTTTTCTCCACTTTTCTCCACTTTTTCTCCACTTTTCTCCATTTTATTCTCCACTTATTCTCCACTTTTTCTCCATTTATTCTCCACTTTTTCTCCACTTATTCTCCACTTTTTCTCCATTTATTCTCCACTTTTTCTCCACTTATTCTCCACTTTTTCTCCACTTTTTCTCCACTTTTCTCCATTTTTTCTCCACTTTTTCTCCACTTTTTCTCCATTTATTCTCCACTTTTTCTCCACTTAGTCTCCACTTTTTCTCCATTTTTTTCTCCACTTATTCTCCACTTTTTCTCCTCTTATTCTCCACTTTTTCTCCACTTATTCTCCACTTTTTCTCCACTTATTCTCCACTTATTCTCCATTTATTCTCCACTTTTTCTCCACTTATTCTCCACTTTTTCTCCACTTATTCTCCACTTTTTCTCCACTTATCTCCACTTTTTCTCCACTTTTCTCCATTTTTTTCTCCACTTTTTCTCCTCTTTTTCTCCACTTTTTCTCCACTTTTTCTCCACTTATTCTCCACTTTTTCTCCATTTATTCTCCACTTTTTCTCCACTTATTCTCCACTTTTTCACCACTTATTCTCTATTTATTCTCCACTTTTTCTCCACTTATTCTCCACTTTTTCACCACTTATTCTCCATTTATTCTCCACTTTTTCTCCACTTATTCTCCACTTTTTCTCCACTTAGTCTCCACTTATTCTCCATTTATTCTCCACTTTTTCTCCACTTATTCTCCACTTTTTCTCCACTTATTCTCCATTTATTCTCCACTTTTTCTTTACTTAGTCTCCACTTTTCTCCACTTATTCTCCACTTATTCTCCATTTATTCTCCACTTTTCTCCACTTATTCTCCACTTTTCTCCACTTATTCTCCACTTTTTCTCCACTTATTCTCCACTTTTTCACCACTTATTCTCCATTTATTCTCCACTTTTTCCTCCACTTATTCTCCACTTTTTCTCCACTTTTTCTCCATTTTTTCTCCACTTATTCTCCACTTTTTCTCCACTTATTCTGCACTTATTCTCCATTTATTCTCCACTTTTTCTCTACTTATTCTCCACTTTTTCTCCACTTATTCTCCACTTATTCTCCATTTATTCTCCACTTTTTCTCCACTTATTCTCCACTTTTTCTCCACTTATTCTCCACTTTTTCTCCACTTATTCTCCACTTTTTCTCCACTTTTTCTCCATTTTTTCTCCACTTTTTCTCCACTTTTTCTCCACTTTTTCTCCACTTTTTCTCCATTTTTTTCTCCACTTATTCTCCACTTTTTCTCCATTTATTCTCCACTTTTTCTCCACTTATTCTCCACTTATTCTCCACTTTTTCACCACTTATTCTCCATTTATTCTCCACTTTTTCTCCACTTATTCTCCACTTTTTCTCCACTTATTCTCCATTTATTCTCCATTTATTCTCCACTTTTTCTCCACTTATTCTCCACTTTTTCTCCACTTATTCTCCATTTATTCTCCACTTTTTCTTTACTTATTCTCCACTTTTTCTCCACTTATTCTCCACTTATTCTCCATTTATTCTCCACTTTTTCTCCACTTATTCTCCACTTTTTCTCCACTTATTCTCCACTTATTCTCCACTTTTTCTCCACTTATTCTCCACTTTTTCACCACTTATTCTCCATTTATTCTCCACTTTTTCTCCACTTATTCTCCACTTTTTCTCCACTTTTTCTCCATTTTTTCTCCACTTATTCTCCACTTTTTCTCCACTTATTCTCCACTTATTCTCCATTTATTCTCCACTTTTCTCCACTTATTCTCCACTTTTTCTCCACTTATTCTCCACTTATTCTCCATTTATTCTCCACTTTTTCTCCACTTATTCTCCACTTTTTCTCCACTTTTTCTCCATTTTTTTCTCCACTTTTTCTCCACTTTTTCTCCACTTTTTCTCCACTTTTTCTCCACTTATTCTCCACTTTTTCTCCACTTATTCTCCACTTATTCTCCACTTATTCTCCACTTATTCTCCACTTTTTCTCCACTTATTCTCCACTTATTCTCCACTTTTTCTCCACTTTTTCTCCACTTTTTCTCCACTTATTCTCCACTTTTTCTCCACTTATTCTCCACTTATTCTCCATTTTTTCTCCACTTTTTCTCCATTTTTTTCTCCACTTATTCTCCACTTTTTCTCCATTTATTCTCCACTTTTTCTCCACTTATTCTCCACTTTTCACCACTTATTCTCCATTTATTCTCCACTTTTTCTCCACTTATTCTCCACTTTTTCTCCACTTATTCTCCACTTATTCTCCATTTATTCTCCACTTTTTCTCCACCTATTCTCCACTTTTTCTCCACTTTTTCTCCATTTTTTTCTCCACTTTTTCTCCACTTTTTCTCCACTTATTCTCCACTTTTTCTCCACTTATTCTCCACTTATTCTCCACTTTTTCTCCACTTATTCTCCACTTTTTCTCCACTTTTTCTCCACTTTTTCTCCATTTTTTTCTCCACTTTTTCTCCACTTTTTCTCCATTTTTTTCTCCTTTTTTTCTCCACTTTTTCTCGACTTATTCTCCACTTTTTCTCCACTTTTTCTCCACTTATTCTCCACTTATTCTCCACTTATTCTCCAATTTATTCTCCACTTTATCTCCACTTTTTCTCCTCTTTTTCTCCATTTTTTCTCCTCTTTTTCTCCTCTTTTTCTCCTCTTATTCTCCACTTTTTCTCCACTTTTTTTCCACTTTTTTCTCTACTTTTTCTCCACTTTTTCTCCACTTATTCTCCACTTTTTCTCCACTTTTTCTCCACTTATTCTCCACTTTTTCTCCACTTATTCCTTACTTTTTCTCCACTTTTTCTCCATTTTTTTCTCCACTTATTCTCCACTTTTTCTCCATTTATTCTCCACTTTTTCTCCACTTATTCTCCACTTTTTCTCCACTTATTCTCCATTTATTCTCCACTTTTTCTCCACTTATTCTCCACTTTTTCTCCACTTATTCTCCACTTATTCTCCATTTATTCTCCACTTTTTCTCCACTTATTCTCCACTTTTTCTCCACTTATTCTCCATTTATTCTCCACTTTTTCTCCACTTATTCTCCATTTATTCTCCACTTTTTCTCCACTTATTCTCCACTTTTTCTCCACTTATTCTCCACTTATTCTCCATTTATTCTCCACTTTTTCTCCACTTTTTCTCCATTTTTTTCTCCACTTTTTCTCCACTTTTTCTCCATTTTTTTCTCCACTTTTTCTCCACTTTTTCTCCACTTTTTCTCCATTTTATTCTCCACTTATTCTCCACTCTTTCTCCATTTATTCTCCACTTTTTCTCCACTTATTCTCCACTTTTTCACCACTTATTCTCCATTTATTCTCCACTTTTTCTCCACTTATTCTCCACTTTTTCTCCACTTTTTCTCCACTTATTCTCCACTTATTCTCCATTTATTCTCCACTTTTTCTCCACTTATTCTCCACTTTTTCTCCATTTATTCTCCACTTTTTCTCCACTTATTCTCCACTTTTTCTCCACTTATTCTCCATTTATTCTCCACTTTTTCTCCACTTATTCTCCACTTTTTCTCCACTTATTCTACACTTATTCTCCATTTATTCTCCACTTTTCTCCACTTATTCTCCACTTTTTCTCCACTTATTCTCCACTTTTTCTCCACTTATTCTCCACTTTTTCTCCACTTTTTCTCCATTTTTTTCTCCACTTTTTCTCCACTTTTTCTCCACTTTTTCTCCACTTTTTCTCCATTTTTTCTCCACTTATTCTCCACTTTTTCTCCATTTATTCTCCACTTTTTCTCCACTTATTCTCCACTTTTTCACCACTTATTCTCCATTTATTCTCCACTTTTTCTCCACTTATTCTCCACTTTTTCTCCACTTATTCTCCACTTATTCTCCATTTATTCTCCACTTTTTCTCCACTTATTCTCCACTTTTTCTCCACTTATTCTCCATTATTCTCCACTTTTTCTTTACTTATTCTCCACTTTTTCTCCACTTATTCTCCACTTATTCTCCATTTATTCTCCACTTTTTCTCCACTTATTCTCCACTTTTTCTCCACTTATTCTCCACTTTTTCTCCACTTATTCTCCACTTTTTCACCACTTATTCTCCATTTATTCTCCACTTTTCTCCACTTATTCTCCACTTTTTCTCCACTTTTTCTCCATTTTTTCTCCACTTATTCTCCACTTTTTCTCCACTTATTCTCCACTTATTCTCCATTTATTCTCCACTTTTTCTCCACTTATTCTCCACTTTTTCTCCACTTAGTCTCCACTTATTCTCCATTTATTCTCCACTTTTTCTCCACTTATTCTCCACTTTTTCTTCCACTTTTTCTCCACTTTTTCTCCACTTATTCTCCACTTTTCCACTTATTCTCCACTTTTTCTCCATTTATTCTCCACTTTTCTCCACTTATTCTCCACTTTTTCTCCATTTTTTCTCCACTTATTCTCCACTTTTCTCCATTTATTCTCCACTTTTCTCCACTTATTCTCCACTTTTCTCCACTTATTCTCCATTTATTCTCCACTTTTTCTCCACTTATTCTCCACTTTTTCTCCACTTATTCTCCACTTATTCTCCATTTATTCTCCACTTTTCTCCACTATTCTCCACTTTTTCTCCACTTATTCTCCACTTTTTCTCCACTTATTCTCCACTTTTTCTCCACTTTTCTCCATTTTTTCTCCACTTTTTCTCCACTTTTTCTCCACTTATTCTCCACTTTTTCTCCACTTATTCTCCACTTATTCTCCATTTATTCTCCACTTTTTCTCCACTTATTCTCCACTTATTCTCCATTTTTTCTCCACTTTTCTCCACTTTTTCTCCACTTTTCTCCACTTTTTCTCCACTTATTCTCCACTTATTCTCCACTTATTCTCCACTTTATCTCCACTTTTCTCCACTTATTCTCCACTTATTCTCCACTTTTTCTCCATTTTTTCTCCACTTTGTCTCCACTTTTTCTCCACTTTTTCTCCACTTATTCTCCACTTTTTCTCCACTTTTTCTCCATTTTTTTCTCCACTTTTTCTCCACTTATTCTCCACTTATTCTCCACTTTTTCTCCACTTTTTCTCCACTTTTTCTCCACTTTTTCTCCACTTTTTCTCCATTTTTTTCTCCACTTTTTCTCCACTTATTCTCCACTTATTCTCCACTTTTTCTCCACTTTTTCTCCACTTTTTCTCCATTTTTTCTCCATTTTTTTCTCCACTTTTCTCCACTTATTCTCCACTTATTCTCCACTTTATCTCCACTTTTTCTCATCTTTTTCTCCATTTTTCTCCTATTTTCTCCTCTTTTCTCCTCTTATTCTCCACTTTTTCTCCACTTTTTCTCCATTTTTTCTCCACTTTTTCTCCACTTATTCTCCACTTTTTCACCACTTATTCTCCATTTATTCTCCACTTTTTCTCCACTTATTCTCCACTTTTTCTCCACTTATTCTCCACTTATTCTCCATTTATTCTCCACTTTTCTCCACTTATTCTCCACTTTTTCTCCACTTATTCTCCACTTTTTCTCCACTTATTCTCCACTTTTTCTCCACTTTTTCTCCACTTCTTCTCCATTTTTTTCTCCACTTATTCTCCACTTTTTCTCCACTTATTCTCCACTTATTCTCCACTTATTCTCCACTTTTTCTCCACTTTTTCTCCACTTATTCTCCACTTATTCTCCACTTATTCTCCACTTTATCTCCACTTTTCTCCACTTATTCTCCACTTATTCTCCACTTTTCTCCATTTTTTCTCCACTTTTTCTCCACTTTTCTCCACTTTTTCTCCACTTATTCTCCACTTTTTCTCCACTTTTTCTCCATTTTTTTCTCCACTTTTCTCCACTTATTCTCCACTTATTCTCCACTTTTCTCCACTTTTTCTCCACTTTTTCTCCACTTTTTCTCCACTTTTTCTCCATTTTTTTCTCCACTTTTTCTCCACTTATTCTCCACTTATTCTCCACTTTTTCTCCACTTTTTCTCCACTTTTTCTCCATTTTTCTCCATTTTTTCTCCACTTTTTCTCCACTTATTCTCCACTTATTCTCCACTTTATCTCCACTTTTTCTCACTTTTCTCCATTTTTCTCCTATTTTTCTCCTCTTTTTCTCCTCTTATTCTCCACTTTTTCTCCACTTTTCTCCATTTTTTTCTCCACTTTTTCTCCACTTATTCTCCACTTTTTCACCACTTATTCTCCATTTTATTCTCCACTTTTTCTCCACTTATTCTCCACTTTTTCTCCACTTATTTCCCACTTATTCTCCATTTATTCTCCACTTTTTCTCCACTTATTCTCCACTTTTTCTCCACTTATTCTCCACTTTTTCTCCACTTATTCTCCACTTTTTCTCCACTTTTTCTCCACTTCTTCTCCATTTTTTTCTCCACTTAGTCTCCACTTTTTCTCCACTTATTCTCCACTTATTCTCCACTTATTCTCCACTTATTCTCCATTTATTCTCCACTTTTTCTCCACTTATTCTCCACTTTTCTCCACTTATTCTCACTTTTCTCCACTTTTCTCCATTTTTTTCTCCACTTTTTCTCCACTTTTTCTCACTTATTCTCCACTTATTCTCCATTTATTCTCCACCTTTTCTCCACTTATTCTCCACTTTTCTCCACTTATTCTCCACTTTTTCTCCACTTTTTCTCCATTTTTTCTCCACTTTTCTCCACTTTTCTCCACTTTTTCTCCACTTATTCTCCACTTATTCTCCACTTATCTCCACTTTTTCTCCTCTTTTTCTCCACTTTTTCTCCACTTTTTCTCCACTTTTTCTCCACTTTTTCTCCATTTTGTTCTCCACTTATTCTCCACTTTTTCTCCATTATTCTCCACTTTTCTCCACTTTTTCTCCACTTTTTCTCCACTTTTCTCCACTTATTCTCCACTTTTTCTCCACTTATTCTCCATTTATTCTCCACTTATTCTCCACTTATTCTCCACTTATTCTCCACTTTTTCTCCACTTATTCTCCACTTTTTCTCCACTTTTTCTCCACTTTTCTCCATTTTTTCTCCACTTTTTCTCCATTTTTTCTCCACTTTTTCTCCATTTTTTCTCCACTTATTCTCCACTTTTTCTCCACTTATTCTCCACTTTTTCTCCACTTATTCTCCACTTATTCTCCATTTATTCTCCACTTTTCTCCACTTATTCTCCACTTTTTCTCCACTTATTCTCCACTTTTTCTCCACTTTTTCTCCATTTTTTCTCCACTTTTTCTCCACTTTTTCTCCACTTATTCTCCACTTATTCTCCATTTATTCTCCACCTTTTCTCCACTTATTCTCCACTTTTTCTCCACTTATTCTCCACTTTTCTCCACTTTTTCTCCATTTTTTTCTCCACTTTTTTCTCCACTTTTTCTCCACTTTTTCTCCACTTATTCTCCACTTATTCTCCACTTTATCTCCACTTTTTCTCCTCTTTTTCTCCACTTTTTCTCCACTTTTTCTCCACTTTTCTCCACTTTTCTCCATTTTGTTCTCCACTTATTCTCCACTTTTCTCCATTTATTCTCCACTTTTCTCCACTTTTTCTCCACTTTTTCTCCACTTTTTCTCCACTTATTCTCCACTTTTTCTCCACTTATTCTCCATTTATTCTCCACTTATTCTCCACTTATTCTCCACTTTTTCTCCACTTTTTCTCCACTTTTTCTCCACTTTTCTCCATTTTGTTCTCCACTTATTCTCCACTTTTTCTCCATTTATTCTCCACTTTTTCTCCACTTTTTCTCCACTTTTTCTCCACTTTTCTCCACTTATTCTCCACTTTTTCTCCACTTATTCTCCATTATTCTCCACTTATTCTCCACTTATTCTCCACTTATTCTCCACTTTTTCTCCACTTATTCTCCACTTTTTCCCACTTTTCTCCACTTTTTCTCCATTTTTTCTCCACTTTTTCTCCATTTTTTCTCCACTTTTTCTCCATTTTTCTCCACTTATTCTCCACTTTTCTCCACTTATTCTCCACTTTTTCTCCACTTAATTCTCCACTTATTCTCCACTTATTCTCCACTTATTCTCCACTTATTCTCCACTTTTCTCCACTTATTCTCCACTTATCTCCATTTTTTCTCCACTTATTCTCCACTTTTTCACCACTTATTCTCACTTTTTCACCACTTATTCTCCATTTATTCTCCACTTTTCTCCACTTATTCTCCACTTATTCTCCACTTATTCTCCACTTATTCTCCAATATTCTCCACTTTATCTCCACTTTTCTCCTCTTTTCTCCATTTTTCTCCTCTTTTTCTCCTCTTTTTCTCCTCTTATTCTCCACTTTTCTCCACTTTTTTCCACTTTTTCTCTACTTTTTCTCCACTTTTTCTCCACTTATTCTCCACTTATTCTCCACTTTTCTCCACTTTTTCTCCACTTATTCTCCACTTTTTCTCCACTTATTCCTTACTTTTCTCCACTTTTTCTCCATTTTTTCTCCACTTATTCTCCACTTTTTCTCATTTATTCTCCACTTTTCTCCACTTATTCTCCACTTTTCTCCACTTATTCTCCATTTATTCTCCACTTTTTCTCCACTTATTCTCCACTTATTCTCCATTTATTCTCCACTTTTTCTCCACTTATTCTCCACTTTTTCTCCACTTATTCTCCATTTATTCTCCACTTTTTCTCCACTTATTCTCCCTTTATTCTCCACTTTTTCTCCACTTATTCTCACTTTTTCTCCACTTATTCTCCACTTATTCTCCATTATTCTCCACTTTTTCTCCACTTTTTCTCCACTTTTTCTCCATTTTTTTCTCCACTTTTTCTCCACTTTTTCTCCACTTTTTCTCCATTTATTCTTCACTTATTCTCCACTTTTCTCCACTTATTCTCCACTTATTCTCCACTTTATCTCCACTTTTTCTCCTCTTTTCTCCATTTTTTCTCCTCTTTTTCTCCTCTTTTTCTCCTCTATTCTCCACTTTTTCTCCACTTTTCTCCACTTTTTCTCCACTTTTTCTCCACATTTTCACCACTTTTTCTCCACTTTTTCTCCACTTTTTCTCCACTTTTTCTCCACTTTTTCTCCACTTATTCTCCACTTATTCTCACTTATTCTCCACTTTTTCTCCATTTATTCTCCACTTTTTCTCCATTTATTCTCCACTTTTTCTCCACTTATTCTCCACTTTTTCTCCACTTATTCTCCACTTTTTCTCCACTTATTCTCCACTTTTTCACCACTTATTCTCCATTTATTCTCCACTTTTTCTCCACTTATTCTCCACTTTTTCTCCACTTTTCTCCATTTTTCTCCACTTATTCTCCACTTTTTCTCCACATATTCTCCACTTAATCTCCATTTATTCTCCACTTTTCTCCACTTATTCTCCACTTTTTCTCCACTTATTCTCCACTTATTCTCCATTTATTCTCCACTTTTTCTCCACTTATTCTCCACTTTTTCTCCACTTTTTCTCCACTTATTCTCCACTTTTTCTCCACTTATTCTCCACTTTTTCTCCATTTATTCTCCACTTTTTCTCCACTTATTCTCCACTTTTTCTCCATTTTTTTCTCCACTTATTCTCCACTTTTTCTCCATTTATTCTCCACTTTTTCTCCACTTATTCTCCACTTTTTCTCCACTTATTCTCCATTTATTCTCCACTTTTTCTCCACTTATTCTCCACTTTTTCTCCACTTATTCTCCACTTATTCTCCATTTATTCTCCACTTTTTCTCCACTTATTCTCCACTTTTTCTCCACTTATTCTCCACTTATTCTCCATTTATTCTCCACTTTTTCTCCACTTATTCTCCACTTATTCTCCATTTATTCTCCACTTTTTCTCCACTTATTCTCCACATTTTCTCCACTTATTCTCCACTTATTCTCCATTTATTCTCCACTTTTTCTCCACTTATTCTCCACTTATTCTCCATTTTTTCTCCACTTATTCTCCACTTTTTCTCCAATTATTCTCCACTTTTTCTCCACTTATTCTCCACTTTTTCTCCACTTATTCTCCATTTATTCTCCACTTTTCTCCACTTATTCTCCACTTTTTCTCCACTTATTCTCCACTTATTCTCCATTTATTCTCCACTTTTTCTCCACTTATTCTCCACTTTTCTCCACTTATTCTCCACTTATTCTCCATTTATTCTCCACTTTTTCTCCACTTATTCTCCACTTATTCTCCATTTATTTCTCCACTTTTTCTCCACTTTTTCTCCACTTTTTCTCCACTTTTTCTCCACTTATTCTCCACTTATTCTCCACTTATTCTCCACTTTATCTCCACTTTTTCTCCACTTATTCTCCACTTATTCTCCACTTTTTCTCCACTTTCTTTTCTCCACTTTTTCTCCACTTTTTCTCCACTTTTTCTCCACTTATTCTCCACTTTTTCTCCACTTTTTCTCCATTTTTTTCTCCACTTTTTTCTCCACTTATTCTCCACTTATTCTCCACTTTTTCTCCACTTTTTCTCCACTTTTTCTCCACTTTTTCTCCACTTTTTCTCCATTTTTTTCTCCACTTTTTCTCCACTTATTCTCCACTTATTCTCCACTTTTTCTCCACTTTTTCTCCACTTTTTCTCCATTTTTTCTCCATTTTTTTCTCCACTTTTTCTCCACTTATTCTCCACTTATTCTCCACTTTATCTCCACTTTTTCTCATCTTTTTCTCCATTTTTTCTCCTATTTTTCTCCTCTTTTTCTCCTCTTATTCTCCACTTTTTCTCCACTTTTTCTCCATTTTTTTCTCCACTTTTCTCCACTTATTCTCCACTTTTTCACCACTTATTCTCCATTTATTCTCCACTTTTTCTCCACTTATTCTCCACTTTTTCTCCACTTATTCTCCACTTATTCTCCATTTATTCTCCACTTTTCTCCACTTATTCTCCACTTTTTCTCCACTTATTCTCCACTTTTTCTCCACTTATCTCCACTTTTTCTCCACTTTTTCTCCACTTCTTCTCCATTTTTTTCTCCACTTATTCTCCACTTTTTCTCCACTTATTCTCCACTTATTCTCCACTTATTCTCCACTTATTCTCCATTTATTCTCCACTTTTTCTCCACTTATTCTCCACTTTTTCTCCACTTATTCTCCACTTTTTCTCCACTTTTTCTCCATTTTTTCTCCACTTTTCTCCACTTTTTCTCCACTTATTCTCCACTTATTCTCCATTTATTCTCCACCTTTTCTCCACTTATTCTCCACTTTTTCTCCACTTATTCTCCACTTTTTCTCCACTTTTTCTCCATTTTTTCTCCACTTTTTCTCCACTTTTTCTCCACTTTTTCTCCACTTATTCTCCACTTATTCTCCACTTTATCTCCACTTTTTCTCCTCTTTTTCTCCACTTTTTCTCCACTTTTTCTCCACTTTTTCTCCACTTTTTCTCCATTTTGTTCTCCACTTATTCTCCACTTTTTCTCCATTTATTCTCCACTTTTCTCCACTTTTTCTCCACTTTTTCTCCACTTTTTCTCCACTTATTCTCCACTTTTTCTCCACTTATTCTCCATTTATTCTCCACTTATTCTCCACTTATTCTCCACTTATTCTCCACTTTTTCTCCACTTATTCTCCACTTTTCTCCACTTTTTCTCCACTTTTTCTCCCATTTTTCTCCACTTTTTCTCCATTTTTCTCCACTTTTTCTCCATTTTTCTCCACTTATTCTCCACTTTTTCTCCACTTATTCTCCACTTTTTCTCCACTTATTCTCCACTTATTCTCCACTTATTCTCCACTTATTCTCCACTTATTCTCCACTTTTTCTCCACTTATTCTCCACTTATTCTCCATTTTTTCTCCACTTATTCTCCACTTTTTCACCACTTATTCTCCACTTTTTCACCACTTATTCTCCATTATTCTCCACTTTTTCTCCACTTATTCTCCACTTATTCTCCACTTATTCTCCACTTATTCTCCAATTATTCTCCACTTTATCTCCACTTTTTCTCCTCTTTTTCTCCATTTTTTCTCCTCTTTTTCTCCTCTTTTTCTCCTCTTATTCTCCACTTTTCTCCACTTTTTTCCACTTTTTCTCTACTTTTTCTCCACTTTTTCTCCACTTATTCTCCACTTATTCTCCACTTTTTCTCCACTTTTTCTCCACTTATTCTCCACTTTTTCTCCACTTATTCCTTACTTTTTCTCCACTTTTTCTCCATTTTTTTCTCCACTTATTCTCCACTTTTTCTCCATTTATCTCCACTTTTTCTCCACTTATTCTCCACTTTTTCTCCACTTATTCTCCATTTATTCTCCACTTTTCTCCACTTATTCTCCACTTATTCTCCATTTATTCTCCACTTTTTCTCCACTTATTCTCCACTTTTTCTCCACTTATTCTCCATTTATTCTCCACTTTTCTCCACTTATTCTCCCTTTATTCTCCACTTTTTCTCCACTTATTCTCCACTTTTCTCCACTTATTCTCCACTTATTCTCCATTTATTCTCCACTTTTTCTCCACTTTTTCTCCACTTTTTCTCCATTTTTTTCTCCACTTTTTCTCCACTTTTCTCCACTTTTTCTCCATTTTATTCTTCACTTATTCTCCACTTTTTCTCCACTTATTCTCCACTTATTCTCCACTTTATCTCCACTTTTTCTCCTCTTTTTCTCCATTTTTTTTCTCCTCTTTTCTCCTCTTTTCTCCTCTTATTCTCCACTTTTTCTCCACTTTTTCTCCACTTTTTTCTCCACTTTTTCTCCACATTTTCACCACTTTTCTCCACTTTTTCTCCACTTTTTCTCCACTTTTTCTCCACTTTTCTCCACTTATTCTCCACTTATTCTCCACTTTTTCTCCACTTATTCTCCACTTTTTCTCCACTTTTTCTCCATTTTTTCTCCACTTATTCTCCACTTTTTCTCCATTTATTCTCCACTTTTTCTCCACCTTATTCTCCACTTTTTCTCCATTTTTTCTCCACTTATTCTCCACTTTTTCTCCATTTATTCTCCACTTTTTCTCCACTTATTCTCCACTTTTTCTCCACTTATTCTCCATTTATTCTCCACTTTTTCTCCACTTATTCTCCACCTTTTCTCCACTTATCTCCACTTATTCTCCATTTATTCTCCACTTTTTCTCCACTTTTTCTCCATTTTTTTTCTCCACTTTTTCTCCACTTTTTCTCCATTTTTTCTCCACTTTTTCTCCACTTTTCTCCACTTTTTCTCCATTTTATTCTCCACTTTTCTCCACTTTTTCTCCATTTATTCTCCACTTTTTCTCCACTTATTCTCCACTTTTTCACCACTTATTCTCCACTTATTCTCCATTTATTCTCCACTTTTTCTCCACTTATTCTCCACTTTTTCTCCACTTTTTCTCCATTTTTTTCTCCACTTTTTCTCCACTTTTTCTCCACTTTTTCTCCACTTATTCTCCACTTTTTCTCCACTTTTTCTCCACTTATTCTCCACTTATTCTCCACTTATTCTCCACTTTATCTCCACTTTTTCTCCTCTTTTTCTCCATTTTTTCTCCTCTTTTTCTCCTCTTTTTCTCCTCTTATTCTCCACTTTTTCTCCACTTTTTCTCCACTTTTTTCTCCACTTTTTCTCCACATTTTCACCACTTTTTCTCCACTTTTTCTCCACATTTTCTCCACTTTTTCTCCACTTATTCTCCACTTATTCTCCACTTTTTCTCCACTTATTCTCCACTTTTTCTCCACTTTTTCTCCATTTTTTCTCCACTTATTCTCCACTTTTTCTCCATTTATTCTCCACTTTTTCTCCACTTATTCTCCACTTTTTCTTCATTTTTTTCTCCACTTATTCTCCACTTTTTCTCCATTTATTCTCCACTTTTCTCCACTTATTCTCCACTTTTTCTCCACTTATTCTCCATTTATTCTCCACTTTTTCTCCACTTATTCTCCACCTTTTCTCCACTTATTCTCCACTTATTCTCCATTTATTCTCCACTTTTTCTCCACTTTTTCTCCATTTTTTTTCTCCACTTTTTCTCCACTTTTTCTCCATTTTTTCTCCACTTTTTCTCCACTTTTTCTCCATTTATTCTCCACTTATTCTCCACTTTTCTCCATTTATTCTCCACTTTTTCTCCACTTATTCTCCACTTTTTCACCACTTATTCTCCATTTCTTCTCCACTTTTTCTCCACTTATTCTCCACTTTTTCTCCACTTATTCTCCACTTATTCTCCATTTATTCTCCACTTTTTCTCCACTTATTCTCCACTTTTTCTCCATTTATTCTCTACTTTTCTCCACTTATTCTCCACTTTTTCTCCACTTATTCTCCATTTATTCTCCACTTTTTCTCCACTTATTCTCCACTTTTTCTCCACTTATTCTCCACTTATTCTCCATTTATTCTCCACTTTTTCTCCACTTATTCTCCATTTTTTCTCCACTTATTCTCCACTTTTTCTCCACTTATTCTCCACTTTTTCTCCACTTTTTCTCCATTTTTTTCTCCACTTTTTCTCCTCTTTTTCTCCACTTTTTCTCCACTTTTTCTCCACTTTTTCTCCATTTTTTTCTCCACTTATTCTCCACTTTTTCTCCATTTATTCTCCACTTTTTCTCCACTTATTCTCCACTTTTTCACCACTTATTCTCCATTTATTCTCCACTTTTCTCCACTTATTCTCCACTTTTTCTCCACTTATTCTCCACTTATTCTCCATTTATTCTCCACTTTTTCTCCACTTATTCTCCACTTTTTCTCCACTTATTCTCCATTTATTCTCCACTTTTTCTTTACTTATTCTCCACTTTTTCTCCACTTATTCTCCACTTATTCTCCATTTATTCTCCACTTTTTTCTCCACTTATTCTCCACTTTTTCTCCACTTATTCTCCACTTTTTCTCCACTTATTCTCCACTTTTTCACCACTTATTCTCCATTTATTCTCCACTTTTCTCCACTTATTCTCCACTTTTCTCCACTTTTTCTCCATTTTTCTCCACTTATTCTCCACTTTTTCTCCACTTATTCTCCACTTATTCTCCATTTATTCTCCACTTTTTCTCTACTTATTCTCCACTTTTTCTCCACTTATTCTCCACTTATTCTCCATTTATTCTCCACTTTTTCTCCACTTATTCTCCACTTTTTCTCCACTTATTCTCCACTTTTTCTCCACTAATTCTCCACTTTTTCTCCACTTTTTCTCCATTTTTTTCTCCACTTTTTCTCCACTTTTTCTCCACTTTTTCTCCACTTTTTTCTCCATTTTTTTCTCCACTTATTCTCCACTTTTTCTCCATTTATTCTCCACTTTTTCTCCACTTATTCTCCACTTATTCTCCACTTTTCACCACTTATTCTCCATTTATTCTCCACTTTTCTCCACTTATTCTCCACTTTTTCTCCACTTATTCTCCATTATTCTCCATTTATTCTCCACTTTTTCTCCACTTATTCTCCACTTTTTCTCCACTTATTCTCCATTATTCTCCACTTTTCTTTACTTATTCTCCACTTTTTCTCCACTTATTCTCCACTTATTCTCCATTTATTCCCCACTTTTTCTCCACTTATTCTCCACTTTTTCTCCACTTATTCTCCACTTTTTCTCCACTTATTCTCCACTTTTTCACCACTTATTCTCCATTTATTCTCCACTTTTTCTCCACTTATTCTCCACTTTTTCTCCACTTTTTCTCCATTTTTTCTCCACTTATTCTCCACTTTTTCTCCACTTATTCTCCACTTATTCTCCATTTATTCTCCACTTTTTCTCCACTTATTCTCCACTTTTTCTCCACTTATTCTCCACTTATTCTCCATTTATTCTCCACTTTTTCTCCACTTATTCTCCACTTTTTCTCCACCTTATTCTCCACTTATTCTCCATTTATTCTCCACTTTTTCTCCACTTATTCTCCACTTTTTCTCCACTTTTTCTCCATTTTTTTCTCCACTTTTTCTCCACTTTTTCTCCACTTTTTCTCCACTTATTCTCCACTTTTTCTCCACTTATTCTCCACTTATTCTCCACTTATTCTCCACTTATTCTCCACTTTTTCTCCACTTATTCTCCACTTATTCTCCACTTTTTCTCCACTTTTTCTCCACTTTTTCTCCACTTATTCTCCACTTTTTCTCCACTTATTCTCCACTTATTCTCCACTTTTTCTCCACTTTTTCTCCATTTTTTTCTCCACTTATTCTCCACTTTTTCTCAATTTATTCTCCACTTTTTCTCCACTTATTCTCCACTTTTTCACCACTTATTCTCCATTTATTCTCCACTTTTTCTCCACTTATTCTCCACTTTTTCTCCACTTATTCTCCACTTATTCTCCATTTATTCTCCACTTTTTCTCCACCTATTCTCCACTTTTTCTCCACTTTTTCTCCATTTTTTTCTCCACTTTTTCTCCACTTTTTCTCCACTTATTCTCCACTTTTTCTCCACTTATTCTCCACTTATTCTACACTTTTTCTCCACTTATTCTCCACTTATTCTCCACTTTTTCTCCACTTTTTCTCCACTTTTTCTCCATTTTTTTCTCCACTTTTTCTCCACTTTTTCTCCATTTTTTTCTCCTTTTTTTCTCCACTTTTTCTCGACTTATTCTCCACTTTTTCTCCACTTTTTCTCCACTTATTCTCCACTTATTCTCCACTTATTCTCCAATTATTCTCCACTTTATCTCCACTTTTTCTCCTCTTTTTCTCCATTTTTTCTCCTCTTTTTCTCCTCTTTTTCTCCTCTTATTCTCCACTTTTTCTCCACTTTTTTTCCACTTTTTTCTCTACTTTTTCTCCACTTTTTCTCCACTTATTCTCCACTTTTTCTCCACTTATTCTCCACTTTTTTCTCCACTTATTCCTTACTTTTTCTCCACTTTTTCTCCATTTTTTCTCCACTTATTCTCCACTTTTTCTCCATTTATTCTCCACTTTTCTCCACTTATTCTCCACTTTTTCTCCACTTATTCTCCATTTATTCTCCACTTTTTCTCCACTTATTCTCCACTTTTTCTCCACTTATTCTCCACTTATTCTCCAATTTTTCTCCACTTTTTCTCCACTTATTCTCCACTTTTTCTCCACTTATTCTCCATTTATTCTCCACTTTTTCTCCACTTATTCTCCATTTATTCTCCACTTTTTCTCCACTTATTCTCCACTTTTTCTCCACTTATTCTCCACTTATTCTCCATTTATTCTCCACTTTTTCTCCACTTTTTCTCCATTTTTTTCTCCACTTTTTCTCCACTTTTTCTCCATTTTTTTCTCCACTTTTTCTCCACTTTTTCTCCACTTTTTCTCTCCATTTTATTCTCCACTTATTCTCCACTCTTTCTCCATTTATTCTCCACTTTTTCTCCACTTATTCTCCACTTTTTCACCACTTATTCTCCATTTATTCTCCACTTTTTCTCCACTTATTCTCCACTTTTTCTCCACTTTTTCTCCACTTATTCTCCACTTATTCTCCATTTATTCTCCACTTTTTCTCCACTTATTCTCCACTTTTTCTCCATTTATTCTCCACTTTTTCTCCACTTATTCTCCACTTTTTCTCCACTTATTCTACACTTATTCTCCATTTATTCTCCATTTATTCTCCACTTTTTCTCCACTTATTCTCCACTTTTTCTCCACTTATTCTCCACTTTTTCTCCACTTATTCTCCACTTTTTCTCCACTTTTTCTCCATTTTTTCTCCACTTTTTCTCCACTTTTTCTCCACTTTTTCTCCACTTTTTCTCCATTTTTTTCTCCACTTATTCTCCACTTTTTCTCCATTTCTTCTCCACTTTTTCTCCACTTATTCTCCACTTTTCACCACTTATTCTCCATTTATTCTCCACTTTTTCTCCACTTATTCTCCACTTTTTCTCCACTTATTCTCCACTTATTCTCCATTTATTCTCCACTTTTTCTCCACTTATTCTCCACTTTTTCTCCACTTATTCTCCATTTATTCTCCACTTTTTCTTTACTTATTCTCCACTTTTTCTCCACTTATTCTCCACTTATTCTCCATTTATTCTCCACTTTTTCTCCACTTATTCTCCACTTTTCTCCACTTATTCTCCACTTTTTCTCCACTTATTCTCCACTTTTTCACCACTTATTCTCCAATTATTCTCCACTTTTTCTCCACTTATTCTCCACTTTTTCTCCACTTTTCTCCATTTTTTCTCCACTTATTCTCCACTTTTTCTCCACTTATTCTCCACTTATTCTCCATTTATTCTCCACTTTTTCTCCACTTATTCTCCACTTTTTCTCCACTTATTCTCCACTTATTCTCCATTTATTCTCCACTTTTTCTCCACTTATTCTCCACTTTTTCTCCACTTTTTCTCCACTTTTTCTCCACTTATTCTCCACTTTTTCTCCACTTTTTCTCCACTTATTCTCCACTTATTCTCCACTTATTCTCCACTTTATCTCCACTTTTTCTCCTCTTTTTCTCCATTTTTTTCTCCTCTTTTTCTCCTCTTTTTCTCCTCTTATTCTCCACTTTTTCTCCACTTTTTCTCCACTTTTTTCTCCACTTTTTCTCCACATTTTCACCACTTTTTCTCCACTTTTTCTCCACTTTTCTCCACTTTTTCTCCACTTTTTCTCCACTTATTCTCCACTTATTCTCCACTTATTCTCCACTTTTCTCCACTTTTTCTCCATTTTTTCTCCACTTATTCTCCACTTTTTCTCCATTTATTCTCCACTTTTTCTCCACTTATTCTCCACTTTTTCTCCATTTTTTTCTCCACTTATTCTCCACTTTTTCTCCATTTATTCTCCACTTTTTCTCCACTTATTCTCCACTTTTTCTCCACTTATTCTCCATTTATTCTCCACTTTTTCTCCACTTATTCTCCACTTTTTCTCCACTTATTCTCCACTTATTCTCCATTTATTCTCCACTTTTTCTCCACTTTTTCTCCATTTTTTTCTCCACTTTTTCTCCACTTTTTCTCCATTTTTTTCTCCACTTTTTCTCCACTTTTTCTCCACTTTTTCTCCATTTTATTCTCCACTTATTCTCCACTTTTTCTCCATTTATTCTCCACTTTTTCTCCACTTATTCTACACTTTTTCACCATTTATTCTCCATTTATTCTCCACTTTTTCTCCACTTATTCTCCACTTTTTCTCCACTTATTCTCCACTTATTCTCCATTTATTCTCCACTTTTTCTCCACTTATTCTCCACTTTTTCTCCATTTATTCTCCACTTATTCTCCACTTATTCTCCACTTTTTCTCCACTTATTCTCCATTTATTCTCCACTTTTTCTCCACTTATTCTCCACTTTTTCTCCACTTATTCTCCACTTTTTCTCCATTTATTCTCCACTTTTTCTCCACTTATTCTCCACTTTTTCACCACTTATTCTCCATTTATTCTCCACTTTTTCTCCACTTATTCTCCACTTTTTCTCCACTTATTCTCCACTTATTCTCCATTTATTCTCCACTTTTTCTCCACTTATTCTCCACTTTTTCTCCACTTTTTCTCCATTTTTTTCTCCACTTTTTCTCCACTTTTTCTCCACTTATTCTCCACTTTTTCTCCACTTATTCTCCACTTATTCTCCACTTTTCTCCACTTATTCTCCACTTATTCTCCACTTTTCTCCACTTTTTCTCCACTTTTTCTCCATTTTTTTCTCCACTTTTTCTCCACTTTTTCTCCATTTTTTTCTCCTTTTTTTCCTCCACTTTTTCTCGACTTATTCTCCACTTTTTCTCCACTTTTTCTCCACTTATTCTCCACTTATTCTCCACTTATTCTCCAATTATTCTCCACTTTATCTCCACTTTTTCTCCTCTTTTTCTCCATTTTTTCTCCTCTTTTTCTCCTCTTTTTCTCCTCTTATTCTCCACTTTTTCTCCACTTTTTTTCCACTTTTTTCTCTACTTTTTCTCCACTTTTTCTCCACTTATTCTCCACTTTTTCTCCACATTTTCTCCACTTATTCTCCACTTTTTCTCCACTTATTCCTTACTTTTTCTCCACTTTTTCTCCATTTTTTTCTCCACTATTCTCCACTTTTTCTCCATTTATTCTCCACTTTTTCTCCACTTATTCTCCACTTTTTCACCACTTATTCTCCATTTATTCTCCACTTTTTCTCCACTTATTCTCCACTTTTTCTCCACTTTTTCTCCACTTATTCTCCACTTATTCTCCATTTATTCTCCACTTTTTCTCCACTTATTCTCCACTTTTCTCCATTTATTCTCCACTTTTTCTCCACTTATTCTCCACTTTTTCTCCACTTATTCTCCATTTATTCTCCACTTTTTCTCCACTTATTCTCCACTTTTTCTCCACTTATTCTACACTTATTCTCCATTTATTCTCCACTTTTTCTCCACTATTCTCCACTTTTTCTCCACTTATTCTCCACTTTTTCTCCACTTATTCTCCACTTTTTCTCCACTTTTTCTCCATTTTTTTCTCCACTTTTTCTCCACTTTTTCTCCACTTTTTCTCCACTTTTTCTCCACTTTTTCTCCATTTTTTTCTCCACTTATTCTCCACTTTTTCTCCATTTATTCTCCACTTTTTCTCCACTTATTCTCCACTTTTTCACCACTTATTCTCCATTTATTCTCCACTTTTTCTCCACTTATTCTCCACTTTTTCTCCACTTATTCTCCACTTATTCTCCACTTATTCTCCACTTTTTCTCCACTTATTCTCCACTTTTTCTCCACTTATTCTCCATTTATTCTCCACTTTTTCTTTACTTATTCTCCACTTTTTCTCCACTTATTCTCCACTTATTCTCCATTTATTCTCCACTTTTTCTCCACTTATTCTCCACTTTTTCTCCACTATTCTCCACTTTTTCTCCACTTATTCTCCACTTTTTCACCACTTATTCTCCATTATTCTCCACTTTTTCTCCACTTATTCTCCACTTTTTCTCCACTTTTTCTCCATTTTTCTCCACTTATTCTCCACTTTTTCTCCACTTATTCTCCACTTATTCTCCATTTATTCTCCACTTTTTCTCCACTTATTCTCCACTTTTTCTCCACTTATTCTCCACTTATTCTCCATTTATTCTCCACTTTTTCTCCACTTATTCTCCACTTTTCTCCACTTTTTCTCCACTTTTTCTCCACTTATTCTCCACTTTTTCTCCACTTTTTCTCCACTTATTCTCCACTTATTCTCCACTTATTCTCCACTTTATCTCCACTTTTTCTCCTCTTTTTCTCCATTTTTTTCTCCTCTTTTTCTCCTCTTTTTCTCCTCTTTTTCTCCTCTTATTCTCCACTTTTCTCCACTTTTTCTCCACTTTTTCTCCACTTTTTCTCCACATTTTCACCACTTTTCTCCACTTTTTCTCCACTTTTTCTCCACTTTTTCTCCACTTATTCTCCACTTATTCTCCACTTTTCTCCACTTTATTCTCCATTTTTTCTCCACTTATTCTCCACTTTTTCTCCATTTATTCTCCACTTTTTCTCCACTTATTCTCCACTTTTCTCCATTTTTTTCTCCACTTATTCTCCACTTTTTCTCCATTTATTCTCCACTTTTTCTCCACTTATTCTCCACTTTTTCTCCACTTATTCTCCATTTATTCTCCACTTTTTCTCCACTTATTCTCCACTTTTTCTCCACTTATTCTCCACTTATTCTCCATTTATTCTCCACTTTTTCTCCACTTTTTCTCCATTTTTTTCTCCACTTTTTCTCCACTTTTTCTCCATTTTTTTCTCCACTTTTTCTCCACTTTTTCTCCACTTTTTCTCCATTTTATTCTCCACTTATTCTCCACTTTTTCTCCATTTATTCTCCACTTTTTCTCCACTTATTCTCCACTTTTTCACCACTTATTCTCCATTATTCTCCACTTTTTCTCCACTTATTCTCCACTTTTTCTCCACTTATTCTCCACTTATTCTCCATTTATTCTCCACTTTTTCTCCACTTATTCTCCACTTTTTCTCCATTATTCTCCACTTTTTCTCCACTTATTCTCCACTTTTTCTCCACTTATTCTCCATTTATTCTCCACTTTTTCTCCACTTATTCTCCACTTTTTCTCCACTTATTCCTCCACTTATTCTCCATTTATTCTCCACTTTTTCTCCACTTATTCTCCACTTTTTCTCCACTTATTCTCCACTTTTTCTCCACTTATTCTCCACTTTTTCTCCACTTTTCTCCATTTTTTTCTCCACTTTTTCTCCACTTTTTCTCCACTTTTTCTCCACTTTTTCTCCACTTTTTCTCCATTTTTTTCTCCACTTATTCTCCACTTTTTCTCCATTTATTCTCCACTTTTTCTCCACTTATTCTCCACTTTTTCACCACTTATTCTCCATTTATTCTCCACTTTTTCTCCACTTATTCTCCACTTTTTCTCCACTTATTCTCCACTTATTCTCCATTTATTCTCCACTTTTTCTCCACTTATTCTCCACTTTTTCTCCACTTATTCTCCATTTATTCTCCACTTTTTCTTTACTTATTCTCCACTTTTTCTCCACTTATTCTCCACTTATTCTCCATTTATTCTCCACTTTTTCTCCCACTTATTCTCCACTTTTTTCTCCACTTATTCTCCACTTTTTCTCCACTTATTCTCCACTTTTTCACCACTTATTCTCCATTTATTCTCCACTTTTTCTCCACTTATTCTCCACTTTTTCTCCACTTTTTCTCCATTTTTTCTCCACTTATTCTCCACTTTTTCTCCACTTATTCTCCACTTATTCTCCATTTATTCTCCACTTTTTCTCTACTTATTCTCCACTTTTTCTCCACTTATTCTCCACTTATTCTCCATTTATTCTCCACTTTTCTCCACTTATTCTCCACTTTTTCTCCACTTATTCTCCACTTTTTCTCCACTTATTCTCCACTTTTTCTCCACTTTTTCTCCATTTTTTCTCCACTTTTTCTCCACTTTTTCTCCACTTTTTCTCCACTTTTTCTCCATTTTTTTCTCCACTTATTCTCCACTTTTTCTCCATTTATTCTCCACTTTTCTCCACTTATTCTCCACTTTTTCACCACTTATTCTCCATTTATTCTCCATTTATTCTCCACTTTTTCTCCACTTATTCTCCACTTTTTCTCCACTTATTCTCCACTTATTCTCCACTTTTTCTCCACTTATTCTCCACTTTTTCTCCACTTATTCTCCATTTATTCTCCACTTTTTCTTTACTTATTCTCCACTTTTTCTCCACTTATTCTCCACTTATTCTCCATTTATTCTCCACTTTTTCTCCACTTATTCTCCACTTATTCTCCATTTATTCTCCACTTTTTCTCCTCTTTTTCTCCATTTTTTTCTCCTCTTTTTCTCCTCTTTTTCTCCTCTTATTCTCCACTTTTTCTCCACTTTTTCTCACTTTTTCTCCACTTTTTCTCCACATTTTCACCACTTTTTCTCCACTTTTTCTCCACTTTTTCTCCACTTTTTCTCCACTTTTTCTCCACTTATTCTCCACTTATTCTCCACTTTTTCTCCACTTATTCTCCACTTTTTCTCCACTTTTTCTCCATTTTTTCTCCACTTATTCTCCACTTTTTCTCCATTTATTCTCCACTTTATCTCCACTTATTCTCCACTTTTTCTCCATTTTTTTCTCCACTTATTCTCCACTTTTTCTCCCTTTATTCTCCACTTTTTCTCCACTTATTCTCCACTTTTTCTCCACTTATTCTCCATTTATTCTCCACTTTTTCTCCACTTATTCTCCACTTTTTCTCCACTTGTTCTCCACTTATTCTCCATTTATTCTCCACTTTTTCTCCACTTTTTCTCCATTTTTTTCTCCACTTTTTCTCCACTTTTTCTCCATTTTTTCTCCACTTTTTCTCCACTTTTTCTCCACTTTTTCTCCATTTTATTCTCCACTTATTCTCCACTTTTTCTCCATTTATTCTCCACTTTTTCTCCACTTATTCTCCACTTTTTCACCACTTATTCTCCATTTATTCTCCACTTTTTCTACACTTATTCTCCACTTTTTCTCCACTTATTCTCCACTTATTCTCCATTTATTCTCCACTTTTTCTCCACTTATTCTCCACTTTTTCTCCATTTATTCTCCACTTTTTCTCCACTTATCTCCACTTATTCTCCACTTATTCTCCATTTATTCTCCACTTTTTCTCCACTTATTCTCCACTTTTTCTCCACTTATTCTCCACTTATTCTCCACTTATTCTCCACTTTTTCTCCACTTATTCTCCACTTTTCTCCACTTATTCTCCACTTTTTCTCCACTTATTCTCCATTTATTCTCCACTTTTCTCCACTTATTCTCCACTTTTTCTCCACTATTCTCCATTTATTCTCCACTTTTCCTTTACTTATTCTCCACTTTTTCTCCACCTATTCTCCACTTATTCTCCATTTATTCTCCACTTTTTCTCCACTTATTCTCCACTTTTTCTCCACTTAATTCTCCATTTATTCTCCACTTTTTCTCCACTTATTCTCCACTTTTTCTCCACTTGTTCTCCACTTATTCTCCATTTATTCTCCACTTTTTCTCCACTTTTTCTCCATTTTTTTCTCCACTTTTTCTCCACTTTTTCTCCATTTTTTTCTCAACTTTTTCTCCACTTTTTCTCCACTTTTTCTCCATTTTATTCTCCACTTATTCTCCACTTTTCTCCATTTATTCTCCACTTTTTCTCCACTTATTCTCCACTTTTTCACCACTTATTCTCCATTTATTCTCCACTTTTCTCCACTTATTCTCCACTTTTTCTCCACTTATTCTCCACTTATTCTCCATTTATTTCTCCACTTTTTCTCCACTCATTCTCCACTTTTTCTCCACTTATTCTCCACTTATTCTCCATTATTCTCCACTTTTTCTCCACTTATTCTCCACTTTTTCTCCACTTATTCTCCATTTATTCTCCACTTTTTCTTTACTTATTCTCCACTTTTTCTCCACTTATTCTCCACTTATTCTCCATTTATTCTCCACTTTTTTCTCCACTTATTCTCCACTTTTTCTCCACTTATTCTCCACTTTTTCTCCACTTATTCTCCACTTTTTCACCACTTATTCTCCATTTATTCTCCACTTTTTCTCCACTTATTCTCCACTTTTCTCCACTTTTCTCCATTTTTTCTCCACTTATTCTCCACTTTTCTCCACTTATTCTCAACTTATTCTCCATTTATTCTCCACTTTTTCTATACTTATTCTCCACTTTTTCTCCACTTATTCTCCACTTATTCTCCATTTATTCTCCACCTTTTCTCCACTTATTCTCCACTTTTTCTCCACTTTTTCTCCATTTTTTTCTCCACTTTTTCTCCACTTTTTCTCCACTTATTCTCCACTTTTTCTCCACTTTTTCTCCACTTATTCTCCACTTATTCTCCACTTAATTCTCCACTTTATCTCCACTTTTTCTCCTCTTTTTCTCCATTTTTTTCTCCTCTTTTTCTCCTCTTTTTCTCCTCTTATTCTCACTTTTCTCCACTTTTTCTCCACTTTTTTCTCCACTTATTCTCCACTTTTACACCACTTTTTCTCCACTTTTTCTCCACTTTTTCTCCATTTATTCTCCACTTTTTCTCCACTTATTCTCCACTTTTTCTCCACTTTTTCTCCATTTTTTTCTCCACTTATTCTCCACTTTTTCTACATTTATTCTCCACTTTTTCTCCACTTATTCTCCACTTTTTCTCCACTTATTCTCCATTTATTCTCCATTTTTTCTCCACTTATTCTCCACTTTTCTCCACTTATTCTCCACTTACCACTTATTCTCCACTTTTTCTCCACTTATTCTCCACTTTTTCTCCACTTATTCTCCACTTTTTCTCCACTTTTTCTCCATTTTTTTCTCCACTTTTCTCCACTTTTTCTCCACTTTTTCTCCACTTATTCTCCACTTATTCTCCACTTTTTCTCCACTTATTCTCCACTTATTCTCCATTTATTCTCCACTTTTTCTCCACTTATTCTCCACTTATTCTCCATTTATTCTCCACTTTTTCTCCACTTTTTCTCCACTTATTCTCCACTTTTCTCCACTTATTCTCATTTATTCTCCATTTATTCTCCACTTTTTCTCCACTTATTCTCCACTTTTTCTCCACTTATTTCTCCATTTATTCTCCACTTTTTCTTTACTTATTCTCCACTTTTTCTCCACTTATTCTCCACTTATTCTCCATTTATTCTCCACTTTTTCTCCACTTATTCTCCACTTTTTCTCCACTTATTCTCCACTTTTTCTCCACTTATTCTCCACTTTTTCACCACTTATTCTCCATTTATTCTCCACTTTTTCTCCACTTATTCTCCACTTTTTCTCCACTTTTTCTCCATTTTTTCTCCACTTATTCTCCACTTTTTCTCCACTTATTCTCCACTTATTCTCATTTATTCTCCACTTTTTCTCTACTTATTCTCCACTTTTTCTCACTTATTCTCCACTTATTCTCCATTTATTCTCCACTTTTTCTCCACTTATTCTCCACTTTTTCTCCACTTTTTCTCCATTTTTTCTCCACTTTTTCTCCACTTTTTCTCCACTTATTCTCCACTTTTTCTCCACTTTTTCTCCACTTATTCTCCACTTATTCTCCACTTATTCTCCACTTTATCTCCACTTTTTCTCCTCTTTTTCTCCATTTTTTTCTCCTCTTTTTCTCCACTTTTTTCTCCTCTTATTCTCCACTTTTTCTCCACTTTTTCTCCACTTTTTTCTCCACTTTTTCTCCACTTTTTCACCACTTTTTCTCCACTTTTTCTCCACTTTTTCTCCACTTTTTCTCCACTTTTTCTCCACTTATTCTCCACTTTTCTCCACTTATTCTCCACTTTTTTCTCCACTTTTTCTCCATTTTTTCTCCACTTATTCTCCACTTTTCTCCACTTTTTCACCACTTTTTCTCCACTTTTCTCCACTTTTTCTCCACTTTTTCTCCACTTTTTCTCCATTTATTCTCCACTTTTTCTCCACTTATTCTCCACTTTTTCTCCACTTATTCTCCATTTATTCTCCACTTATTCTCCATTTATTCTCCACTTATTCTCCATTTATTCTCCACTTTTTCTCCACTTATTCTCCACTTATTCTCCACTTACCACTTATTCTCCACTTTTTCTCCACTTATTCTCCACTTTTTCTCCACTTATTCTCCACTTTTTCTCCACTTTTTCTCCACTTTTTCTCCACTTTTTCTCCACTTTTTCTCCACTTTCCACTTTTCTCCACTTATTCTCCACTTATTCTCCACTTTTTCTCCACTTATTCTCCACTTATTCTCCATTTATTCTCCACTTTTTCTCCACTTATTCTCCACTTATTCTCCATTTTTTTCTCCACTTTTTCTCCATTTATTCTCCACTTTTTCTCCACTTATTCTCCACTTATTCTCCATTTATTCTCCACTTTTTCTCCACTTATTCTCCACTTTTTCACCACTTTTTCACCACTTATTCTCCATTTATTCTCCACTTTTTCTCCACTTATTCTCCACTTTTTCTCCACTTATTCTCCACT